>NC_134860.1:65386601-65689657 GCF_049852395.1 Peromyscus maniculatus bairdii | reverse complement strand
AGGACAGACTAGAAGCCATACATGTGCTGTGGCATGTTCGTGCCCACATACATACACCATGCACAATAATAACGATGATAAATAATCAATAAAATAATCTCCTTAAGCACACACACACACACACACACACACACACACACACACACACACACACACACACACACACTATGCACATGTATAAAGACATGTGGAGGCCAGAGATTCATGTTGAGTGTCTTCTTCAATCTCTCTCCACATTTCTTGAGACAGAGTCTCTCACTGAGCCCAGAGCTCACCAATCGGCTCACATGGCCTGGGCCAGTAAGCTCTGAGGATCTTCTTGTCTCTGTCCCGGCCCATCTCCACAGCTTTGGTTACAGATGCCTAGCGTCACACCTGGCTGTGTATGTGGGTGCTGTGGATCCTAATTCAGGTCCCTCATCCTTTCATGGTAAGCGCTTTACCCACTGAGCCGTCTCCTCAGCCCCCAATTTCAAGCTAAATAATAATTAATAACAATAATACCCAAATATTCCACGGTCATTTTGTAAAATTAAAACAAGCCTCTAGTTTTCAAACAGCAGAGCAGCCACCATATCTTGTCTGTGACAACTGATAGGCAGGAATCACCTTTTCATAGTCCTGGGCTTCATGCCTTCCCATCCCATGGACCATCGCATGGCTGAGTGTTTGGAAAGCTGCTCTTCATGGGGCTCGCTCGGCAATGTCAAGCATCCCTGCATCTGTCATCAGGCGTATGACTCTGGTATCAGCTTTCAAAGCTTTCTTAGAGGTATTCTCATTTTGTCTTCCAGCCCCATCGCTGTCCCTCCAAGTTGGTAACCCATACCAATTTTTATGGTCCATAAAGAGTACTCAGAAGAAGCAGATAATAATCCCACAATCAATATATCTACCAGAAAACTCTCTTGGACACCATCCTACCTTTTTTTAGTCCTTTAAGACAGGGTCTTACTGTGTATCCCAGGCTGGCGCTGAGCTCTCAATCCTCTTGCCGCAGGTTCCCGAGTGCTGGGGCTACAGGTGTGCGCCACGATGACTCACAGATCCCAGAGATCGTTGACTGCAAGTTTAGAGGTTTTGCTGGCTCTCAGCCTCATGCCCCAGGGTTCTCTGCCTCCTGTTTCCAGAACTTTTCCTTTTACAGGCACAACTTCAACGCCTGCCTCTGCATCCAAAATGTCAGTCATACACAGGTAAGCCAGGGACAAGATCAGAAGGAAGATGTGTCCACAGAGTGAGTGGGCAGCCATCTGCAAGTCTTGGAGAAGACCAACCTGGCCAACACCTTGATCTTGAATGCCCAGGCCCTCTGTCTCCCAGATAGCCTGGAGGCTCCAGTAACCCTGGTTTCTGTAATCTAGAACTCCTTTAACCTGCTGTGTGATGGAGGAATGTGTATGGCCATGATCCTCAAGGGAATGATTAGCTATCTCCAGAAGACTCTCAAACTTACTTCATTGCTTACTCTGGGCACCAGAATGTTACCTGAAATACTCCTGCAGTGGTTCTAACTCCAAGACACGTCATATAGACAAGGAAAGCTAATAAAGGTGGAAGCTACTCACCGTGGGTAGTGTCTGCAGTGGTCGTCTGTATCTGGTGGTGGTTTGTGATGCCACACCGAGTTCCGTCTTCCCATGGCTCTCGGCAAGTACAAATGGAAGGCTCCTCTCTGCCCTCCTCCTGGGCTTTGCTGCTCCCTTCCTGCACATCTGCCTTTTCTTCCTCATCCATCTATGGAGGCACTTGAGCACTTCTCCTACATCACTGCTAACATTCTTGCTCAAGGTTCCATCTGAAAGCAGCTGGGTCCACCGCGCCTACCGAAAAATGCTTTTTGCTTCTCACCCCACTAAGAGGGAAGCAGCTTTCTGTGTTCTCTGTTTACTTTAATTTTTGTGTATGGATAGTTCTCTGCATGTATGTCTGTGCACCACATGTGTGCCTGGTGTCTGCTGAGGTCAGAAGAGGGTGTTGGATATCTTGGGTCAGACTGAAGTTACAGACAGTTGTGAGTGCTGGGAATCGAACCTAGATCCTCTGGAAGGGCAGTCAGTGCTCTTAACCACTGAGACATCTCTCCCGCCCTGATTTTTATTTTCTTAATTCTGCCATTGGATAGCTTTAAAAAGAATTTTTTTCCAGTGTGTGTGTGTATGTGTGGTATGTGTGTGAAGGGGTGAGGATACAGGTGTCCATGGAAGCCAGAGAGGGTGTAGAATCCCCCCTGGTGTTGGAGTTACGGGATAGTTGTGAGCCGTCTGATGTGGGTGCTGAGAACTGGACTCCGGTCTTATACAAGAGCGGTAAGCATTCTTAACCACTAAGCCATCTCTCTGCCCCTTGCTTTCCAGCGTAAGTTGTTTTGGAAGTCCGTGTTCTCTGACCAGTTACACCTGTGTTGTAGAGAGAAGGCAGACACTGTGCGCCATTCTTTAGCAGGAAGCATTGGTTCCTGGTGAAATCCGACCTGGGGATACACACAAGCCACCAAGGACATCCTGATAGTCTCAATCAACAGGCTCTGTGACCAACAGGTTCTGAATTCCTAGGTCATCTCTGATAAAGCCTGGGTTGACTGTGTGTCACGGGGCAGACTCTCATTGTCGCCTCATCTGTCTGGAAGTGGAATGGGTGACCAGAATCCTTGAAGCTGAGCCTGGGCCTGCTACGGGGAGTGGTACCCTCTTCACCTCACTCTGTTAGACCTCAGGACCGCATGGGGCAGAATAAAGGGGAACCAGGTGGGCCACCTAAATCCCTTCCACTTTGAGCTTTAACTGTTTTTCTACTTACACTTTTGTGTCCCTTTCCCCTCTTTTTTTTTTTATATAGAGTATAAAAGGCTTCGTTAGGGGATTACTGACATACAATCAACTGCATATATTTTAGTGTGCGTGTGGGTAAGTCTTTGACGTCTGTAAACGCCCTTGAAACTAGGACCACCCCCGAGGAAGCAAGCACATTCATCACCCTTGAGCGTTCCCCCAAATCTCTCTGTCACCTTGCCCAGGCCCCTGGCAACCACGGATCTGCTTTCTGTCATCGCAGATTAGTTCACAGTTTCTTGAATTTTATACAAATGGAATTGTAACAGCCTGGAGTTTCATTTTTAAGAGTTTATTCAGATCCATTTTTCATACCATCAAATCCACTTGTTAGGGGCTAGGGAGATGGCCCATTCAGTGGAGCGCTTGTTTTACAAGCACTTTGAGCCCAGAGTCCACATTAACAAACAAACAAA
Organism: Peromyscus maniculatus bairdii; assembly: GCF_049852395.1. Classification (NCBI taxonomy): domain Eukaryota; kingdom Metazoa; phylum Chordata; class Mammalia; order Rodentia; family Cricetidae; genus Peromyscus; species Peromyscus maniculatus. The sequence continues at coordinate 65,686,410 of NC_134860.1, read as the reverse complement.
TACATAAATAAACAAATAAGTAAATGCCAGATGTGCACTTATAATCCCAGCACTGAGGAAGCAGAGACAAGAGGATTCCTGGAGCTTGCTGGTTAGTTAGCTGAATTTCAAGCCAGTAAGAGACTCTATCTCAGAATAAAAAGGTGGACAGCATATAAGAATGACACTTGAGATCTGGCCTCCACACACAGGTGTGTACTCACACCCACCAACGTGAACAGATGAACAGACACATATACATGAACACACACACACATGAACAGGTACACAATCACGTACCCACATGGACACACACACACACCCCTCTGTGCTTGTTTTAAAATATATGTATTTTTCAGGGTTACCCAAAGACAGACAGCCAATAGAGTGTGTGTGGAGAGAGACACACACCAGAGACTCAGAGACCGACAGACAGACAGACAGACAAGGAACAACTGGTCTAGTTTAAGGAACTGACTGACGTGGTTGTGAGGCTTACAAGTCTGAGATTTGTGTGGCAGAGCAGTAGGTGGCAGAGGCAGGAGTTGATTAGAGTCTTGAGTACACATTTCTCCTTTTCCCAGAAACCTCAGTGTTTGCCCTTAAGGCTTTCCAAATGATCAAGGGGACCCTCCACACACACACACATCATGGGGGGTGAGTCCCTTCGTTGAAGGTCATCTGATTGCAGGAGTCACAAGTACCTTAAGGGAAACACCCAGGCCAGTGTTGGCACGTGGGCCCTGGACAGGTTGTCCTGGGAGGTTCAATCTGTTTGCTAGGGCCTTGTCGCTTTCATACAGTACAGTTTGGAGGGGGTCTGTCACTTTCGGGATGTAACTGCATCTTCACTTGGGCTTATTTTGCTAAGTCTTTCTTGCTGTATTGTCATCAAAGGAATTAAAAAAAAAAAAAGAAGGAAAACTGCCTCTAGTAACTTGACCCTAACCTGTTTTAGCAAGGTCTTTCTACAGTTTCCTACTGACCACCTCCTACTCAGCAGTGAGAAGTGAGGACAGGCGTTGTCTATGAGGTCCCAAGCCTTGGTTCACATTCAAGAACACAGAACTCTAAGGGCACACATCGAGTCCTAACTTGGGTTCTGTGTGTTCTTGGGAATCGTCTCCTTACTTTCTTACAACATCCCTGGGAGATAGGGAGGTGCTAGTCCATTTTACACACCAAAATAAATACATAAACAATCCCAGAGTGGCCTAGACCTGACACAAACCATCAGTTGGTGACCTGGGATTTGAAAATACCCCCCAAGTTGGTAGCATTTGGATATGGTTTGAGTACAGTCTGGGAGCTCTGTCCTCAGTGAATGTGATGCCGTTGGATGATGATGGGTAAATGGTAGAGTCTAGCATGAGACAATTAGGTCATTGGGTAGCTGTCCTATGAAAGGATTAATGTAGTTCTCACAAGATACTGATTGATTTTCACAAGACTTAGTCATTATGAAAAGAGCAAACCCAGGTTCCAATTTTTCTCTCTATCTCTTCAGCATGTGATTCTGTCACTGTGAATTCATGTCCACTATGAGGACTTGACAGATGCAGCTGCCCAATCTTGGATTTATAGCCTCCAAAACTGCAGGTAAGTCCCCGTTTTCTATAAAGTATCCAGACTATTGTAATAGCATCAGAAAATGGACCAATGCATGGTTCTGAGTCCTTCCACTGCACCCAGCCACCAACTTTAGACATCATGCCCTGGCACAGTATTGAACGCATATGACAAACCTTGCCAAGGAGAGCATACATGCGAAGACCTAAGAACATGGGACCTTGACTAGGAAGCGAGAATCACAAAAGGGCTCACCTGGTATTTACACTCACACTTTAGAAAGGACACCACAAAAAGGCAATAAGGTGTATGCAGCTTTCTTTGTTACTGATGCTGAAGCCCTCGTTTTTTAGAGAGTCGAGTTAGAACACTTTAGGGAAAACAGCCTTCCCTGACTTCTTTCCTCAAGTATTCATCTTGCCAGCACAGTCCTCCAATGGGCAGAAAGCAGCCCGATGCTTCCATGAGAGACCTGAAGCATTTGCCCGAGGCATCGTGTCTCCTTGTCCCTTCTCTGCCTCCTCCAGCTGCTTGCTCTGCCAAGAGCTCTTCTCCTCTGCCATTCTGATGGATGCCAAGGTGAGACTCCACGTTCTGCTGTCACTTCCCCTGGGTCACTGCCATCAATCATGTTTCCTGGGTTCCCACCAAGGAACAGCCCCCTGCATATTCCCTACATCAAAATTCATCTTACGGGATGGAATCTTGCTGTGGTTTCCTGTTTCTCTTTAACTTCATCCTGTGCCCAAGTCCTCTGACAGGTTACTCAACTGAATTTATCTTCAGCTTGGTACCCAGCTCCAAGCCAGCACAGATGGCCTGGCTAAGAAATCCTTTGTGTTTGGTTGAAAGATCAACTGTAGATCCCATTCTCCCTTTTCATTTGATCTCTTATTCTACTTTCTCACAGCAAAAACAGTCACACAACTGAGACGAGAGCATCACTGAATACAGGAACTTTCCATGCTAATGAGCATAGGCTCCTGAACTTGGAGGCCAGTAAAATATGAATCAACAAAGAAGAGTTTAGCCTAATATAGGCACATACACCTTGGGCACTACTATCAAAATGCCAACTCCATAGGCCAAGGAGACTGTTGATTTTTTTTTAAGATGCTTATTATACATGAAGATATATCTTTAGGGTTTTCCTGAAAAGCCAGGGGTAAGTTTCTTAGATAGAACTGGTTAGTTTTCATGCCCATCTCTTATCACCCAGTGATTCAGAGAAGAGACAGATTCCGGGGCCCCAGCCACATATAGATATAAAGACAGCATGATAGAAAACAGTTGCTTTACGTTTTCAAAAGCAAGAGAGCAAAAGCATCAGGGCCACAGGGAGCGTATGGCTCTTGTGGCTTATGACATGGCTGTCTATGACATGTCCAACTTGGGATCTATTTGTGTTTGTCAAGTCACAAGTTCTGCTTGTCGGTTTACAAAATATGCTCCCCTTGGTTACAGGTGAGCCGGTGCAAAGGGGGGTCACCATAAAAGTCCTATTTCTTAGACGGTGTCAAATATGACCGAGTTCTACCCAACAGTCCACTCAATGAGTCATCTGACTGAGAATGATGCAGTGCAGTTACCAGATGGTTCTGCTAATAATTAGAAACACATTTCTATATTTCACAGGACGAAGGAAGGAAAACATCACTAGGAAAATGTTACATGTGGGGACAATTACTCAATGGGCCCTTGGCTGGGATTTGTGGATATGAACATAATTCAGAGGCAAGAATGAAATGCTTGGACGAAGACGTGGAGAGTTCCTTTATTGAAACAGAACTTAGAACACAGTTGTTCACATTCAGCCAAGTCCTGATTACTCAAGAATGATGACCAATTTCGATGGCCGAACTTTCTCTGCCCCTTTCTCTGCCCCACAGTCTGGCGCTTCTCAAATTTGTAAAATTGATTTGGAAATTAAGGATTTTGTATTAATAAAAAAAAAATGAGAAAATTCTTGAAAGGCCATCAAAGTGTTCCTTTAAGTTAATTGGCCTGGATTTTACACAAAGCAAAAACTAAAGATCACGTTCTCAAAGTAAGAAGAGTCAAAATGGATACACGCGATATTAAAAACATTAATTTACAGTGATGGATGGTACTGTATTTCATTTGTTGTTGTTGTTGTTGTTTTTAAACAACATAGAGGAGCAGCACTTTCAGTGAGACCAGAAGAGGAGAATCACTGTTGGAGTTCAAGGCTGAAGGTCCATACCTCTAGTGAGACACAGGCTCCTTGCTAGAAGGCTTATGACCTCCCCAGCTCCAGGGATGCTGTCTAGTCCATGTGAAGTTCATTGTCTTTACCTTTCTGTATTCTGGGAAGTATTAGTGACTTTTCTCATTGCTATGGTCAAAATACATGACAGGAAGCAAGTTGAATAGAGAATTGTGTTTGGCTTAGAGTTCATCCTGTTGGGGAGGGAAGAGACTTGGCAAACAGGGGCAACAAGCATCTAGTCACATTACATCTTTGCTGTCAGGAAACAGAGAGTAGATAGGAAGTAGGGCATGGATGTAAGACCTCAAGGCCCGCTCCCAGTGACCAGCTTCCTCCATTGAGGCTTCACTTCCCAAAGATTCCACAACCTTCCCAAACAGCGCCACCAGCTGGTGACAAAGTGTTCAAACATGTGAACTTGGTGTGGGACATTTCACATTCAAATCACAAAACTCACAGTGTGAAACCAAAAAGATGAGGGGATTTAGAGTGACTTGTAGACTTCAAAGAGATAAACTTTGGACTTCCTTTTACTGGTGTGTGTGAAACACACACACACACACACACACACACACACACACACACACACACACACACACCATGGAAATTAACCATTTCTTTATGCTACTTCCTCTCCAGAGAGGCTTGCCTATATCACAGGACTGACTGCCCATCCATGCCAGTCAGTCACATCTCCTCCTAGACCCTCACACTGACTTTCAGGAGACAGGAACACAAGTACTAGAAGCCTTTTCTTGTCAGTGGATCCAGCTGAAGGAGCTGCCAGCTCATGAATTGTGGTGTAAATAGTGCTATTTCCACATTCTGATCTTGCAGCCTCCAAACGTTTCACAGACATTGACTAATAATCCTTTTTTCTGTGCCGTTGTAAGGAAAGAGTCATGTGTGGCTCTTCAGATAAACACGTGCATATTTTTAACCACAGGGTAAGGGGAAAGAAACAAAAAACATATAGAGCTAAAATCACTCATGTCTGACTTTTGACATTCATTATTTTATTCAAACGTCTCTACAATCTTGTCAGGGAAAGATCTTGGCGTAAAGGTCTCCCCTGTAGTGGGTAGCTGTTCCAGCTTTGACCTGGAAGTACTGCCCCTAGTGAGGCTTCTGGTAACTGCCATGCCTACCTATGACACGCCCCTGGGGTGGGCTGAGACGGGAGCCCTTAAGACCCGAGATCCAGATGTGCCAGCCCTCTTGGTTCCTGGTAACCCTGGATGCTGGATGACAGACCAGGCAGGATTCTCCAGAGAACCCTGCTGGATTGCACCTCATCTCTCCGGGATCCTGTAACCAACCCCTTTACTGGCTGTAAGTTACCCCAAAATAAACCAGTTTAACTGTGTGGAGTTGCCTTGTTAATCCCCACAATATTCCCCTCCACATTTATAGATGGAGAAATTGAAGTTCACACATATAATTTCCTGATAATTAGTTACAGTGAGGGATGTGGTTAGGATTAGAACTCAGCTCTGCCATCTTCCAATGCTCACATCCTTTCTGCTTCTCCACAGAGCAGAAGACAGACGACTAGCATTCCCATTGGCCTAGTTATTATCCTCACTGTTTGCTATGGGGCTATTGATAGCTTTTACTTTTTATAATCTGTTTGTGTGTGAGCATACACCCAGGTATGTGTACGTGTGTGGGTACTCATAGAAGCCACAGACGGCATTGGATACCTGGAGCTAGAGTTTCAGATGGTTGTGAACCATCTTTTGTGGGTGCTGGGAACCAGATCTGGATTCTTTGTAATAGCAGCAAGCCCCTCTCCCGGGCTCCCTGCTGAATGGTGTTCTTGAGGTTTTATGGTCACCACATTTCAAACTTCTGTGGCCTCAGTCCTTGTAGCACTTGTGATTATATGTAACCAGTGTGCTCTTTCTCACTTCAGAAATGGTAAATAGTTGGATTTGATACTAGAAGTCATTTTGGCCCTGTCTTAAAAGCACGTTTTCATGGGCTCAAACTCTTGGACTTGCAAAAATCTGGAACTGAAAAAAAAAAAGTGAGCTTTGTCCTCAAAAGTCAAGCCATAACACAGCAGGTGTTCCAGCCTGTGACCAAAAAAAACCCTCTTATTAACATTTTAATTGGAGAAAACATAAACTGTTAGGACTTGTCATCTCCTGAGAACTAGGACCATGACTTTCCCTGCATGGGCCGCTCTCCACCATGCCCACGAATGCCAGAAAACCACCTCTCAGGCCTGGTCTATTTTTCTACCCCAATTTTCACAGGACTGAAGGGCACGAGCCTAAATGATGGTCCCATTGCTATTCAGTCTTCTGTCTACAAACAGCCAGAGCAAACCCTGTGCTCTGCCTGCTTCTCTCCTCGGTGCTTGAGAAAGAGGACTATGGTCCTTGACATGCCGATGATGACTGACCTCAAGGCACACCCAAACACTGAAATCCCTCCATTTTAAAGATGGGAATCTGACAATGGACAATCCTTCCATTGGCAGGTGGGAAAACCAGGATTCACATCCAAAAGTCATGTGAAACGTTATTGCTGAATTACCCAGCCTTTGTGAGGCCGCCAGCCCGTCTGTCTTCCTCTGACTGTTCCCTTCCAGGGAAACATGTCTTGTTCCTCTCCTGTGATTTAAGGGTAGGCATTGAGCTTTTTTGCCCCCAATTCTTCAACCAGTGTCTAATGTGTCAATTTACATTTGATCAGTAGATGATTTCAGCCCACAGTAGACTACCAACCTCAAGAATTCCATGCGTCCAACATATCGAACAGAGCAAACAGGATCCCTGGAGTCTGGGGAGGATTATGAAAGAATTTGGTCTATGGACATAAGACTAATACATGCAGAAAAATGGCCTAACATCATCTCTAATTTATCACCTTGATATCATACTCTCAGTTAAGCAAAAGTTTGGGTAAGCTTTCCTGAACCAGAGGAAAAGCTGAGTGACTGGAACTCACAAGGAAACTCCCCAAATCAAGAACAACTCCCAAACTAAATTTCTGCCACACACACAAAAAAGCAAGGTTATTTTTACAGTACAAAAATTTTATTTTTTGTTAGGATAATTTAAAGTTTAAAACTGAAGTAGACATATTCATTTTACAAACAAGATATTCTTTCATAAGGAAGACCATTAAAAACAGTAAACAAACAAAAAAAAGCTGTCTTTACAAAAAGCTCTGTGCATAGCAACATTATACTGTCTGTAACTGACAAAGCAAAAAACCAACAAAACTATACAGTTTGGAAATGAGACCTTACTGTACAAAAGGTAAAGATAATGGTTTTTAAACCATGCATGTTGAAATGTGCAAAGAAAAAAATGGGAAGAAATTTCAATGCTGTTACAAATGTGATAAATAATGCAGTAAATTGTCCATTTAAATGAAAAATTTTACACAGCTCCTCTCAAAAATAGAACAGAATTTTGTCATTACCTATAGAGATACTTGTCTGCCAAGTGGCACAAAAATAACCTGGGACCAGAATCATTTAATAGCAAAGACTAAAGAGGACAGAGTGGCTTTGTTTTTAATTTATTAGTACACTAAAAATAATCCTTACACACATTTGTACAATTAAATAGAACTGTGGCTGCCGAGGTCCTAGTAAATGGTCAAAGATGTCCGGGATTGAGTTACACACAGTCGGTGTAAAGCTACTGACAGTTTCTACGATCAGTCGGAAGACAGTACCGCACTAATCTTCATGCAAGAGAAAGTCACAGGTTCTAAAAGCTATGCTACTTTAAAAAAAAAAAAAAAAAGTCCTTATGTTGGATTGGCTCAAATCCAGGTCTAAACATGCTGAGTGGTGTTCTGCCTCCGTTTGGGGATGGTAAGTAGGTGTTCCACACATTCTTTGCCCGGTACCGGACTGTTAGCCAGGGAAGCTTTTCTCATGCATTTCCGTATATTTTGGCGCTGTGAGCCCTGTCTATGAAGGACTGTCAGCAGTAGTTATGAGCATGCCAGGTTTCTAAAATTGTGGGTTCTCATGTGCATAGGGAAAAAAATAGGTGTCCTATTGGGTAATTCCAGAGAAAACTAAAGGCAAATAAGAGAGCTGAGGGTTGGCTAAGTGAGGACATGGACCAGTGGGGCACTGAGAGGGTGATCTAGAACCGGCTCAGAAGCACTAAAGATGGTTTTTTGTTTTTGATTTTTATGAAAGCTGTATCAATTTCCAATGCTAGATGCCTAACCAAGAACCCCAAGCTAAGTCTGTGGAATCAAAGAGAAGACACCTGACCCAGAAACTCATGACATCCTATTGTCAAGCCACACAAGTCTAGATGCATCTCCAGGACCACACACATCTTCAAGAGTCTACCATGGTTAGCAACTATGGCAGGGCTTCCCCGCACTAAGAACTAGGTAGGCTACACAGGGCTCCCAGGGCAGGCTGGGTAACTGCACTGCTTAGAACACAGCTACCACTAATCTCCCAGGAATCCCAATGCCCATGTCTTTGGGCAGAAGGAGAGAGGCTTAGGGATTTTTGTATTCTCTCTTCTACACCCCATCCCACGCTTCCCAGAAACAGGTGAGATACACGTTTTTCCGAGGGAGTTTAATAGTATAAAAGGAAAACTCGGCATAGAAAGGCAACAGTCGAAGACTGACTGAGTCTTAAGAGTCCAAGGAACATGGCCAACCTCTCCAACCTCTTTCTGCAAAGTTCTGTGGAGCTTCCTGACTCCATGCCTAAATCAGGCACCAGAAGAGGAAAGATCGTATGGCTCTGTCAAGGAGAAATTCTGAAGAGCCTGTGGTCAGCCTAGTTACGTGGCTTTGGCCCTTCTTAGAGGCGAGATAGCTTGTTCTTTTCTAGGGACAGTCGGCACTGAGATGGTAACACAGAGACTCCCTGCATCACTCAGAAAAGAATGTAGTTTTAAAAATGCTTCACCAAGAGTGGACACCACCACCGATCTGTGAACTGCTTAGAAAGCAGGTCTGGGAATGAAGTGATGGCTCTTTGTTTGTGTTTGTTTGTGTTCCAGCATTTCTCTGAGTCTGGTTTTGCGGTGGGTTGCTCTGTGGGAATCCGCACAAGTTACAGCGTTCTTGTGCATGGGTCGATAAAAGGATGGAAAAAGAAGGGGATACGGGATGTAGGATAAGACTCTAATAAGCAACTGTAATAACCACACACCTTTAAAACTTGTCGCTACATGTTTGTGTCCATTTCATTTTACATCAGGAAGAGAGATTCCTCTCTTCTAAAAAAAAAAAGGTCTTAATTTCTACTTCTACTTACAATAAGTTACACGTTTATTTATTTAAATAACTGTAAAACATTTTAAATTTTTTTCCCTTTTTTGTTTTTTTTTTTAAAGAGCTTAAAGTATAAGCAAACACACATACAACATTTCCTCATTCAATTCAGGTTTCATTTTTAAGAAAGTCTTCCATGCTGGTACCCTGTTTTGTTCAATTTTTTTTTCTGCATAAACTAAATTGGTATCTGAAAGGATTCATAGAAAATAGAAACTTTCAACTTTTTTCCTACAAAGAAAAACAAATAGTATCCAAAATATTAAGCATGAATGTTTGCCAATGTTTTTCTTAAATATTTTACAAACATGGGAAGGTGGTTTTCATAATGTTCATAACAAAGAATTGCGTTTCTGCTCTGAGCACTGACCACGTCAATGACATTTTTCTGTCCTTGTCTCCAAAAGGGTCAGTGTGTGTAGTTACTGTCAAAGCTTCATGAGGAACATGAGACCAAGATGGCGGCTCTTTGCCTTCCCGAATCTGTCCAACATGGCCACTCAGGGGTGCAACTCTCCCCAGCGAGTTCAGAGTGCTTCCTTCGTAATTGGTCCATCGGAATAAGTAGTTTTGTGCTGTGAGAAAGCAGTTCTTCCTCTACTTTACATTGGGGGTACAACAAGTCCAGTCATGGCTGTAAGGAAAGAGCGACAAGGATTGAAACATCAAGACTGTGTGTGGAAAAGTTGATCATAGGGAGGAGGGCAGCTGTGGGAACAACAGCGTCTAACACACCCCAGGGAGCTGGTGAGGTGTTCATATGTGAGTGGGTTTTCTCCAGGACTGGGCTAGCCAGAAGCTTCGGGGTTGGCCACGTACATCAGGTCCCCAGGCATGTTGGGCAAGCACTTTACCATTTCTGTGTATCACTGGGTCATCTTAGGACAACAAGAGTAAACATGTAAACCCAATTGCAATGGACATGTCCCACATCATTGGGTGGAACCAGAAGGGAAACTCCAAGGTCCTGAGCCTATTGGCTTCTTGGGCATTGGTTATAACAAACCAAGGTTTTATCTCCACCTAAGTGTCTTCACGAACATTCCCCTCTAAACTGGATTAGTGTTGTTATTTTTTTTTTTTAAGTAGTTCATCCTTATTGAGAGCTCACTGGTGGTGTATGGAGATAGACACCTAGAAATGCTAGTCTTTGGAAAAGACCTCATTACTAGTTTGGGAGTCAATCTCGTCCGCACTCCCCATGCCATACCCAAATACACCATCCACTGCCTCCTCCATCTAGTCAAGAGGATGTAAATGACACTTGTCCAGGTAGAATCAAGTCCAGTGTTTTCCCCCTGTGTGCGGCATGAACAAAGTGTGGGATCACACCGCAAAACACATGCCTCTGTCCTTGCTGCATTGTAATGAGCCCAGAGGATTTTTACAGACTTGGAAAACGACAGCGTTCCCTTGTATCCAAACTTCCAACCATCTCCAACATTTGATTCCTGGATTTCCCTTTTGTGTGTGTGTGTGTTGCATGGGGGGGGGAAAAACGACTCTTGTACAAACATCTTTCTGAGCTATGCTCATCATGATGCTTCCAAGCAAATGGCCGAAATGCTGGCCGTTCATGCTCTCTCCAACCTCATCTCTTTCTCTTCCCTTCCTGTATCTCCCTCCCCTCCCCCCTCTTTCTCTACCCCAGCTAGTTCTCTCGGGCAAAATTGTCAGCTGCCTGTTTCCCTGCCCATACAGCCTTTATTGAATGTTTGTGAGATCTGGATTAAGGTCTTACACAGCTTGCAAAGCCTTAATTATTTTTGCCTGTATTACTATATATTGAATCGATGTAAGTTTTCAATAAAGGCAGTTCAATTCTGGACACTCCCTGATGACTTGGATATATAACAACTGCTGTAATTATCCAGGAGTGTAGGAAGCCCGTGTGTGTGTGTGTGTGTGTGTGTGTGTGTGTGTGTGTGTGTGTGTGTGTGTGTGTGTGTGTGTTTCTGGAGGGAGCTAGAAAATGAATCAGACACACAGCATATAATATCACCTTGACAATCTATATTCATCAACTGTAAATGCCTCATGAGTGCGGCAGAGGGTGGGACAGAAAATGCTGTAGCTGTAGTGTTTGGGTGGTAGAAGCCTGACTCAGATTGCTCCCCTTTTCTCCCCTATTACACTCCATGCTCTTCAGCCCTTCCTCCTTTATACAGGTCACAGGTGCCCTAAATCTTGGAACAGCAGACTTCATTCATGCATGCCCTTTTTCCTGGTCCACTCAACACTAGATCGGTTGGAATTTTGCTAGATGGTGACCTTGACTTTGTACTTAGAGAAACCAGAGCCAACAAACAGAAAGATAAAATTCTTGGGCGGGGATGGGGGTGGGGAGGTGGGGGGTGGGGGGTGGGGGGGTGGAGAGTATTTTCGCTGATGACTTTCATGGTGGAGAGAGGCTTAGCTTTTCTTTGTCTGGTTCCTTCTCACCTTGGGCATTTTACAGAAAAGCAATGTCCTCCCTCTGTCCTGGTGGCAAAGTAGATGTGAGTGATGTTGGTCAAAGAGAGGAAGCCCGCCATAACTGTTCCTAGAGAGACCGTGTGCTGCTGTCTGAACATAGGTTCTAGAGTCTGGGGGCCTGGATTCAAGTCATCAGCCACTTGCTGTGCAGTCTCCAGTCAGCTGTTCAGCTGAATGAGGGGGATGGGCATGATCCGAAGGAGGAGGTCTGTGTGGAGCACTCAGCGCAGTGCCTTGTCTACAGGGCAAGTTTTAGGGAGTATTGTCTACACTGTGGATCACGAGCCCGGGGCCTCCACTTCCTCACTCTGTTCCCCTTTCAGCTGAAAGTTGACGAATTAAGGCAGGAAACTTAGAGAGCAGAGACATCCTCACCAACAGGGTGTGAGGAGGGGGACCAGGAAGACATGTCCCCCGTGGTGTTTATTTCCCAGGATGTAAACATGACCCTCATGGAGAAAGTTCTAATCCTGCTCTGATTGACAAGATGGAGCCCAGGGGGTGTTTGATGAGAGACGGGGTGGGTGGAGACATTTAGTTACAAGCTGTGCTGTTTCCCTTATGGCTTAGACATCTGGATGAAAAGAAGAAAGTTTCATCCCATATACAGATGTTTCCAACTACCCACATGTTGGGTGGCATGGAGCTCCAGCAGTCTAGCCTACTGAGAGGAATTTTCAGTGGCTGTTCTGACGGCTGGGTTTCCAGTAATGGTTTTGACAGTTTTTCTGTCATCTCTGTCAAAATGTCACAATCCCTAGGGGTGAAAGTCACAGAAACCTAACATGCCTTTCAAGTTCTCTCAGCGACCCTCACAGGTATCCCCCAAAGATTTAGAACACATGCTTTCAGCAAGCCACTTTTAGCAAGAGCTGGGGTCCCCAGAATGGCACCACAGCCCATCCTAGGTCCCCACAAAGCTCTGCTGACCAACGCTGCCTGTCATAAATGTTTTCATGTCAAGACATGAGAAACAGCCAAAACTAATGTGGGTCACCAGTGAGCCATGGTGCTCAGCAGTTTCCAATTTGCTCTCTCGCCATCAGCTGCCTCCCATTCTCAGAGGGATGATTAGATTCTCATGTACTCATCACATTTGTGCTACGTCATGTCATTTTACATTTTAGGATCTTGCTCAAAAGTGGGTTTGACGGGTGATATTAATTTTTTGCTCTTAGAAACAGTATGGCTTTTTCCTCTTCCTTCCCTGCTTCACCCCTGGATCAGGCACCTGTTATCAATTTGGCTAGCATATAACCAGAGTTTTCGCTCCTGATGGACCCTTCCACATGTACCATGAGAGTGAACATGAAGCCCAGATGGTAAGCCAGCTAGATAAGAAATAACCACAAGGCATGTGAAGAGGTCAGTCTTCCAGAAACAGTGAATGGCCCTATGGAAAGCAAAATTCTGGGCTGCCCAGATGTTCCTGGGGTGAACATGTGGCTCTACTACTGCTAATTCCATGTCCTGCAGATGCTCGGCTTGACCTCACTCACCCCCCCCCATACTAACCCAGCACTAGGTGAAGCATCAGCACTTCTGCCATCCATGACCCACCATGAAAGTCCCAGGACCTCTGTAGGCAAGCGCTCAGAGCTATAGAGTAAAGCTGGGATGCTCGCCCTTCCTTTGCAGGCCCAGGACACCTGGATCACGTACGCCCCTACAATGGTCCCTTCACTTACCTCTGAATCCATTTCCATTGCCACTGGAACAGGCAGGCGAAGGGGAGCCTTGGGGCCTGATGACAGGGGCAAAGGCACTCTTCTGTTTGACAGCAGGAAAAACTGAGGAGGAGAACGGGAGGATGGAGGACGTGCTGGAGGAGCCGACGGTGGGGCTGGAGGACATGACTGGAAACGAAGGCGTGACACTCTTTAGGATGGGGGCTCATCGTGAAACCATTTTTTCTTAACAGACACATTCTCCACCATGTGCTTGAGGAATTATTAACTCCCAGGAACTGGTCCAGGTTCCAGTGATTAAAAATGACAAATTTGAGGGGCCTTCATACCGACTTCCATAGTGGCTGGGTCAATTTACACTCCACCAGTGATGGGTAAGCGTTCCTTCCCTCCCCTACTCCCCACCTCCGCCTGGCAACTCCCATGCCCAGGGGTTTGATGTCCAGGGCTAAGATCAGCACGACTGCCCGCCCGAATGGGCCACTTTTTCATTCTGTGTAGGAGTTTATTAACATTCAGAAGATCACCTCCCTCTCTGGACTTCTAGTGCGCTTGGGAAATAAAGCTGAAATTTGGTCTCCCCTGACATAATGCTCAGAGAAAAACCACCAATTTTAACAATATTAACATTAAATAATGACTTAAGGGAAGCCAAAGGCTAAGGGTGGTGATTTCCAAGAAAAATAAAGGCAGTTTAAACATCGAAGGGCCCCACCTCCTCATGGCACATATTCCACAAAGTTACATCAGAGAGGAAATCTTATTGTTTGTTGCTAAGCTTGCTCACAAGGAGTGAATGAGATGGGGAGCAACAGCATCATCAGCTAAGGGTGAGGTGACTTGAAGGTCAGAGCTTTGGTACCCCGAGGTAGACACTACCCCCTCTCTCCCCTGAGTCTCAAATATACCTATAGCAATCACAGAAAGTATTACAATAAAAATTAAAAAAAATAGGATGTTTTTCTTCTTAATGATTTATTACTTTGAATCGTGTGTGGGTATGTGCACATGAGTGCAGGTATCAAAGAGTCCAGAAGAGGGCAATGGATCCCCTGGAACTGGTGTTACAGACAGTTATGAGCTGCTCCATATGGGTGCTGGGAACCAAACTCAGGAACTCTGCAAGAACAGTCAGTGCTCTTAACCACTGAGCCATCTCTCCAGCCCCTAGTATGACATCTTTACAGCAGAATCATAAGCCAAAGTTATCCAAAGAAAAGAAAGGAAAGGACGAGCTTCATTCTAAGGAATACTTAGAATGAATACTTAATACTTAGACTTAATACTTAGAAGGAATACTTAAAAAGCTATGAAGAAAGACACACCCGAGTCCGTCTCCACCATTTTTGCAAAAACAAGTAGAAAGAACACTGGAAAGGGGGCAGAAGTTCATGTCATACTTGAGGATGGAAATGTGTGAGGAACTGGACCGATTCACTGGACCGTACAAGAGGCAGGGCTCACCATTAGGAATGGATCTTGTTTATGGTTCCAAGTCTAATATCTTCATCTAGCTTCCACTTTACCATCAATGAAATATAAAGCAATATAAAAATGTTCCCCCTTCCCTTAACATCAGATTTAGAGGCCAAAGAAAGGATGAGAGGCAAGAGGCTCTGGCTCTGACCGTGGTCTAACCTCTACAACATGAACTCCTCAATGTAGACGCCAAAATGACATCCTAGTTTCTGTGCTGCAAGAGCCTCATTCAAGCATGATAACAAAGAAGGCTCTTTTTTAAAAATATGATACTGTTACTAACTCTGAGAGTTTCATACCTGTATATAGTATGCTTTAATTATTTACTCTCCACTCCTCCCTCTAACTCCCCCAGATCCACCTTCACCTCAACAACCCCTCCAAACTTCATGTCTTTTAAAAAAAAAAATCTACCTAGTCCAATTTGTGCTGCTCACACGCTCCTGGGTTGGGGGCCACCCACTAAATAGTGGTCAACTTACCAGGGCCACACCTCAATAAAAACCCACTCTCCCTTCCCCAGAAGTCATCAGTTGTCAATGGCTCCTTGGCTAGAGGCGGGGGATTGATTATTCCCTCCCACTCCACGATTAAGTGTTCACTAGCTTGATCTTGTGCAAGCAACCAGAGTAGGTTCTCCAAGTGTAAGCAGAATCTATATATGTTCACTCACACACATACACACATGTGCACACACCTGCACACATGTACACACACATACACACCTAACACATATACACACTCATACACATATGTGCACACACACATAAAACATGTACACACAAATGCACACGTTTACCCACATACATAAGTACACACATGTACGCACGCATAGACACACATGCCATCCCACTTATGCCCAGCATGGATCTCGTTCTTACAAATACTTTTCCTAACATGCTGATGCAACCTACAGGGTGACTCGGGCTACAGCAGCTTCTCAGGAGAAACTTTACCAAGTGACACAAAAGACTGGTGGCAGAGCTGACAAGTGCAAACCCTTGGAAAGACACTTCTCAAAACCCTCTGTGAAGATGACAAATGGCACCCGACGTAAACTATAACTTAAACCGTTTAAAGCAGAAAGGCTTAAGGAATTCTGTGCATTTCAGCCAACATAACTGTTACGTATCTCAATAACCATGCTATAAGAAAGCTTTGTGGACAAGGAGAGCACTGATGTTAGATACTAAAAGACATGGTCAATATAAACCTGCATTATACCAACAACTAGGTAGACAAATAGTTGTGGGAAAACAGGTCCAGAAGTAGACATGGTTATAGATGAGACCTGATGGTGAACAAAGATGGTAGTGCATGTCATGGTGCTGGGCACTGAGGCATAGCTAATTCACTAACCAGTGCGATATGAAATACATCAACTTTAGGGTCCCTCCTTGGGCTCGGTGCGAAAGCAAATCTAAGTAGACAGGGGGTTATTTGCAAAAACAAAGCTGTGAAGGTGGCAGGAGACGCCCCCAAAGGTTATGTAATTTGCATAGGTTCTTTCACCCACAAAGTCCCAACAGAAGTTGGAAAGACGGAGTTGGCACACAAGGAAAAAGCTTCTGTGACTCATATACGCACAAGGAGCAAATAAGGAATCAAGACAAATGTTTGCAGTGTGCATTTAGCTGTGTCATGCCCTTGACAGCTAATGTGTTGCTTGCTGTAAGTTAATTAGGAAAAGGAAAAAAAAAAGTAGAAAATCAGCAAATAACATAAACGAAAATGGCCGGGAGAGCTGAACGGAGTATTATTCCAACTGAAGAATTATAAACCAGTGATGTCAAGGGTAACAAATGCCATTTTTGTTTATTAAATGGGTAACAACTAAGAAAAGACCAGCAGGCAAGAAAGCACACTCCAGCTCTTTACTGAGGAGAGAGATGTCCCTCCAGGAGACTTTGGCAATACATAGCAGAGTGTGTTCAAATGTTCCTATCATCTGACCCACTAATTTAATCTCTGGAAATTAATCTCAAAGGGATGGTCACAAATGTGCCGAGAAGAAGATTCAAGGACTTTTTACAACAATAAGAAGCTGGGAAATATATGACCCATAGTAGAGTAAAACACATTAAGCCCATACAATGGAATGTTAAACATTTAAACTAATATTTGAAAAGAATATTTAACAATGCTGGAATACCCTCTTTGGATGGAATTATACTAATATATATACATCAATATATACATCAACTCAACTTCTACTTGAAGAAAAAAACATAGGAAGCAAAGGGTAGAGGGATATGATTAAACACTTGATCTGTGATATCTCTGGCTGACAAAACTGTATTTTCAAATGTATCCCTTTCATTTGTCCATATTTCCAGAATTTTCTATGATGAACATATATTACTTGTGACAGAAGAAAGTAAAGCTCTAATATTACAAAATGGGAGAAATACCCTTTTCAGGTATTATTAGCAAAAGGTCCACTGTCCTCTTTATGGCCTAGAAATTAATTTCTCTGTTAATTTATCTGGTAAAAGAAAAACCGAGAATAATTGTTCTGGTTAGTTTTGTTTTTGCTTTTGTTTTTGATCAATTTGACACTAACTGGAGTCATCTGGGAAGAGAGAACCTCAGTTGAGGAACTGCTCCCATCAGATTGGCCTGTGGACTAGTTTGTGGGTCATTTCTTGATTAATGATTGATGGGGGAGGGCCCAGACAATTATAAGTTATTCTGCCACTGGACCAATGCCTTGGGCTTTATACTAAAGTAGGTCACAAAGAGAAGCCCGAGAGCAGCACTCCTCCATGGCCTCTGCTTCAGTTCCTGCCTCGAGTTCCTGGCCTGACTTCTCTCAGAGATGGAGTGTGACCTGAGAGTTTTAAAATGAAATAAAACCTTTCTTCCCCAAGTTGCCGTTGGTCACAGTGTTTTATCACAGCGATAGAAACATCAAGTCACTAACAAACTCTCAAATTCCTGTGAAAAGTGAAATGGTGATTGTGTGTGTGTGTGTGTGTGTGTGTGTGTGTGTGTGTGTGTGTGTGTGTGTGTGTGAAAGAGAGAGAGAGAGAGAGAGAGAGAGAGAGAGAGAGAGAGAGAGAGAGAGAATGTGTGATGTACATACTCATGTATACGAAGATGTGCATGCCTATGCTCACATGGGACCAGAGGATGATATCACGTATCCTGCTCTATCTCTCTTTACCTCAATCCCTTGAGACGAGTCTTCCACTGAACCTGAAGCTAAGTGGGTAGCAAGCAAGTCCCAATGATCCTCCTGTCTTTACCTGACCCCTCTCCCCAGGAAGTATTGGGGTTATGGGTACACTACCATAGGAAGCTTTTTACTAGATTCTGGGGATTTGGACTCAGGTCTCCACGCTTACAAAGCAAGCACTCTTACCTGCTAAACCAGATCCCCAGGCCCAGTAAGGCAAATGTCACTCCTAATTCCTCTTCTCCAGTCTCAGGACTTCTGTTTGCACCACTGAAGGGCTTCTTAGAGCCTGGTGTCACATCCATGACATTAGTCATTCGTCTGCCTTCGTCCCGCCCTCCTCTCATGTACCTTCCTGCATACTCCCAGTCAGAGTTTTCAAAGTGTGTCTGTCATGACCATCAGGCTGTGTTTTCAAAGTTAATGGTTGCCGGCCTGAGGGTTTCATTCAGTAGTCGAGCACTTACCTAACACGCACACGGATCTGGGTTTGACCCCCAGTATGACCAAAAACAACAAAACAAAAACAATAGTGACAACAGTGGTTATACCTGTGCAGACATGGCATGTCATTTCTTTCTTTCTTTTGAGCCTATACATGCTTTTCAAAATGTCTAGAGTCAGAATTTACTATCACAGGATTTGTTTTTTCTTTACTTAAGAAATGCCATTGAGACACATCAAACTGTTGAGCTTGCTTTCCTCGGGGAGGGAGTCTTCTCTCTTTTAAAAAACTTTTTCCCTATGTTTGGAATTTTCTATAATAATCATTGAATGCTTTACAACAGAAAATGTCTTATTATTTACTTCTAAAAATATAAAAATTCTGAAGCACAGGGCACGGTCTAAGGCTGCAAGTGAAGTAGTTGGATGCCTGCCTGAATGGACTCTGCCCCATACTTTGGGTTGGCTCAAAGGTTATTCTGCTTGGAAGACATGGTCCCCATGGGTGTTGCAGGCTTGTTGAGTAGACCATGTTTGGGGACGGCGCA
This sequence comes from Peromyscus maniculatus bairdii, assembly GCF_049852395.1. NCBI lineage: Eukaryota > Metazoa > Chordata > Mammalia > Rodentia > Cricetidae > Peromyscus > Peromyscus maniculatus. The sequence continues at coordinate 65,667,540 of NC_134860.1, read as the reverse complement.
GTGCACCGTTTTGGGAAAGCTGATCACACAGACTTCCAATTGAGAATGTCTCTGGACACCTTTCCATCTGTGGCTAGAGGCCAAGGCCAAGGCAAGCACGTCTGGCCCAGAAATCTGTGTGAACCTGGGAGTTAAAGAAAAATCGCTTTTCTTCTTACAAGGATTGATTGGCCAGCTTAACCCCTGCTGGATCTCACAGACCGTCCTTTGCAACTGCATCCAGCCAGCGCAGTTGCTGGCACTCCGGGGGTCTGTCAGCATTTCATTAGAACCCCCTATTGTCAGGGGCTTAGAGTCCAGGCATAAAAACGTGCACCGAGCTGGAACTTGGCACACACGGCTACCGCCAGGAAGTGAAGTTTGTGTGTAAGATTGAAAAAACATCTGTTGGGCCGTTTTTGAAGGCGTGTGAGAGCAAACTCCGGGAAGATGCGAGGCTCTGTGCTGGCCGTAAGGCAAGGCAGACTTGACAAAGAGATGAGTGTTGGCTCTCTTGTTTTAATGTTTCTGGCGAGTGATTGTCCCATGGCGTGGTCCAGCCACATCAGGCTCATTAGAAGAAAAAAAAAAAAAACCACCACCACATAGGATTGTGTTTTCAGACACAAGCAATTGAACTGATGAAATCTTTCCCCCTGGGCTTTAAAAAATACTTCCCAGAGAAGTGAAGACCTCGCTGGTTAGAAATATAGGTCAGGTGTTATCGTAATGAACCCCACTGGGGATTTGGGATTTTACAACAGGCGAATTTGATCGTAACGAATGCACCACTTCAAATCCCATTCACAGTCGGCAATTCCCTCAGACCCTCCCTCCAAAAATCACCATGCAAGAGGTTACTTTCAGGACCACAGGGGTGATGGGGAGTGGTCCTCTGAGGTCTCCTTACTCCCTGATGGATAGGACACCATCTTGTCTTCCTATTTTAAAAGATGACTTAAAGATTTGGGGTGTAACCTAAGACAGAGCACTTGTGTGGCCTGGGCAGGCGTCTCCATGACGGGCAAGGTGACCTGCTGACGTCCCATGCAACCTAAGTCAGAAGCTCATTTTTTAATAAAAGGGGGACCTGTAAGGCCCTGGGCCCTGTTTTGGGTAACTGTTGCCTTGCTTGTGGACCTTGACCTTGATATCCTCCCTATGCTAATTCCCTGCCAGGTTTCACCCTCCTGAATACTTAAGGGAAGTTCCTTGTCTGTGTATCCTGAATAATGGGCGTTAACAGCTTAGATGCAAGATTGTAAAACATCAGTAGCGAACTTCTGCCCTCCAGGGTCCTTCCATTGTGCTGTAAGCCTGTATTTAAGACCTCCTCCTCCCCCCTTCAAGAAATGACATTAGGCATTTAAAATTAAAATATATATATACATATATACATATATATATATAAATAATTGAATGAATACTGAGAATGTAATCTATGAGTACCACAAATGTGATTAATATCATGAGTGTAATTAATGAATATCATGAGTATAATTTAATAAATAAATAAATAAAAAGATTTGGGGTGTAACTGTCTTTCTGAAATCACTTGATGGAATGGGCAGACTGCTGCTCTCCTGGAATTATCTAGTAAGAAACATGAGGCAAATAATACCTAACTGAACACCTGCCACACACACACTGCTAACTCCACAGGATGCACTGTGGAGTGCATATTCACATACTAATAAACTATGTAAAAGCTACAAAACAACTATCTCATGTGCTCAGCCTTATATAGACACAAGCACATGACTGACCCATGAGAAACTGCCACTTCTGTATATCCATGGCCAGATGGGGGCTGGCAAGATGGCTCACTGGGTAAAGGGGCCTGGTGACCTGAGATTGACATGGGAGGAGAGAACCAACTCTTATAAGTTGTCCTCTGATGTCTGTATGTGTGTCATGGCCTTCATGTGCATGTGTGTATACACACAGACACACAAATAAGTACAATAACCTTGATAAAACCATGTAAGGAATGGTCAGATGAAAAGAGTTCTGTCTGCCTTGGCCTAATGATACATTGTAAGTCATCTTGAGACTTCACATTACTGAATAATTTTAGAGCACAGCATTGTGACTCTGGTGCCAGGTGTGTGGGTCCCATATGAGCCATTTACCTACCACGACTCTTGGAACCGGTCATTTATCAACTCCTCATCTAAGAGAAAGTGGTGATAGTAACTATTGTTATATTTGTGCCGTGGTTGCAGGGCTCGGCCTGGGCTCTACACTGTTCTTGAACCCGTAGGGAGAAATATGTGAATCACCGTTATCATCATTGCATAGCTTTGTTTACATGGTGGCCTGCTCTCATGCCATGATGCTCCTTGTGGGTCTATTAAAGGGAGAGCCTCATTGTCACACAAGGCACCTCATTCATGACCAAGTATGTGACAAACCTCCCCTGGTCACAGCAGCTAAACAGTTCACATTTCTTTTGAGTTCCCTAACAAGGTTATATACAGATAGAGGACACAGGAAACAACCGTTGCAATAACATTTTGTTAGCTGGGAAATGACAGCCCTTCACACAGAACAACATCAACGCCCATCCTTAGATTAATCCAGTTACTCTAGATACATTTCCCTCCTTGCCTCACTTTCCCCTTGGTTCCCTTGTTACACACCCATACAGCCTGTTTGATTACTATCATTCTACCACATGCTTGTGGAGCAAGATAAGTTTTTTTTTTTTAAGTAGATTAAAAACAAACCAATCAGCAATAACCTATCTCCATAAGCTGTTCTGCTCTGGTGAGTCTAGGCCACGGGACAAGAAACATGCACAGGACATTTGTTAGTTATACTAAAAGAAAGAGTCTGTGCTGCATTTGGTTGTTTGGTCCTGTATCCCCATCACACTGGGTAATATTGATTACATGACTTAAAAGCAAAGCTCCGAAAATACTCAGGAATATGTAGGCCCAGGAACCAAAGGCCAGAAGGCAGTGAGAAATAGTCCCCAAGGCCTGTTGCTTGAGCTGTGGCTGACAGAGCTGTGTGCTGTCCTTGACACGTCCTTGTTTCTGGCACAAGGGAGCCACTCTGGGTGAAGAGAGGACAGGCACAGGCCTTGTGACAAGAGCCAACATTTCAAGAACACTCCACTCCATCACTTGGCTCTCCGGGCCAGCATGTCCCCTGGCCTCAAGTATTCCCTGAGTAGGTTGGAAAAAAACACACACTCTTTCAGGCTCCAGGGACCCCTTGTGTAAGCGCCCAGCTTAGCTCCCAAAGCGACCCAAATGGGTTTTCACAACTTCTCAAGGCACTGACTTCACTGCTTAGGCCATAGATTAAGAGGCTCCGTCCCAGACCAGCAAGCTGCTACACACAGTCAACTTCCATCTCTCTGGAGGTGCTTAACGGAAGACAGAGCCATGTCACAAAGTCAAAGAGACCACAATCCAGATGTCCTGGTTAGGGTCCCACTCTGAGGAACTATAGATGCATAATGGTTGCCGGGAAAAGGGAAATAGTATTCCTCAGCTGTATAGCCACTGGTGAGTTACCCTTGATTAAAGAAACTACCCTCCCTCAAGCAAGCTATCCAAACTAATTGCAATGGTCCACAAACAAACTGAGTAACATATGACTTCTAAGGAAGGAAGGCTTTGGTGGGAGGGGTTGGGAGGTAAGAGAGGATAATGGGGTATGGGTATGATTTATGTGGATTATATAGAAGAAAATAACAGATTAAGATGTGGTAGGGATGGGATGCCATCAATTCTGTGCCTGTTAAATTCTAGCTACGTCATAGTGGCCAGGCAGGGTAGCTGCAGCAGCCAACTTTACCTGTAACATGCAGCTGAAATAAAATAGTGCATGTGAAAATGCCCAGTGAAGGGGCCAGAGAGGTGGCTCAGTGATTGAGAGCACTGGCTGCTCCTCCAGAGGACCTGGGTTCGATTCCCAGCACCCAACATGGCAGCTCACAGCTGTCTGTGACTCCAGTTCCATGGGATCTGACACTCGCATGCAGACATACATGCAGGCAAGATGCCAATGCATGTAAAATAAGAATATATAAATTGGGGATTCAGCGCAGTGGTAGAGCACTTGCCTAGCAAGCACAAGGCCCTGAGTTCGGTCCTCAGCTCCAAAAAATAAATAATAAAAAATAAAAAAGAATAAATAAATCATTTAAAAGTGTTAGAAGAAAAAAATGCTCAATGAAAAAGCTGCTAGCTCGAATGAAATCTCTGTTCCTCTCCTCCACATGCACAAGCCACATATACTTCATACAAGGGAATTGTTTTGTGCCCCTGTCCCTGGGAGGACTTGCATACACTGGGAGTCCAAGTCCAGCCAAGAGAAGAGAACAAAAGGCGGGAAGGACATTTCATCAAGAAACGAGACCGTCTCCCACGTGTCCATACCATTTGGGAACACAGCTCTCCACTAAAAGGCTGCCAGGTGAAACCTTGCAGGGAGCCGTACAGTGCCAGATGGATGGCAAAGGTCACTTACTTCCATATGGGGAGCCTGTGGGTGAGCCATTCAGAAATCCTGGTGATCCTGGCACACCCAGGTTGGCCATAGGCACATTGCTGTAGCCGTTCATGCTGTTACTGGAGGTGCTGTAATTAGACTGCTGAGGCGTGGAGCTGGAGGAGTATCCCCGCGGGGAGATGCTGCTTGTGTTGCGAATGTATCCTTGACAACAGAAGAAACAGGCCAGGTAAACAAAGCAGCACCCACCAGCAGGCCAAGTGTGTGTGCATAGTGTTTGTCCACATCCATCCCAGATCATAAAGCCACCGCTGCCAGGCAACAGTGGGAGGTGGAGCTTGCTTGTACCGTTTTATTTTTAATTGACATGCCGTCACGGTCCACGCCCCATTTTTTAACCTAGGCATGCCATGGGCCATGATCGCGTTGGGTGTCTGGCACATCCAGCCCCTCAAATATTTATCACTTCCTGGTATTGGAAGCACTCAAAAATCTCTGTTGCCTATTTGGAATTTATGATAAACGATTGTTAACCACTGTCACCTGGCCATGCTGCAGAACAACAAAGCTTAATCGCCCTTACTGAGTTGCAGTCTGGTACTTGATAGCCAAGCTCTCAGCTTTCTATAACTTCTTTGCTCTACATAGGCCACACCTCTGGTACTCCCCCCCCCCACTTCCTATTAATTTTGCTTTATATTGTTTTGTTTTACTTTATTTCATAATTTGGTTTTGAGACAGGATCTCACTACCTTTCTGTGGCTGGCCTGGGACTTCCTAAGCATCCCAGACAGGCTCAGAAGCACTGATCTTCCTGCCTCCACTTCTAAGGTGCTGGAATTACAGTTGGGTACCACCACGCCCATCTTTCTCCCCCCCCCCAGCATCTCTAGTTCTCTCTCTCTCTCTCTCTCTCTCTCTCTCTCTCTCTCTCTCTCTCTCTCTCTCTCTCTCTCTCTGTACATGGAGCTAGTAAGCTCACTGGACATGGACAATGGGCCCAAGGAATAAATATCTTGCTCAAAACTTGCCAATCTAGTAGTCTGTAAATTTAACACACCACAGAATCTTTCCTGGGGGTGGTAGAGGGTGTCCTAGCAACGTTTCTGGGGCCATGTGTGTTCTGCTAAACAGTTTGGAAATGATACTTCAAAATTATCACCATCCTCTGTGTGGGCTGGAGATCATTTTCGATCAGAAAGTACTGAGGGGCACAGTGAATTATGTCTATCCAGGGCTCCAAGGTATCAGTGTTCGAGTACAGACACCCAGGCCATGAGCAACCTGAAGGATGGAGAGGTCCCTTACGGTTCTGAAAGCCTGGCACAGAGCCAGCTCACTTCATCTGTCCTTAAGGAAACTCTGGGGATGGCTATGTCTAAAAGCGACTAGATCTGGTGACATAACTCAGAGGTAGAGCACTTGCCTAGCATAGGCAAGGCCCTAGTTTCAATTCCCAGAACTGAAATATATGTCAATAGATTATATAGATATAGGTAGGTTGATGTAATGCATATATATATATATATCACATATATTATACACATACATGTATCTTTCTCTATATATGTACATATATAAATACTTTTATAAAGAATGCTGAGCATGATAGTTCACATTTATAATCACAGCACTAGAGAATCTGAGGCAGAAGGGTTGCTACAAATTTAAAGCTAACCTGGACTACCTAGTGAGTTTAAGGCCAGCCTGGACTACTTAGCTTGTCTGAGTCTCAAAAAATATAAACCAACCAACCAATAAACAAACACAATAAACAAAACAGTCTAAAATATATCATCAAATGAATAATTTACTCTATCGATCATAGTAGATAAATAAAACTAGAAACAAATACCTAAGGTTAAGGACATTATTTAGGAAAATTATTTGAGAAAAATTTTCTCAAAGAACTATTAATGACAGACTTAGATGGCTCTCTTAATGAAATCAACCTCACTGAAACAAATCTCCATACAGTAGACTTCTTATATAAAATAGAGTTCACTAAATAAATTACCGTGTATTTCCATATGAGAAAATGTACAATAGAAATTCCCAAGTAAAACTAAGCCAATACTCTTGGTTACCAAGAGTTACATGGAATAAACAATAATGGTGCTGTCGGCTCTCTCTGTCATTCAATCTGATTATCACATCGCATCATTATAAAATGAATTTGATGAATAGCTGTAAGCCTCGTTTCCATATGCCTAAACTCTTTGAAACTTACGATAGTCAATTTTACCTGCTAATATTTCTAGCCAAAAGAATTCTAACTAGTCCCCAGAAAGCTCAGACTCTAAAAACAGACTGCCTGGTATGGTTAAATAACCCATCTCTAAGAGTGGGATTTACCTGGGCACATGCCCCATTGGATAGTTTATGATGTGCTCTCCAACTCATCCTACCCCAGCAGAGGGGCCCTTTGATGGAGAGGCCCTATTTGGACTCGGACTTTCAGAAGGGTAGTACCTTGGTTATTTCCTTGTGTGGACTCTGAGATGCTGACTCCGAGCTGGCTGCTGTAAGAGTTGATACCCATCATGCCACTGTGAGCTGGGGAGCTGGAGAGAGCTGGAATCTGGCTGGGGTTCCTGGGGACACTGTACAGGGCTTCGGCAATGTCTGCAGCACGCTTTAAAATGATGTCCTACAGAAAGGCACGTTGGGGTGAGCACTGTATCCAGAATCAAGATTCAAACTCAACAGATCGTGAGATGCACATATCTAACCTGGTTATTGTGGGGTGTGCCGTAGAGGGCTTCCACGAGGTCCGCAGCTCTTTTCAACAGCATTTCCTGAGAAAGAAAAGACAGGAGGGGGTATAATCAAAGATAAAGCCCCAAATGGCAAGCAAGAAAATTATAGATGAAAACAAAAAGTCCACACATTGCCTCCAAATGTAATAACCAGGAAGTCTGATACTAGGTTTGATGAATAGGACATAATCACATTTACACATCCTACAAATGGGTAGCTGTAGGAACTCATAGGAACTCACCACTATATAATGGCTCCATAATGATTTATGCTACTCAAAACACCCACCAAATTGATACTGCCTTTGATATTCTATTGGAAGCGACTTTGAGACCATTGTATTTGGAAACCCTGGTACTCTCAATTAATCAAATATTCTTCAAGTGATTGATGGGCCTGACTTTAGCTGCTTGCCAAGGAGTTGAGAAAGCACTGAAATTCTCTTGGCAATACCTACTCAAAATTTTATCCTAATAAAGGTGAATTCCTTCAATAATATTTCCTCTTGTTCATTTTAACCAGAAAGAATTAGCAATCACTAATCCCTCCTCTCCTTTTTTCCCTTTTCCACCTCCTGATTTTGGTGGGGATCTTGCCGTTGTCATTTTTATTTTGTTTTGTTTACAGCCTTTTAAATTGCTATTCAGCAGCTGTCCAGGTATCAGTTGACTTAATGGGGCTGAGCATTTTTTCAGGAGGGAATGAAAGGTATATGGTTGAAGCCACTGGTGTTTGGCTTTTTATCCAAATATAGAATAAAGAAAATGTTATTTTACAATCTGCATGCTGGAAGCTACAAATATGTGTAAAAAATCTAACAGTTTCTCTTTAGTCAAATGGCAATAAATAAATGGCTTTATTTTTAAATAATGATGATGTCATGAGCCAGATTTAAGGTGACATTTTCTGAGCTAGTTCATTCATAATGGCTCCTTTCATAAGAGTTTTGTATGGAGACATTTTAGCATCATTAAATTCTTATGCACACAGTAGGTCTTCCATGAATGCTTGCCTATAGATCGATGAATCTCAGAAGTTAGAGCTAAATAAAAATCCTGTTTAAATACAAAGGAGTACATTTTACACTTGGAAGTAAATGTAAATTTTACCATTTTACACTTGGTGCAAATATTTGTCTTTATACAGTTGGCAGTATTTTATAAGCTGGCTATTCTTGTAGCATATCTGTTTTATGAGACCAAACTTTCAGATTTCACATTCCCGCAGATATTAAACATAATATATTTCAAAATTAGCAGAAACCTTATGCTCATATTGTTATCTAAAGCATAGCCAGTTTCAAGGCTTAATTAATTTTAATGGGACTCAAATGATTTTGATTTCAAATGGATTTGTCTAAATTTGCTGAGTGTCTACAAAAAGATGTTCATGTGTCAGTTCCCAGCAACCTTACCTTGGCTAACCTCTCAGGGTCCCCTGGGTGCCTTGGGATGACCTTCTGCAGTCTCTGGAAGCCATAGTCTATGGTGGGTTCATTTAAGGCTGAAAGACAACAAAGTGTTTCTTTGAGTACACATCTGGGTTGTAAAGTAATTCTTCTAGGAAGTCCTTCACAGGTATTGGATCAGTTCTGATATTTTCTAAGACTTAATACATGGTGCTACAATCAGGGGACTGTGTTGTTGACATTGGTTAATTCACACGTAAGTTTGAAATTTATACTAAGTCTCCACTTACCATTAAAATAACAAGTCAAAGCTTCAACATCTCTGCCTTAAGCACACATCCCTGCAATCCTCTGCTCGTTCTCAGGTCATCAGAGTGTTACACAGCCAGTCATGGACCAATGACTCTGTCTTCCTTCCTTCCTTCCTTCCTTCCTTCCTTCCTTCCTTCCTTCCTTCCTTCCTTCCTTCCTTCCTTCCTCCCTCCCTCCCTCCCTTCCTGCATTCCTTCCTTCCTGCATTCCAGCCTTCCTGCATTCCAGCCTTCCTTCCTGCCTGCCTGCCTGCCTGCCTGCCCTCCTTCCTTTTCTCCTTATTTTTCTTTTTCAATGCCAGGGGGTTGAACCCAGGCCCTTGCGCACGGCACGCCAGGCTAGCACTTCACCACTTAGCCACACCCCAGCCCAACTCTACCCCTGTGTCTTAGAAAGACAATGAACTACTTCTGTATCATTTTCCTTTCTCTCCTTCCTTGCTTCTCCTTCCCAAGTATATCTTCTCATCTATGTATCCTTCTAATATCCCCTTTTCTTAATCATTCTCTTCAATATTTGCATTCGTATATGATCTTATTGTCATGAATGCAAACTATACTTTCTTAATTGGCAATTATATGCAACTACTCTTGCTTTCTCAGAGGGTCAAGCTCTCCCCACAGCCCTGGAAGGCTCAGGGGGACAGCATTTGTGATGTCTCACTACTGTGTCCCATGGTTAACGACAGAGCCTGACATACATTAGACGTTTAGCTTGGCGACTATAAAACAAGTTAGCGAGTGAGGAAATGTTATAATGGTATTTCTTCTATTTTAAAGAGTTCTTCAGAGTCAGTCCCTTCTCTGTCTTCCTCTTTTCCTTTCCTTTTGTTTAAACTTTAAGGTTTTAAAACTAATATATGACCAAAGCAGAGACAAAGAAAATAATAATAATAATTTCCCACACTCTTGTTAGGTAACAGCAAACATGGGAGAGTATATTTTTAAATTTTCTTCTTTTCATACATATTTTATAAACACCTGTTGCTACTTGGCTATCAAATGTTACTTCTTCTTTAAACAAATTATAAACCATTTTAATAAATAAAATCACACATAAACCCACTGCTTAAGGGATGACCAGGGTTAGATATCCCAAACAATACAGGCTATTGCCTTTGTTCTTGGTTGCCCACCAGAACTTGATAGCAAGACCCTATTGCTCAAGACACCATGAACTTTGGTAATAGGTCATGGAGAGATCAAATTGGGAGGCTTCCTCCCTACTGGCTAGCTTCCATAGTATTAGAAGGTGCTGTGTCATCTGCTTGTGGGGGGGGGGGTGAGGAGGAAGAAATCAACAACCTTGCACAGCTGTCAACTATAATAATAACCAGAGTAGAAGATATGCCACTGGGCGCAATAGTGGCAGGAATGTTGTAAGGGTAACCAACCACTTTCTAGTTCTGGTCTGTTCTACTGGAGGAAATACATGCCTGGTACCGTAATCTGGCCAACAACCCATAGTTGGGGTGCTCTTGGCCTTGGGGTAAACCTACTACTTTTTTTATACGATGGTTCTGCTAAATTGACATTCTATTAAACTGTCCTCTAATTCTTATCTCTCTATCCATAGATTAATTCAGCTCTCAGTCCTCATCGTAGAAGCTTCTTTGTGGGGTAGTTGAAGCGTGGCCAAGGTGTAGAAGGCAAGTGCTCATCTGCAAATGGGACAACTATATGATAGGTCTTCCCTTCCAGGCTCAGGGACTGCAGAGGAAGAGGTAGCAGAACGACTCTAAGAGCCAGTGTTTTCTGGCCGTGACGGGATCACCACACTCAGAAACTCCCAGCAGCTGGGTTTCCCAGCACAAGACCTGAGCAACATCAAGCTAGTCAATGTTCTGGCATGGAGGAGGGAAGGGCTTCACAAGCCCTCACCCCACCCCCTCGCTGAGGAGCTGTAGACAGTGTGGCTCCTTTAAGATTGTGGTTCCTGGTGGGTCAACCGTGTTCCAGCAGATGGCCCCACACCTGAGAGTATTCAGACAGCACGAATTGGATCCAGTGGGTCATTTTAAAGAGGAAAGGACAGGAAGTGGAGAGCTGGTGAGGAGGTAGGGAGAGGATCTGGAAGGAGTTACAGAGAACAACCCTGAATGGGGGTGGGGGTGAATATAATCCAAAGACATTATAAGAAATTCCCAAAGAATTATCAAAGTCTATTTTTAAAAGTTGCAATGATGGAATAGGATGGAGTATTTTCACTTTCTACTTCTTTGACTAGATTCTGTACTATAAAATTGTACTCCTGCTATAATAAAGAAAATAATGAAAGTATTTCCATTTGGGTGACAGAAAATGGGAAGCCCAGGGTTAGCACCTTCCAGATTTAAACACACATACCTAAAATTACTCTGAGAAATGTGATTTATCCCGCTCCATAGCCTGCTTCAACCCACCTAGTAATGTTGTATGCTCTAAGCTTTCCCTCCGGTGCTTAAGTATTCCTTTATAACATTATTTTAAATTCCTGCATATTTTCCATGACATGCTCTTATAATTTATTTAAATGGCTTCCTAATTTGGGCATTTAATGTGATCCTAATTTCTCACTATTATAAAAACCAAAGCAATAATTATCATTTGTGCATAACTTTAATTACTTCCATCAGAAAATGCCAAAAATTAGAACTACTGGACCAAAAACTATGATTTATATTTAAGGCTTTTCACACATACCATCAAACCACTCCTTGGAAGAATATGTAAATTCATACTCCCTCCCACTATGCATTGAATTATTTCAACTTATAATTTTTTTTAATTTCAACTGATAATTCTTTATTCATCAGTGAGGTTAATGAGTTTTTTTTCTTATGTTGCTACCATTTTAATTTCTGGATTTTTTTTTTTGAGGGGTTTGATACTTTCCACTTTCTTTTCTTTTTCTTTTTTTAATTTGATTTTTTGAGACAGAGTTTCTCTGTGTAGCCCCAGCTGTCCTGGAACTCACTCTGTAGACCAGGCTGGCCTCGAACCTGGAGATCTGCCGGCCACTGCCTCCCGAGTGCTGGGATTAAAGGCGTGCGCCACCACCGCCTGGTTCATTCTTTTTCCTAATAGAAAGTCACCTCTCTTTCTCTTTACTTGATTATGGTTTGAGTGTGAAATGTCCTCCAAAGACTCTCACATTTGAACACCTCGTTCCCAGCTGTTGCTTTATTTGAGGAGGTTGTGGGACTGTGGCCTAGAATGCTGGCCACTGGGGAAAGACTGGAAGGGGACATCCATGTCTGCTTCCTGCCTGATGTCTCCCATTCCTGGCAACACTGGATGACTTTCCCTGTCGTGGTGGACTCACACCCTCTGAGTCTTCGGTCAGGATAAACCCCTCCTCCTCTCAGTGGCTTTTGTCATGTGTTTTGTAGAAGTGACAAAGTAATTAATATGATTACATATTAAGGTGTGTGTGTGTGTGTGTGTGTGTGTGTGTGTTTGTGATATGTTTGTGTGGTATATGTACATGTATACATGTATGTGTGATAGTATATGTATGTGTGTGTATGGTAAATATATGTGTGTTTGTGTGTGTGGCAGTATATGTACGTGTGTGTAGTATATGTGCATGTGTGTGTGTTTATGTTCAGGTGGAGGCCAGAGCTCAATTTTTATTATCTTCTGTTACGTTCCACCTTATTTTTCGAGACAAGATCTCTCACTAAACCTGGAGCTCATTGGTTAGTAAGACCAGCTGGTAATGATTCGATGTCTTGTTTAATGAAATGTGTGTGTGCGTGCATGCCCATATGTATGTGTGTGTGTTACTAGGAAAGAAATCTAGCCCTCAAACTTGCTAAACAAGTGTTCTACCACTAATTTATATCACAGCCTATTAAATGCTTTTGATCATAATATTTAACATGCCATCCATGATTTTAACTGTAAATCTTTCCATGGTCTTCTTATATTTCTTCATTATTACTTTAGGTGTGTGGTGGTATTGTGTTCCCCAAAATATTGTGTACCCTAATAAATTTATCTGGGGTCAGAGAACAGACAGCCACTAGATACAAAGGCTAGAAAATGGTGGCACTCACACCTTTAATCCTAGCATTCCAGAGATAGAAATCCCTCTGGATCTCTGTGAGTTCAAGGCCACATTGGAAATAGCCAAGCATGGTGACACACGCCTTTAATCCCAGAAAGCCAGCCTTTAATCCCAGGGAGTGGTGGTAGACAGCAGAAAGATATATAAGGCGTGAGGACCAGAAACTAGAAGAATTTGGCTGGTTAAGCATTCAGGCTTTTGAGCAGTAATTCAGCTGAGACCCATTCCGGATGAGGACTCAGAGGCCTCCAGTCTGAGGAAACAGGACTAGCTGAGGAACTGGCAAGGTGAGATAGCTGTGGCTTGTTCTGTCTCTCTGATCTACCAGCATGGACCCCAATAACTCGGCTCGGGTTTGATTTTATTAATAAGAACTTTTAAGATTCCTGCTACATAGGTGTGTGTGTGCGTAGTATATGAGAGTGTGTGCACTGAGTGCAGATGCTCACAGAGGCCAGAGGTGGCACGTCCTCCTAGAGCTTTAGCTAAGATGATTGTAAGCTGCCTGATGCTGTTGCTAGGAATCGAACTCAGGTTCTCTGGAAGAGTAGTACATGCTCTTAACCACTGAACCCTCTCTCCAGCCCTTCTTCTATTTCTAATACTATTTTTTTCCAAGACAAGAATCTTAAGTCCAGCTTCCACACATCCTTCAGAACAACCCTACACAGACCAGCACATGGCACAAAATTCCCATCATGCCAATGGCACTAGCTTGGCAATATTAGCATGTGCAGCCATTAATCTTGATTGCCAACTGGAAATCACCTAGGAGATACATTCCTCCTGGATAGGTCTATGAGGGTATTTCCTGAAAGGTTTAACTGAAGAGAGACAAGCTACCCGGCCTGTGGGTAGCACCATCTCAGGGGATGGAGTCTTAGTCTGAGTTAAAAGGAGAAAGTGAGCTGGGTTCTGGTGTTCATCTCTCTGTACCCCCTAACTGTAAATGCAAGGAATCCGTTGGCCCCACATTCCCACCACTGCACCGTCCCTGCCTTGAGGGACTGTACCCTCAAACCCTGAGCCTACATGAATTCTTCCTTAAGTGGCTTGTGCTAGGTACTTGTCCTGGCAATGAAAAAAATAACTAATAGACTACATTTGTTCTTCTCTCTTTTTTTCCTTCTGAAAGTGTCCCCCAGCATACTTTGAGGTAGGAGGTGTATGATAGGCTTGCACTCAGAGCTCTCTCTTATCCAGAACACAGATAAGAGTAGCTGTATGCATAGCTGAAATCATTCTGTAAACTTTTTTCCACTTAACCTTATAATGTCAACAGTCATAGAAGCCTGGTTCGAAGATGGGCGACCAGTGGATGTATTATCAATGCTATCAGCTGCTATTGCCACTATCAGAACACACTAAAGGGTCACTATAAGGGAGGCATTTGCCAAAAGTCCTTTTCCCGCATCAGCTCCTTAACCCTTGCTGCCACCCTATAGGCTCTGTCCCCATGCTAAATGCAGTGACAGCTGGCAAAGATGAGATCTGAATGCTGGCTTCTCTTGCTTCCAAACGTGTCCTCTTAACCTTTTCCGCAGGGCAAGTGCCGCGTCCCTCCCTCTGCACTCTGAGCTTCATTCCCAGCTTCAAGGAAAGGACCACAGATGGCTGTGGAGCCTGCCTGGGCCACCTGACTTTCTAGCCACTGATGGGGGTGAAGAAAGGGCACCATTTGGTATCAACCAGCAAATGCAACAGCTGCCTGATGCTGCAGGGCAGACCCACAACGAAATCCTCAGAATTAGCCATTGCCTCATCCCATGTGAGCTCTGCGCTGCTTGTTAGCCACCACGCAGAGTGTCTTGCTTGGAGGAGACTGAAAAGTTAGAGACACGGGTATACCCATACTGTGCAGAAGGGCACATGGAAGGGAAGGGTAAGAAGGCTGACTTACGGTCTTTCTTCCTGTCCGCCCCTCCCTTCTGTATCGGGTATACTCACTCTCTTGGGGGCAAACTCACACTTCCTCACAGGAGAGCAGTGTGGCATCCGGCCACCATGGCCCTCTGCCACTAACCTGTCTTCTCAGTCTTCCCACTAGAAGCTGGGTTCACTGGCACACCCAACAGTGTCTCTTGAATAGAGTTTATCACACATTTGTCCACGTTGTTTTCCCTAATGGGCTGAAAACCCAGACATAAGGACCCGCAGTCTCACTGAATCCGGTGCACACTTGAAGTAGAAATCATGAAATCCAACCCACCCTGGCCTTTTACAGACATCAAACCATTAGAGAAAGCACCGGACCACCTCAGACTTCCACACTGCAAGGCTGAGTTTGATGGCATCTACTTCGGTCCCAAACTGACTCCCCAGGCTCTACCTTGAGCCCCATCTTCCTCTTCACACTCCCTCTCCCCACCTCCCTGGGTGTTCCCCGGCTTTGGGGATCTGAGGTGAGCCAAGCAAACCTCAATTAGCTAATGAGGTGCCCAAGACCAGCACCAAGACAGTCTCAGAGGACCTAGCAGGTCATTAACTGTCATCATGCCTGTAAATTTACAACCTCCCCTACCACATGGAGTGTGGGATGCTGTGAAGTTCTGCCAGTGCTCTGGCTGACGGGGACCGGGAGAGATGCTGGCACGACAAAAATAGAGTAGATGAAAAATATGCATCAATCTATAGGTTCTGTTTACCTATGCCTTTCTTTAGAATATAACATTAAGGTAAAAGGTCATATCCCCACTGAAGTATAATTTATATTTACCTTTTATTTAATAATTACAGCATGGCATGAAGTTAAATATTACAGAAGATAATCAAGGGGGAATTCAATAGAGAAGACTCTGACATGAGAATTCCATCTTTGCTATACATAGAATGTCTTAATCCTCCACTGGGAATCATTCGGGTTTGCTTAAGGAGTTTAATAACACACAATTCAACTGCCACAGAGTCTAAATCCCATTTGGATCAGCCATGAAAAACTTTCATCAATACCTTGAGATTTCATAACATATCTCCCGAGAGCCTGGATCTTCAGTCGTTTCTCATTTTGACTGTGAGTATAATATATGAGTTTCCTCGCACATCTTGGGCCCAACACAGAGACACAAACTTTAAGAAATGTGTGAAAAGGTTTCTTTTTAAGCAAATAGTATTTAACTAAAAATATCTATGTGGGAACCACTCATAAACCAACAGAAAGCTGGCTAGTGCTCAATAGTAATTCTCCCAAAGGATTGATAATATACATACATATATATTATATGATTTTTTTATATTTTTGTATCTTCAGAAGAGGGACAAGAATCAGATCAGACTTTCCCTAACCTTTGTTCTACTTCTGTTTCCCCAAAATCTGACAGCACTGACGAACATGCAAAAAGAGCTGTTGGTAGGTGCTCTGGAAAGATCTCAGCACAACACTGACATTACAAGGAGTCACTCCTGGGGCTCTAGAGATGGCTCAGTGGTCAAGAACACTTCCTGCTCTTCCAGAGGACCAGAGTTTGGTTCCCAGGACCCACACCAGGCAGCTCACAAGCACCTGTAGTTGTAGCTCCAGGGGATCTGGCATCTTCCCCTGGCCTCAGTGGGTACCCACATACATGTGTCACATACTCACAGGGACATTCACATACACACAATTACAAATAAAAAGCAGTCTTTTAAAAAGAGAAGTCACTTGTGCCCTGACCACTAAGAGTGCAAACCACAAAGATGGCACCGTGGAAGTTATTTGTGGAGTTATTGTAAGAATTTGAGAAAAGAAAAGGGTGAAAGGCTGAGGGGCCCCCAGCTGGATCAGGCCCTCTGAATAGGTGAGACAGTTGTTTGGCTTGATCTGTTTGGGAGGCATCCAGGCAGTGGGACCGGGTCCTGTGCTCAGTGCATGAGTTGGCTGTTTGAAACCTGGAGCCTATGCAGGGACACTTGGCTCAGTCTGGAAGGAAGGGACTGGACCTGCCTGGACTGAGTCTACCAGGTTGATCGCAGTCCTTGGGGGAGGATTTGCCCTGGAGGAGGTGGGAATGGGGGGTAGACTGAGGGTAAGGGGAGGGGGTGGGAGGGGGGAGAATAGGGGAACCCGTGGCTGAATGGTATTGTAAAATAAAATAAAATAAAATATTTGCATCACCATAAAAAAAAAGAAAGAAAGAAAGAAAAGGGTGATAAATGGGGGGGGGGGCAGAATCTGAGTGGCCAGTCTGTCTGCCACTCTGGGTTGCTGGCAAATCACAGCACTGGCCTAGGTTTTACTCAGCAGTGAATTGCACTTGGATCCTAGAACCATACACAGCCTCTAAGTCTCCATGGGACGGCAGCAGCTCAGTACTCAGCCGTGTGTCCGCATCTACATCTGCAGAGAATGGTCCTGCCTTGGATAAGATGTTCACAGAGCCCATGGGCACAGGGGGGGCAGCCCCCAGAATCAGAGGACCCCACAGTCCCATTTCCAGATCCCAACTCCCTCCAAGAATAAAGAAAACACTTAAAAGGAATCGTGCTCTTTGTTCCAAAAACCACAAAGCCAAAGAAAGCTAGACTCTATGTGTCATGGCTGCAAGATAAACACTGGCTATGAAGATGAGTCCACAGAAAGGAAGGCGAACTCACGGAGCATCCCTGCCTTTTGGCTTCAGTCCCAGACAGTGACTCCGCCAGCAGGGCAGGAAGAGAGGCAACAGCCCAGCTTTGGGAGGACTCTAGACATCTAGGGACAAGTGTCTGTCCTCATGCCACCTTAGAACTTCTCTTTCCTCCCTTCCCTCACAGCACCCATGTCTTCAAGGTCCCTTGACCCTACCTGCTGATGCCAGTGAAGTCTGCCTTCCATCACCTGCGTTCTCCCTGTTCCCAATCTCTTAACAAATGTCAACCTGTCAAATGTCCTAATAGGGTTCAACAGTCAAAATATACAGGTCGAGTATCCTTTATCTGAAATGCTCGGGGCTGAAGGTATTTCAGATTTTGAATTTTTATTTCGAAAATTTTGCATATTTCTAATTAGATAGCTTGGAGATGGGGCCTACATACGTCTCGGAACTTCATTTGCATTCCGTGCATATTATATACATGCAGTGCAAAGGTAAGGTTTCAACACAACATTTTTACCACACTTGCATTTTGACAGGGATCCATAATGGGATGTTAGGTGCGGAAATTTCCACTTACAGCATCGTGTTTATGCCCAAAGCATTTAGGATTTCCGGAGCGCTCCCAGTTTCAAATTTGTAGATTAGGGAGGCTCAAGCTGTGTTAATCCAGAATGCTAAGGCCCCTGAGATAAGACTTTTCACATCTAACCCTATCACAGGATCTGCTTTAGATATCAGCAGTGACCAGTGACACCATCCTTGCCCTTCTGCTCCACCAGGAGAGGCTTTGGGAGATTTCTCTACAGACGCATGGGCGGACTTGTCCTCAAAGATCCCTTGCAGCTTATGACTCTAAGAATCTCATTTATTTGAATTAGTGACATGCTCTGAGAAATAGGACTGGGGACACCTCAGTCATAAGCTATTGCCCTTAACCCCGAGGACACACTGAAATCTCCTCTCGTGTCCATTTGAGTCAATGTAGCAAACACGTAGCAGCAGCAATTAATTAAATAAATAAATAAATAAATAAATAAATAAAAGGAATAAAGACAAAACCGGAGTGAATTACTCAGAGGTGGCACCTGCCTTTGTGGACACAGGAGCCAGAACACGGGGGATCCAAAAATGCACGAGAGAAAGATTAGACGGAAGCCTTTGATATTTAATTTCAAATGAAATATTAATTTAATATTTAATTATGCTTTGGTTTCAAGAGAAACCGCAGTCGCCAGACAGATTGTTTGAAGAAGGGAGTAATATACACGGTTAAGGAGACAACTGTAAAAATTAAAGATAAATTTCAAGCATAAACCTAAATGCCACCAGGCAGCAGTTATGCGCATGTGCGAGCTCTGCAGCGCGCACTCAGAATATCGTAGCGGAGAGCACTCGTCCATTAAGGAGTTGGGCGGTGTCTCGTGAAGCAACAGCTTCCTCCTCTGGGTCTGGCAGAGGGGACGTTACTCTTTCGACTAAGCTGAGGAAGCAACTGCCTTTCACGAGAACTGGGGATATGGGCAACTTTGTGAAAGTACAAATCACCAAGAGGGTTCTGGATCAGCCGGTCTCCAGTTTGAACAGGGATTAATTGTACTCAGGCCGGTTTGGGATGTCTGAACTGGATATTTTAAGCTGAAAGTCAGATTCATTTCTTTGATGGGATTTTTTTTCCCCCATGATAATGCTATGAAGGGGAAAATGAAATATAAAATGGATGAGCTATTAACGTTTGAGATCAAGTTTTCACATCTGCCTGGTACATTTTTATTGAAGGGGGACCCCACACCTCCAGCAGAGCCTTTTGAAGCAGGCTGTACGGGATATGATTTGAGGGGTAGGCTTGCCCAGCTCTCCTCCCAACTGCCACCTCTTCCTGCTGATGGGAAGTTTCTTACAAACAATGAACAGTGGTATTTAATCAACACTTTGAGCTTCTGCTAAAGAAAAAGATAAGAAGTCTTGGGGGACAGAGGGTTAACTACCATAAATTCTTTGACTTTCTATGGTGTCCTCAGTAGCCAGGCCCTCCCTGTCACTTGTAAATTTAATTGCACACCTTGAGAAACATCTGCACACAGCCCGGCCAGCTGGGACCTCTGGTCTCTTCTGCTTCTGGCCACCTGTGACCCCACCTGCTTCCCACTGACCCCTACCTGCCAAGGCCATGTTCTCACACTGTCCCTTCCCCTGTCTCCCGAACAACAGTGACCTCACATAATCCAAACAGAGGGATTAAAGGCATAACACGGTGAGTTTTTCAGACAGAATTCATATTTTACAGACAAGGAGACTCACAAAAGGCCATTGCTGGGCAAAGAGCCCTGAGGGGGAAGTCACCCGGACTCAGCACAGCCACAGCGTACCCTCCTGCCATATGCTTACCATGGGAACTGTGTCCATGTTCTCACAGCTCCGTGCATAATCACCCTTGCGGATGTAAATGACTTCACCCTCCCTTTAAAGTAAGCAGATCTCGTGTGTGTGTGTGTGTGTGTGTGTGTGTGTGTGTGTGTGTGTGTGTATGGTTCTGTGCATGCAAGAACACATGTGTGTACACACACATGAAGGCCGGAGGGTGACCTCAGTGTCTTCCTCGGTTGTTCCTCTACTTCTATTTATTTCCTCATTCATTCATTTATTTTTGAGATACAGTCTCTCTCTCCCTGAGCCTGATTCAACTAGGATGGATGTCCAGGGACCCTCCTGTCTCCACCTCCTCAGCACTGGGATTACAGGTGCACACCAGCATGCCTGGCTTTTTCCTGTGGATACTGGAGGTCCAACCTTAGGTTCTCACGCTTTCCTGGCACGCACTCTATTGACTGAGGCATCTCCTAGCCCCCTCATTTTTCTTTAGGTTAGAAAAATGCTGCAAAGAATGGCTGCAAGACTCTGCAAAGCTGGGGTAAGGGTCGCAGGGTGTCAGGAGGTGAAGGCCTTGCGGGGCAAGCCTAGAGATCTGAGCTTAATCCCTGGAACCTATTGAAGTTTAAAGGAGAGAGCTGACTCCACACCATTGTCCTCTAACCTCCATATATGCACCATGGTGTGCAAGCATCTGCACACCACACACACATACACCACACATACACACACACCACACACTGCACACATAATACACACAACACACACAATACACACAACACACACATACACACAACACACACTGCACACATAATACACACAACATACACAATACACACAACACACATACACACACCACATACCAAACAGACACAACACACACACATACCACACATACAACACACATGCACATAACACATACAATATACATACAACACACACAACACACACACATACAATGCACACAACACATACAACACATGCACACAACACACTCATGTACACAACACACACACAACATACACTCAGCACACATGCACACAACACATACAACATACACTCAATACATATACGCATACAACACACACAACACCCATACAACACACACACAACATGCACACAATACACATGCACAACACGCACACAACACACACACACAGTAATATAAATACTGTTTTTCACTATGGATGAAGGTGCCTGCCTCTCATCTTGGTCACTCTGCTTATCCAGCAGCAACCCTCCAGGCTGCCCTGTGCCCCAGACGCAGGTGGCACCATCCCGGAAGACAGAGCACTGTCAGGATGAGGACCGAGCTTTGCAATTAGCTTGGATGGAACCTAATTGGCAACCATGGGCAGGTGACTTAATTTGTCTGTGCAAAGGGTTTCTCACCTAGGAAGCTGAGGCACTAATAAAACTGTCATCACAGGGAAAGGTGGTGGTTATTAGAGGCCACAAGAAGAGTCCAGCCCTGTGAGCTCAACAGACGACAAGCGTAATTACTAAACTACAACAGCTACTTTTTCCTTACAAGTTTTGTCTTATGATAGAATTTATCAGAGACTTAACTTGCCATCAAATGTACAGCCTGGGGCTGGGGTGTGACTCAGTGGGGGACGTGAATGTTGCACAAGAGTGAGGGTCTGAGTGTAGATCCCCAGAACCCACATAAAAAGGCGGACAGGGTGGTGTGCACTTGTAACCCTAGACGTGAGGAAAGGTAGGAATAGTGGATCCCAGGGGCTCCTATGCCAGCCAGGACAGCTGACTCAGGAAGTCCCGGTTCAGTGAGAGAGCCTGTCTAGAAAAGAAGTTAGTGAAGTGATGGAGGATCAACCAATGGCCTACACACACCCTCCTGGGCAAGCACAGTCATGCACAGATGCATCATACATACGTACACATACATACGTACACATACATACACACACACACACACACACACACACACACTCACACACCCCTCATGGGCAAGCACATCCATGCACACATGCAGAACACACATACACACATATACACACACACACAAACACCTCATGGGCGAGCACATCCATGCACGCATACATAACACATACCTCATGGGCAAGTACACACATGCACACATGCAGAACACACACACACACACCCCTCATGGGTAAGCATACCCATGCACACATACATAACACACACACACACACACACACACACACACACCCTCATGGGCAAGCACAGCCATGCACAGATGCATCACACACACACACACACACACACACACACACACACACACACACACACACACACACAGCATGTAGCCTGGATTCGGCAAAGAACCATAGGAACAGCAGTAAAAAGTGGGGCTCATCTATCCCCAGTCTTCAATAACCTGCTGTCAGCTCACACATGCTGATCTGTAGATAACACGAGATTACAATCAGAGGACAGCAGCTACACACACACACACACACACACACACACAAATGCCATGCTCAGGACAGCCTTTCCTTGTAAGCTTGCTGCCACATCGAGGAAAGACAGCTGAGAACTCTGCCCAGTCAACCACTGCGTCCCGCCGGTACCCGGATGACCTTTCTCATTGCCAGTTGTCTGCAGAAAAGTCTTCCCGAAGAGCAGAGGAGGGGGCCTCCTCCCTGCTCAGCCTCAGCTGGCATCCCGCCTCTGGGTCTCAAAACCAGACAGAGGCAATTGGACTCTTCTGATGAGCTGAGTCCCGTGTGACTCTCAGCTCCAAAGCAGCAAGTTGCGGGTTAGCAAACCGTGGCTGACGGAAAACAAAGCTGCGAAGTCGCATGTGGGAAGAAACTGTTGATTCTCTGAACCCTGATGTCACTAGTGTGGTCCTTGGCAAGGGCGGCCATGGGGACCTGATTGCCACATTCTACTCAATGGTAACAGGTATATTTGATGGGTTAAGCTTCATCATGGTGGTGCTTCCTTGAATCATCTGCAGCTGGACTGTGGACCACAGAGCTGTATGAGTGGGAGTGGGTGTGGCAAAGGAGGAGATATTTACTGATCTCCCTTCCTGCCTCCTTTTTGCATCTCCATATTGGAAGTCCCACCTGAGAGTAAACATCACTATTGTGTCCAGGATGACCTGCTCCCAGTCTCCTGAGAACCTTCCCAATTCTCCGAGTCGCAAAGTCTCTGAGGCAGCCGCCTGAACAAAATCCAGGTCTCCTAAATTCATTTCTTTCTTTAAACGCAGGTACTGAAATCCTCCAAAAGTGTGATTTGATGGTTCTTATGATCCGTTCAATTTGGGAGCCACCCATGAAAAAATCATATAACTGAGGCTCAGGGACACTGGGAGCTTAACAGAAGGCCAAGAAAAAGACACGCCACAGCAAGAGAAGCCTCGCTGACTGACTAAGCGCATCTCCTAGACCCATCCCACTCCGTCCAGCACAGCTCTCCAGGTTTCAAGTTATCTTTTGCTCTGAGACCTGGGGTGAGTTTTCAAGTGTCACTGTAAGAATGAAGTACTTTGTCTGGACTTACAGCAGTTGTGAATACCATCCCACAGGGAAGCCCCAGATGTGGAACTGAAAATGGAGGGTGCTCAGAGAACACAGATGATAGTCCCCACCCCAGCTGTGGGAGGCCAGGCCAGCTAGACATCCAAGAGGCCTTTACCTATCCCTCCATAGTAAAAGTAGCCCCACTTCCGTGGGCTGGCTAGAGTGAGGACCCAGGTCTAGTGGAGAACTGTCTTTTTTAGTCTACTGTGGAAGTCATTGCCCTTCCAGCCATTCACCAAAACTAAATTGGCTTTCACGACGGTACTTTCATTTAGCAAGGGAAACAACTGGGCACATACCCATTTCCTGGGGTCCCGGACTCCTCTGTGGATGACACTGTTTTCTTTTGCTCACCAGTAAGAGTTGCATTTGGCTCAATGACCTCAAGGTGGAAGAAGGTCACAGTCCCTAACTCTCCTAGACAGTGTTTGTATCTCTAGTTTCATTTCTCACATAAAAGCATCAGCTGCAGAGTCCCGACCCTTCTCCCTCTGCCTACCTCTTGAGGCCCCTCCCTCTCAAAAGCAAAGAGAGCCCCTGACTTCTGGCCACAAAGACCATCTTTGTACCCTAAGAGTCAAGTTTAGTAACATATGCTTTCCATATTTAAACATATATGACATGGAAGTTTTTATCTTGCATTTTTTGTCAAAATCACAAATAGACACATTAATCAGCATGAAAAAATTAAAAGTACCAATACCTAAAACCATGATTGCTTACTTGTATATTGGTACAACTATTCTTACATTTGTCAAAAGTTTATTATGCTGTGAAACAGAGCAGGTAGACCATGTAGCTTAGGCTGGCCCCGAACTTACGATGCTCCTGCCTCTGCTTCTTAAGCGCTGGGATAAAAGGTGTGTGCTGCTGTGCTCAGTACAAGCTTTTTAAATTATTATTTGGAAAGGTGTTTTTTTTTTAATGTATTCAAGGATGGCCTCAAATTTACTATGTACCTGAGAACGGCCTCCTGCCTCCACCTCCCAATGGTGGGATTATAGGCATGCCCCACCATGCCTAGCAGGCTATGCACAAGTTTTTAAAAAACTTAAATCACATGTGTCTTTCACGTAAATAAGCTTCCATCAACAGTATTATTTTTGATGTTTAAAATGTATAAACACGTCCCATGTTGATTTAATGAATCCCTCACTGGGCACCAATGCTATTTTTAATTTTTTACTCTTATAGATAGAACTCCATTGAAGAGCCCAGAGCAAATTCAGTTATTCTCTAAGTAGACATTTCTGAGAGTAGAGCCATTAGATCATGAGGTGTGCACATTCATCAGGGCTAGAAGGAGCCAGGAATGCATCTCTAACCATCCAGCTCCCTGCTGCCCTGTAGGAAAAGTCCCCACCTGTATATTTTCATTTGCTTAAAAAAATAAATCTTTGCCACCTAGATATGCAAAAAAATCTACAGTGCTCTTCTTGCTCTTATTTGTATTTCTACAATTATCAGTAGATTTAAACAAACTCATTGATTCTTTCATTCCTTGCTGGCTTCCTCCCTTCCTAATAATGAAGCTTAGCTATAGCTTCCTGTAGCTGAGGCTGGCCTCAAACTCATTATGTAGCTGGGGATAACTTTGAACTCATAATCTTGCTGCCTCTCTTCCAAGAGTTGGAATTACATGTGTGCACAACCATGCCAGTCACATCCATGAATTACTTCTGATCTTATTTGTCTCCTTCCTCCTTGGTCTTTGTCTTCATCTCTTCATATGTAAGAGACTCATGTTCACTTCTTTATGCACAATGCAATAAAAAAAAGGCAGTTGGCGCCAGGCGGTGGTGGCGCACACCTTTAATCCCAGCACTCGGGAGGCAGAGCCAGGCGGATCTCTGTGAGTTCGAGGCCAGCCTGGGCTACCAAGTGAGTTCCAGGAAAGGAGCAAAGCTACACAGAGAAACCCTGTCTCGAAAAAAAACAAAAAAAAAGAAAAAAAAAGGCAGTTGGCAATAGGAGGCATAAATTCTTTTGCTCAACAAATGGATGAATCTTCTTGTACTTAAGATAGTATGTTTTTCAGAACTAAAGATGTTCCTGGTGTTGTTTTTAATGCTTGACATTTTAATGGTCCAAATTTTACTTTTTATATTGTCCCATCTTCTTTTTATTTTTACTCAGTGGTCTCTTTTTAGGGTTCAGATGAGCAAGGTTCAAGATAATAAATATGTTTAGTTGTATAATCTTTTGACATATCTACATTTTAATGAACAATAGTTAACGTGAAAATATTTCCAGTTGACAATGTCACCCTGAAATATGAGTCTTTCTTCCTGAATCTTTTTAACCAGTTGGCCTATCATGTTGTATAAACCTTCTGTCTTTTCCACATTGTCGTGAGAAAGCTCCCCAGCATGCTGATACTTAAGTATTGACACACTGGATGTGTGCAGAAAGAGTTTATTTTCAGATTTTCCTCTTCTGCTACTGGACATTTCTATACACCCCTGCACAACCCTATAGCCTTTAGTTATTAAACCTTAAAATAGTTTTAATGTCTTTTATTTTTCAAACTTGGGCATTCTAGTTTAGCGCCTTTCCAGATGAACTTTGTATAGTTTTCCCCAAACATTTTGTTAGTATTAGTATTTTGTTAGTATTGACTGGCATTGTGCTAAATGTTTTCATTAATCGACATCTTTACAATATTAAATCTTCCCACCTCTCAGCCAGCTGGAAGTATTTTGTCCTCCCTCTGAACTCCCCTAGCACTTTATACCTTAAAAAACATCACTTTCCAACTCTACCCACCCAATTTTTCAAACTGGAAACCTGAGCACTGTCTCCATCCCTCCGCTTTGTAACCGCCACCCCAGCCAATCAATCATCAAGTCCCGTCCATGCTACTTCCTAAATTCCATTCACTTCTGCCTGTCCCCACCACCAGCTCTGGAGTCCATGCTGCTGTCATTGCCAGTCTGGGCCACCACCGTAGCCTCCACGTGACCCTCAGCACCCACACTGCCGTCTAAGCCATTCTCTGCACCACAGCCAGAAAGACCGTGTGTGTGTGTGTGTGTGTGTGTGTGTGTGTGTGTGTGTGTGTGTGTGTGCTCACATATATGACTGCATGTCTGTTCATCTGTATGCCTGTGTGGAGGCCAAAGGTCTACACTGAGTGTCTTCTTCAATTACTTCCTTTTTTGAGACCAAGTCTCTTGATAAACATGGAATCACCAATTAGACGGGACTGGCTGGCCAATGAGCCCCAGATGTCCTCTTATCTGATTTCCCATACTACCATGACTAGATTCTTTTAATGAGTATTCTATGCTTCAATGTCAGGTCCTCATGCTTATCCAGCAAGCACTGCACTTATTGAGCCAGCCCCCAGACCCAATATTGCCTTTGAAAAGGCAAACCTGATCACAACAGTATCCCCAATAGTATTCGATGAGCTGAAAGAATACTCCTGGGTGACCTAGTCTCTACCCTGTCAGCTTGTCCCCAGACTGTCCTACATCCAGGCCTTCTGTCTTGTTCATGGTGTCAATCAAATATAAAGCTTGAACTTCCTGTCATAGGCCTCCTGTTTGGCTTATTCTAAGTTTTCCTCAACACTTAAGTTTGAGAATACTCAATTTATCTCAGCATTTGGTAGGCTAAGGCCTGAAGACCTCAAGTTCAAGGCCACTTTGGGCTATATAGTTAAACCCTGTTTCCAAAACAAATAAAAAAAAAAAACAATTAAAATTCAGTTTCTCTAACAGCCAGTTCCAGCATCTCACACAAGTATTAGCATTCATCACACTTGCCATTCCTTGTTCACGCCAGAGGCCACAATAACACCAATGTGAGAATAAAAGGCATATTGATGACACATTCTGAGCATGTATCTAATATACTGCTTTCTGTCGACACACTCTACCCGGAGTTGTTACAAAGACCTGGCTTTCCAGCTTGCAAGAGCAGGCGATTGAATTTCCAGGAACCTACAGTGTCACACAATAGCTTGGAATCATGGTGGGAAGAGTGTCCGCACCATGAAAATCGGGAAGGACCACAAGCCCACCTTTGTTTTGAATCACTTGGAGAGCCAGCTGTTCAACCTTTACCATGGTGCCCCAGCCTCCAGCACACTGTTCCTGGGTTCTCTCCTCAGCCCTGTGGCATACTTATCCTACTTTATAAGATGGAGAAAAGTCTTTAGCAGGCAAGTCAAGCTGTGGGTCCCAACATTCTGACTCTACAGCATGTACAGCTCACCTTCACATCTTAGTGTCTGGGCAGGTGAGAGCCTGCAGGTCTGCTGCATCCCGAGTATGAGTGTTGAGCACGGTATGCATGCTCAGTGTATATGAGGCTAAGCATCATGCATTCTCAATGCATACAAAAACCATGGCAATGTCAGTAACGCATCAGCGAACCAAAAACAATCCATGGTACAAGCACATCTTAGTAAACTAGGAGGAGAGATCTTTGCTGACACTGACACTTAGGTATACCACACATCAGCGATGGCTTCATGGGTTTCTCTTCCACTAGGCACCGTGTTTGTTTCCAAGAACTATACATCTTCAGCTGGGAAACTACTGCTTTCAAATGCCCCTCTATCATTCCCTCCTCCAGGAAGCCTTTCTAGATTTCCCCCAAGTTAGTCCCTCCCTGACAGATATTCCAACAACCCCTTTTGCTTTTACATATTTTATGAGACTTGACCTAATTATTGGGATCCAGGATATCCATCTTCTCTTCTAGGAAGATATAGGATGTTGAGGTATCCTGATGTTACTGGTTTTGATTCTTGAACATAATTTTGAACATGTTTTTATTCGGTGACTACAGAGAGTCAGAAGTTAAGAGATTTGACCAGAGCCAAGGTGGGTTTGGGCCATTAAATGCAGCTAGGAGTCAAAGCCCCAGCTTTCAGAGAAGTGTGCAAACACATAGACACTCACACATATACATCCCATCTGGCTCTAAGTGTCTCAGTCCCATGAGAACTGAGATCATTCCCAACTTCAGTAGAGAGTTGAAGGCTGGCTACAAAGTACTTGTTAGAGTACGTACCTGCATCTCCCAAGTCTAGACCCGTCATCCACCCCCAGGGGAACTTGGACCACACACTGCAGATGCCAAGTATGTGTTAAGTGTCCTGGAGTTAGAGTCTTCTTCACCAGACCTCAGGAACAGTCCATACTCCCAGGCTCCTCCTCCCCCAAGTCCTCCTCTTGGACTCCTCCTCACTGTTCTCAGCCTTCCTTGTTGGAATCCCCAGGGGCCTTCTCCAGCTTCTTTCCATTGTGGAGCAATAGATTCCTCCCATCCGTGGCAACACCCATCCCTGCAGTTCCTACTCTCATCTAGATATACCTTAGCTCAGCGTCTTCTGCATTCCCCACATCCTGCCTGCCTGCCTGCCTCCCTCATTCCCCCCGCTGCTCCCCACCGCAGGACTCCATCCTAATGCTCTAGCCTTCTTGCTCCTGCCCAGTGGCACTGGGCTCCTTTTCATCTCTGGCTCGTCATCCTGCTGTGTTCATTGCCAGGCACACCCCCATCACTCCAACTGCCGGCTCTGTGGGGCTATGGAGTAGGAGGAAAGCAATATGAATGGATCCCAGAGGCGGGCAGAGGTAAGGGTGGGGGTGCATGTCCGGGGCTTGTCCCTTCCTGTGATACTGTTCTGAGCTCAGTGTGCCTTCCTCAGAGTGGCCTCCTGCTGGCCCGCCTGAGGCTCCTCGTCTTCTACCCTTCTTCACACCTGACTGCAATCACACCATTCATCATCTTTGCCATCTGCCTTGGACCCTAGAATGTCCACTTCCTAGCGGCACTTTACTTCGCTCACTTCCCTACCTCATAGCTAGAGTTAGGTTGTTCCATAAAAGGCATAGACCAATGGGTGAACGGTACCCTGTTGGGAGCTATAGCAACAGCTTTTCTTTCCCATTACTTGCTGTCTGCACTGAATCCCATGACACGAGCCCACACCGAGCTCTCTTCCTGAAGCTCACACTTCTTCCAATGGACTCTTTGTATTTTGAATTTAGAAAGTCTCTGCCTGCGCTGGGCAGTCAACCAACTGCTCCCTCCAAAAAGCCCCTAAACCTCCAGACAGGGAAGGACCAGTGTCCCATGTGTCACCTGTGCTCCTCACCCAGAGCATGCAATCATTCAACTGATTTATTTGGAGTCAACAATTCAAAGGGGATGTTCAGTGAAAGCTGGATGGTTGGGTGGATTTTACCTTTGCAAGGTTTTAAAATACTTTGCACCACTCTACTGGGCAACGTTCTTGAATCACTGTCAAGAGAACTCACAGCCAATAACTTTGATTATGTTTATCTGATTGCTCATATGAAAGGCTACTCCATCGTGGTTGTAAAGAGATTAGTTTCTAAGGGCATGTTCCCAAAGTGAGCTGCCATGGCCATCCATCAGACCATACAGGAGCCTCTCGGGTAAAGTTCAAATTTGGAATTGAGTCTGAACGTTCCCATTTCATGTCTGTCACTCCGTCCACTCTTCCTTTAGTACCAGAAAGACCTAGAGTAACTGGGCTGATTACAGAGACACTGGTAACTGGAGCAAAGACCAACTAGGGACCAGCTGTCTTAGAAGTCATGTTCTTTCTTACCTGTGTAAATGAACCTGCCTGGGGCTCCTTTGCAGAACTGTTTGGATTTGTAAGACAGTGTCACTTCCACAACTCCAGGGATGTGCCGGGGAGGGGTCTGGACTCTGATGGCATGAGGGGTTATAAGCTGAGAAGGGGAGAGACAGGAAAGACAGTCACTAAACAAACCACCCAAGAGGCCGCTGCTTACGGCCTCATGTATCAGTTTGGCGATTGCCAAACCCAGCTCATCACCCATGCTCTTCTTTTGGTAATGTGCTTAGTTGGTTTTGCTGATTATAAATTGTAAGTCAAACACATCCAATTTAGAAAATTTGGAATTTGCAGAACTATGCAAAGAAATTTAAAATTATATTTTATGCAGAGGCAACCAATATTAAGATCTGGTATGTTGCCCAGACATTTCAATGGCTGTGTGTCACAGAATTAGATTATACATATCCACTGTTACTCTGACTTTTTCCCACTCATCATCATAGAATAAACATGCTCTTCTCTGGTATCATTAGAATTTTTCCAAAACATAATTTTCAATGGTGGAAAGATACCTTAACTTTTTTCTCCATCACTCTCCTATGAGCCAAAATTTAGACTAATTTTTTAACCATCTTATATAATACTGCAATGGATATTTATCACTTTAAGGAAGTCATTCCTCAAATGTTACAACTTCCATGTCTTGATGCCCTGGGTGTCTTGCTCATAGTAGGTACACAGACTGAGTGTTCATGGGGCTGCTGCACTAGGAATTGCTAGTTCCCCCAGACCAAGAGAATCGTGGAGCCAAAGGAGATCATGGAAACAAATGGCTTCAACCTACCTCACTCCATACAAGCATGGTACCAAACACAACTTGGAGACCATCAAAAAAGTTGTCACCAATGATGATTACCATGGCTCCTCCTGTGGTCCAGCCCTCACTTGGGCTGATGGCTTTGATGCAGGGTGTAGCTGGGAAGACGAGAAAGAACAGAATCAGCACTATGTCCTTTGTTGGTGATGTCTGGAGTTTGGGAAAGGTACTGTCCTGGAAAGCTGTTGGTCATTCCAAGAAGTTCAAATTGAGCTGTGTTGATTTGCCATCCTTCCCTAATTGGATGTTGGTTTTAACCAGGTCATTAAAGCTTAATGAGTTGGCCATTATGTATGAAAGACTGAAACACTTAGCTAATTGTGCAAAGGGTGTTTTTAAAACTCTGTTGTTTTTGCCCATATTTTTATACGTTGATCACTCTAGAAAAGTGTAAAGCCCTTTTCTCCCCACCTCCTCTGCCCTACAATGTTAAGATTTACAAGGCTTGTTAACAGGCTGGGGAGAGAAGGAGGAAACAGGATCTATCGCAGTTGAAGGGTTTGCTCAACCCCACCTAGAGACAACCTCTACTCATTCTCCCAACTCTGTGGACCTGGGTTTCCTCCCTTCCTGCATATGTTCAAGGCCCCTGGACTTTGCATCCCGACAGGAACCCAATACGGTGTTCTGGCCATAACTAAAGTCAATCCATCACTCCATTTCCAAAGTTGACAGGGTCAAAGGTGGAGGAGAACTTTGGCAGGACTCCAAAAACATGAGCCCCCCTTTGAACGGCCAGTCAATCACATCCAATCAGTCAAAAGCAACTGGAAGGGCTCAGAGCTCTGAACTCTGGGATTTTCTTCTTCCCCTTCAGTGCCCACTGTGGGAGAATTAACACCACTCCAAATTCTTTACCGATTCAATCATTTTCTTTCAGTTCATTAATTCCTATTTAAAATGATATAAGATACATTTTAAGGGCTGAGTTGGGAAGAGGGCTGGCGGGGAACATATAGGAAAGCATCAACATTAAAATCAAAGCTGGATTTGACTCTTGTCTATATCATGAGGTTTTCTAACACCAGTAAGTGTGTGGGGAGGCAAAAAAGGGGGGGGAGGGAAGCAAATGAGATGGAATTCACTCAGGTTTGTCAGGTTGTCCGTGGATATACTTTAATTCTTTGGACAACTTGAAATTTAACAGTTACCACTATTTCTAATTAGTTTAATGCACTTGGAAAACTACCCAGAGCAGCCCATGATTTCTTCTTGTCCAAGCAAACAAAAATCAATTAGTGTCAGTTTCACTCCACACATTGTTTTGTTTTGCCCACAATCTGTTTAAGGGCACATCTGACACTTATTCATACACGTCTGGCACTGTACTGTTCCTGTTTAACTAAGATGTCACAGGCCTGCGATTGCCTGAAATACCAGCCTCGCTGAAAGAAAAACACGGATTGGAATGGAAGAGACAGAGAGGGGCAGGAACCTGAGTGCTGGCGGGGAGTGGAGTGGAGTGGACCGCAGTCAGCTGATGGTGCAGACTGCAGTCAGTGTTTACAGCAGCACGGGGGGTGGGGGGATGTGGCTCAGGTGGTAGAGTGCTTGCCTAGCATACAAGAGGCCCCATGTTCGATCCCCAGGACCGCACATACTGAATGTGAAGGTAGACGCCTGTAATTCCAGCACTAGGGAGGGAGAGGTAGGAAGATCAGGAGTTCAAGGGCGTTTCTCAGCTAGATTTGTGAGTTCTAGACCAGCCTGGGCTAGAGGCTTTGTCTATAAACAAACAAACGATGCAAACTAGGTCCGAGACACTTGATCTGCATTGGCTCCCGGCCCTACCTTCTGACGGGTCAAGCCGTCTCGCTCTCCTTCCGTGCTTAGAGTTGTTATGTACAAACATGTTGTCAGATACAGCAAGCACATGTCCGTCCACATTTACTGTTGTTGACAACACAACCTGCATTTAAAGCAAAAAGGGGAGAGTCAGTCTTACACCAGGCTGTCGACGTAGCGGGAACCCTCGTGGAAGGC
Organism: Peromyscus maniculatus bairdii; assembly: GCF_049852395.1. Lineage (NCBI taxonomy): Eukaryota > Metazoa > Chordata > Mammalia > Rodentia > Cricetidae > Peromyscus > Peromyscus maniculatus. Next base: position 65,634,698 of record NC_134860.1, on the reverse strand, counting down.
TTCCACAAGGCAACGGGGAGACAGGACAGAATTTTGGAGTGGAACAAGAGGAAGTCATTGGCCCACTGGTTTTCATTTTCATGTCTTTGAGTTCAAACTCTGTCTGTGCCATGACAAGGGAAATGAGCTTTCTGCCTGCTGGTTCCAGGAACCTCATCACCAGCGGGGCTGTCCTCCAGCCGCGGTCACAGATACAGACAGTGCAATGCAAGAGCTAAAAGCCAGCACCTCCATCAAGGAGGCCCACGTCTCCAAGCTTGGAAACGAGGATCCTGCGCCTCAGATGGGGTCATTGGAACACTGGCTGATCAATTGTCTCCAGTGTCCCTGTGCATGAGTGAACAGTGATAAAGACTCTGTGAGAAGATAAGGTTCTCCAAGTGCAGTGTGGGAGATACTGGATGTTTAGTGTCTAACTGGAGGAAAGGGGAGGGGTGGGTGTGGAGTGATGAAGAGCAAGAACTTGGAGTGAAAACTGAATCGAAATCCCGGGCCACTTCTCCTAACGGAAACCCATGGACAGATCACTGAGCCTTTTCAAAAATCTCAGTTTTTCCTATCTAGGAAACACAAATAACGCTGTCTGCCTTGCAGGCCTGAATGAGATCAAATGAGCTGGTGCATGCAAAGCATTTGGCACAATGTGAAACACAGGCCAAATTATAATGACTTGTGTCCCGTTCGCCTCCCTCCTGCCTCTATTTCCCAGTTACTGAGATGGATGGCCTTATCCATTGCAGTTCTACCAGGGTCTAAACTCTGGAGAAGGTTCTGGAAAGGGAGATATTAGCACTAATAATCACAGCAACTGGAAGGCCTAGCCATACGGCTGCTCTCAGAGGACTGCAGGATGGCAGCTAATACATACGGCAAGCCAGGCACAAACGCCATGGGATTTAATGCTATCATATATATCCTGCTACTTAGATTGTGAACGAAGCTCGAAGGCAGAGCTGAGCAAAGAGGTGGAAGAGAGGATGCCTGGCCACACCCACCACCCTCGGACTTGACCCAGGAAGGAGAGTGTCCAGGATGGAGCACTGCTTCTCAACTCATGTGGCTGTGCACAGCATCTTTTCTGCGGCTCTTTGGAGAAAGAGACTTGTTATGCGCATGCTCATGAATATGTATAGATCTTGCCAGGAAGGGCATTGGGTAATCTCACGAGCTGTGCTTCCGAATGACTCTTTCTGCCCATGGCCCCACTGCAGTCTCTGGATAGCCACCGGTAATTGTCCTGCCACGCCTTCCCAACTTATTAAATGACAGAGGAGGTCGGAGGAACCCGACCTTGCTCATATCTTAATATGGAATAATTCACTTGCTACTCAAAAACGCTTTTTATTATGAAATGATTTCAAGCAAATAAAACGACAGGCCAGCATGATAAAATTTGGGACCCCATCATTCAACTTCAAACCCTGTTTAAATGTTGCTGCTCTTGTCTATACCGTGGTCACCTCCCCATTCCCTATATCAGGAAAAACTAAGGTATTCAAGGTGTGAGGGCGTCAAGGTACAACTTCACTGCATAATCCATTCTCTTTTCATGAGATAGAATATTTTATCCCTTCAGAAAATGATTTCCTATCACTTCCCCGTCAGGCATAATCCCAAGCAATAGTCATCTCTCCATTTGTTTTCTTTTGCCCTGAAGAGAATTTCAGGGACGTGTGTGTGTGTGTGTGTGTGTGTGTGTGTGTGTGTGTGTGTACATGCACATGTGTGTTCCTTTGTATGTAAATGCATATGTAGGCCAGAAGTCAACCTTGGGTGGCATTTCTCAAGAGATAGCCACCTCGTCTTTTCTCCATCTTCCCCTGGTCTAGAGCTCAACAATTAGACGAGGCTAGCTCAACAGCACCCCTAGGGACCTTCCTTGTTACCACCTTCCCATTTCTGGGATTATAAGCACATGCCATTACATGTAGCTTCTTTAAAATGTAACTTCAAACTCAGGTCCTTGTGCCTCCATGGCAAGCATTTTACTGACTGAGCTATCAGCAAACTGGGTAGCTTTTAACATTTTGTAAGACTTATAATTTAATAGGTTTAAAAGAATCCCCAGGACCTGTGGCTCCACAAATCACTTTCATGTAGCCACATTCTGTGGGCCTGATGTAGCCTATATGAACATTTTACATGGATGTCAATGAGTTTCAATCATTCAACTCCGCAGATAATCACTGAGCTCCAACTACACATTAGGAGTCATGACAGGCCCTGGGGACTCCGAGAACAAACTTAGAGGAAGCTTGGTTGTCATTCAGAAAATTATCGCCCATATAATTGCGCACAATTCAGGGATGCAGCCTGTCCAGCCTTAGGTCTGTTTTCAATTGTGTCTGTGTTAACATGTGAACGTCTGAGAAAAGTCCTTCTAGATAGTTCATATCCAGTGGTGGCGACCGCAAAACAGACATCCACTACTCTTGGCCAAGTGCACCAGGCGCGAGTGCTTTTCAGAGGGATTTCAGTGAGTGATTTCAAGACCATGCTCCAGTCAAAGAAAGAAACAGAATTCATTGTCACAGGATTAGGGAGTGTGGGGGTTAAAGAACATTGCCTATGTACATGCTACCTCTGAACATAGTAGGATGGGGGGGGGAGACATCAGGCCACCGTGTGCACAAAATATATCTTCAAACACAAAACAAAATGAAAGAGAGAGCTTCAGGCATCACTCCTGAACAAGCCAGCCTGTGAACAACAAGGGGAACCCCAGCCCCATCAAAGGATGACGCGGCTGTGAGGGCCAGTCACTCAGGAAGCGCTTGATTCATTCCACAAGCTCGTCACACTGTCCGTCCACCCTCCTTGTGCATCCCTGCCACAAAATGTAGAGTTGTCTCCGGCCAGAAGATTTCATCATAGTCATTTTTGGGTGGAGTGAGACTCAGTTCCAAGTGAACATTTCCCAAATGATATACCCTGGTGGCTCACATGCACTTCATTATTTTCTATTAACAATGGAAATAAATTTTAATCTTTTGCTGGCTAGTGCTGGCCTCTCGTGACAGCAAGGGAATTAACCTGAATTATTTCAGTGTCTGCAAAATTTATTACAAGATTTTAAATTATGTCCAAATGTATGTGCGTATGTGTGTGCATGCACACACGCATACGTGTGTGTGTGTGTGTGTGTGTGTGTGTGTGTGTGTGTGTGTGAAGTTCTATTTTTCATATTAAAATATCTTAGGCTGTGAGGTACCTAGGGAAGCTTGCCAATTAAGCTAACTTTGCAAAAATTAGTGGATTTGATTCACAAATTCCACCACGTGAAATCAGACGTGAGTTGTTGATCCTGTCTATGGAAACCTGTGCTTAAACACTGGCTTTTACACATATTCTCTCTACTTCTTGAAGAATAAACTGCATAATGGATGGGAAGATCCATTTGGTTCAGTCAAGGCTTCAGGTTTAACTTCCTTCTCTGTTCTCTGATGGATGATGACAACACCGATATTATTCCATTCCGAGGAGTAAGGATTTCTACATGTTTTAAGACGAAAGGAAGTAGAATGTGCATTCCAACATCATCTCACTCCCAGGCCTTCCCCTTCCCCAAGCCAACTTCTTTCCCCTAGTGAGTATTTCCTGGGTCATGAAGGCTGACCCTTTCCATCTGGAATCAATCAGTCAACCCCTGACAACTTCCTGAAACACCTCACTCCATTTCCTGTTCTCTCCCCCTCCTCGCTTTCCCCCCGGTTTGCTTCACTCTTCAAAACTGCAGGCCACAGCAGCTTAATGTTAGCGGGTCAGACACAGCTCGACTCCAAAACACTACACAAGAACACCTCTGACCCTCAAAAATCTTTACATCTTAGCTAAACAAATCAAGGTCAACATTTCTTACCATTACCTTGTTAACTATTTGTATGCATCTTTCCCATCGACTCTTCTGGTCCTGCAACCATCCAGTCACTTGTTATTTGAAGATCATAAACCCATCTGCTTTGAAAACAGCACTTTCAGTCTGGATGAAACATGCCGCGTGGAGGTCCCTCCAACCCCAAATCACCAGTGATACAACAACCATATGGACCAAGATTCCTTACAATAGGACTCCCATGCCTCATCCGCGTCTCTTGTCACCTAAACGTGACATCTCATCTCTTCTGAGGCTATTGCTCTCCTGGCACTGCCATTCGGCTGGCACAGCCCAAAAGAATGCCAATTAGGAATACAGATGTCCATAATTTGTGAGGGATGGCCCCCGGTGTTTGCTGCCCATACTACTGACAAGTTCCATTTATTTCTCACTGCTGATGTGTCTGTATTTCAGCTCACAGCACTCAGATCCGCACAGGTTTTTGTAGATGGCGGCCCTCCTCAGCCCAGGCACTTCAATTTCAACACACAAACAGTAAGCAATTCAGCCATCTCAAGACACACTTGAGCCAAAGTTCTAGGAAAGGGCAAGTGAGATTCACAGTGGAAGTAGACTTTCCCTTTTGCTATTCCTGATTTTATTTCTGATTTTATTTTGATTGTCGTCTCTAATTTTTGGTGAGCTAGCTCAGGAAACAGATCTAGCAGACATGTGATTGTTGGGCCTCATTCTTCCTCACTTAAAAAAAAAAAAAGATTTATTTGTTTTATGTTTGTGTGTTGTCTGCACGTATGTGTCTGCACTACGTGCATGCTCGGTGCCCACAGTGGGTGTCACGTCCCTTCAGACTGGAGCTACAGATGGTTGTGACCTGCCATGTGGGTGCTAGGAACTGAATGCTGGTCCTCTTCAAAGCAACCAGTGCTCTTAACTACTGAGCCGTCTCTCCAGCCCACTTTTTTTTTTCTAAGACAAGGTCTCACTAAGTAGCCCTGGCTGGCTTGGAACCCACTGTGTCCACCAGACTGGCCTCGAATCCGCAGCTATTTGCTTGCCTCTGCCTCCACGTGGGTCTATTTTAAGTCACTTAGTGATAAAGCAGGGTTAGCCGAGAAAGAGAGACAAGTAAAATACTGGTGTGGTCCCTTAAAGAGCACAAGGACAGTTGTAAGAAGAGAACCTGTAAGTATTCTGGCAGCTTCTTACAAAGTAAGTACACATGGAAACTGATTGCCTTTTTCAAATTCTATTTTTTTTCTTCTTATAACCCTTAAGATAGCCCCATGTTTCTCACCCTAATAATTTTTTTTTTCAAGACAGGGTTTCTCTGTGTAGTTTTGGTGCCTGTCCTTGATCTCACTCTGTAGACCAGGCTGACCTTGAACTCACAGAGATCTGCCTGGCTCTGCCTCCCGAGTACTGGGATTCAAGTCGAGCACCACCACCGCCTGGCGTTCACCCTAATAATTTATACCAAGCAGGAGCTGAGTTCTTTCCAGCTCATCAAAGGCCACTGTGAGATCGACCCTTAGAGTGGCACACCCATTAACCTGCCTGCACAGTTAGTTTTCCAATAGCAGAGTGGTTTCTTTGGTATCAAAATTAAACATGCAGCAAGTAGATGTCTAAACAGACTTATCCCCCTCCCTTGGGTGATTTTTACACCTCCTACCCACACTTTTGTAACTGACTCTATTTCTCCTTCTCAAAGTCCCAATGTATGATTCTGTTGATTAACGTTAAGTTGGAGGAATGGCCTAGTCCTCTCCTGTCACCCTTCCTCACCCCATGCCCAGGTGCTCCTCCAATGGAGCCTACATGAGGATGATAAAGAGACACGTGAGGATGATAAAGAGACACGTGAGGATGATAAAGAGACGAGTCAGGAAGAAAAATGGGTGCGGAGACTAAGTGATTTGCTCTCTGAAACAGACAACAATCCCATTGTTTGTAGCCGGGGAGAGAGAGTAATGACTCTGGTTAGAGGCCTGCCCCCCATCCCCCCCCCCCCCGCCCCCATCTTTAAAGGGCTGGCTCTAAAATCACACCAGATTCTGCTACTAGCCAGGCACCGGCTCCCGTCATTTCTGGGAGGGTCATACTCTCAGCTCAATGTGGGGCCTCAGCAAAGCAGGAACAGGAGGCATTTATAGCTCGCTCACTGCCGAGGCCTCTCTGGTACCCATACCTAGGAACAAGCATACATGCAGTGGAATAAAATGGTCTCAAAAATTCCCGTTGTTCTGCCAAGTATGGGGAGGTGGTGGTGGGAGGGGGACCTTTATGACATTCTACATCTGGAAATGGAATTAGATTCATGATGTGCTTTTCCCTTATTACTGTTCGGTTGCTCTATGTGTTATTTCAGCTTTCCCAAAGCACAACTGTATGTGGGGATTTTATATTCCACCTGTGGAAGGGGAAAAGAGACATGGAGACCGTTACAGTGAGAAAGAATCGGGGCAGACTCCTGGCCATGGGAGACAACCTAACCGGGAGTCCACGCTGTAAGAAAAAATATGCATTGTGTTTTTGAGATGCCGGCTAATTCCTGTCACTGACGAGGAGAGTCCAGCGAGACAATTCTGCCTGAGCCCACATTAATGCTGCCCAGCCGAACAACAAACTATTTGGCTATCACAGTTTGTTTCTCCCTACCATCTTATTCTTGGCACACATGTTTTCAAACCAGAGTTAAAGTCTAGATTCTTCTTTGTTGGCTGCACTCTGGGGTCCCCCAAATTACCTTTAAATGCCTATCCCACAAATGTAGATTTTTTTCATAAAAAAATAAATATTTAAGTATTCCCATGACTCTTAGAAAGAGGCTTTATTTTACATTCTCTATAGGTAAAGTTTCTGGTCCGTGAAGTATCAAGCTCCAAACACGAGAACACAAAACTGGTTGCCATAGAGACAGACAAGAAGGATTCTGGGATTGTTCATGCCAAGAGCTGCAGCATCAATGACAAGATACTTCATAACTGACCAGACAGTGCTGTGTTTCAACTAGCCATCGAGAGTTTTGTTTTTTGGATATAAGTGTTTGCCTACATATATGTGTGTGGTGTGCACTGTATGAATGCGTCCTTCAGGTTTGCATTGAGCTTCCCAGGCACTAAATACTTCAGGCAGCCTACATGGAGGATGGAGCAGAATAAACGAAAGACATTGCCAGCGGCGGTCCCTGTGCAGCAATAGATATTTTCATGAAGATTTCTAAAGCTTGAGTTATACAAGTTTAGGCGACTGATAGGATCGGCCTGTGTACGGATGTACACCCATGCAGGTTTTGGCGGGCAGCGAGTTCACGTGGTGTCAGAGGACCACCCCAGGTGCCTTCTGCTCTTTGAGACTGAGTCTCTCAATGGTCTGGAACTTCACCAAATAAGCCAGTTAACTAGCAGTGAGCTTCCAGGGACCTGCCTGCCTCTGCCTCCCATATCACCGCCGATGGGGTGAGCCGCGTGCCCGGCTTTTTACTGAACTCTTGGAGTAGGATGCAGGCCCTCATGCGTGCAATTTCTCGACTGGCTGAGCTATCTCCCCAGCACTATCCTGACTTCAAAGCAAAACAAAACAAAAGCCCGGAGTCAACCTAAGCAAAGTCCCGTGCTCACCAGTCTTCGGCTGCTGTGTTTTGCCAAGCGTGGCTTCAGAATAAAACTTGTCTTTATTTTTTTACATCATCAAATAGTTTACTTCTTTTTTTAAGCTTACTAGAAATGTTTTAGGTCACGTTTTCTTTTAAAAAAAAAAATCCAGTTGGATATGTAGAGAAATAAAGAGGCAGAACTTTTTTTAGCCAGCTATTCATGACGTCCCTAGAGAGGCCATAGTCCATTCATCCGCTTCACAACCCTCAACTCGCTTCTTCTTGAAGGCCACAGACACTGGCCATGCCACCCTACCTCACTCTCCTCCATCAATCCCACTGCTTTTCCCCATCAAAACCGAATGCCAAGAAGGATGTTGTAGTCAAGGGCAGTATTTTACTAGCAGGAGTTTTGGGAGTCCCGGGGGAGCCGTATACTAGCATTTGATGCAGTTCTTTGTTTGACTCCCCAGTCCCCTCCCACCTCACTTTCTCCCCCAAAGGACTTCATGAGTCACCTGCTGTCCATCAAACATCAGAAGCACACAGTCTTCTCCCATGCAGTTTGAAAAGCCATGCACTCCTTCCTGCTGCAGAGGCCAGAAAGCTCTGGTCTGCGCTCCGGAAACTTCTGAATCTGATTGTGCTAGAGTGGGCATGAGGGTGGGTTGAGTGCCTAAGTTTTCATCCATGTGAGCATTCAGAATTTGTTTTCACCTGTTTGCAGTCTGGCATATCCGTTCCTAAAAGTTATTTATGCGACTATCGATTTGGACATCCGTCCCCTTTCTCCCCAAAAGAACTCAAAACGCTCAGAAGTGTGAGTTAGTCAAAACCGGCATCGCCCTGATTCTTGACCTCGTTTGAGACACTGAATGTCAAGAGGTGGAAAGCAAAGGCTGCTCCAGCAGAACAACGCTTGAAGGAGCTCATGGCACTTCCCGACAAAAGCGTTACATAGTGGGAAAGCCCCTCAGCCCCTCAGAGGTGTCCCCCCCCCCCCCCCGCGCTCCAGAGAGATCCCTGCTGTCCCAGGGACTACCTGGCTTGCTTTATGACCAGATCATGGGCTCAGCTGCTCATCAGAGGGGCCCCGAGTCAAGTGGTTTTCATTATGTGTTTAGAACTGCGGCCTGGTAGCACGGTGACTTTCCAATGGGATGGGCTGTGAGATCACCCAGCAGCTGGAGCGGCTCTCAGACCAAGAGGTTTTCACTGAAGAAACCTGCAGGCAGCTGGGGCTGTATTAAATTCGTCCCATTTGGAGTTAATTTAAACTCTCCTTTCCCTCTTCAACGGGTGTGAGAGAAACATTCAACATTTTTTATTTAAGGAAAATAGATGGTAGTGCCATTAAAAAGTTTTATATAAGAGCTAGGGGTTTAAAAAAAAAAATCATAAGGGGTTGTTGGATAGCTGTTGGCCCTGCTCCAAGACATGAGCAGCCGTGGCCTTTGCTCCTGCTTCATTCACTCAAACAGACTAATGGTGAACACCCAGCTGCGTAGACGAGGTGTTTTTGTCAGAGAAGCTAATTTCCCCATCATTCTTGTGTGGCAGAGACCCGCTGCAATGTAAACAGGGGGACCATTGCATTATCCAGCGACTCCATGGCTGTCAGTCAGTCCTTACCCTGGCAAATCTGTATGTCCAAGGTCTCGTTCTCCCCGGCACCATATATTTCCCACTTCAAAGTCTGACAGGCCCACCATAGGCAAGCTCTTCCAAAGCGTCGACCGCTCCCCCAAAGCCCCTGTAAATATCCTCGAGATCTCGACCTTATTTTGTATGAATAGATGCAATCCAAGAACCAACTCAGCTCCTACATCTTTCCCCACCAAGCCTGTAAATAACTTTTCTTATACTAGAAACTCACGTGTCCTTCTGTAGCTAGTTACATCTTCTCTCCCCCTCCCCCCGTTTTTTTGTTTTGTTTTTTTTCCGAGATAGGGTTTCTTTGTGTAGCTTTGATCATCCTAGAACTAACTAACTAACTAACAGGCTGGCCTCAAACTCACAAAGACCCTCCTGCCTCTGCCTCCTGAATGCTGCGATTAAAGGCCTGAGCCACCACTGCCTGCCTACATCTTATCTCTTAAGGTCAGGGAGGATATGACTTCTGGATGGTTCTCTGCCCCGCATAAAGATACAAATTAAAATGGACATGACCCAGAGTATTTGCTGAGCTTATAAGGTTCAGAAACACACACACACACACACACACACACACACACACACACACACGGTAAAATTTTGATTTTTGTTGTTGCTGTTCATTTATCTCATTAAGAGTCCGTTGGAACTAAAAACAAATCATTTGGTGGAACTTAAAGGGACCGAATTGGGGAATAATTTGAAGACATCTGGAGTCCCCCTCTTTATCTTAATATTTACCCTACTGTGAGCCCACTCTACATTTTGAGTTGGAGGTAGGACACATATCAAAGAGACCAACACCAGAATAGCTTAAAAGAGAAGCTGGTATTGCCCCTAGGATGGAAGACACTCTAGCCCTCTATAGAAATGGGTACCCAATCTTGAGTGACAGATCTGCTGTTATTATTGGTAAGCTCTGTAAACTATTGGGAAGAACACTGTCACTTACCGTTGTTACACTCCCTGACCACACAGCTGAGCTCCAACAGACACCACTAAGACAACTACACCGTGCAACCCCCCTTCCCCACAAGAGCCCAGAGAAGTAGACCTGGGCTCTGGCAGCCACTCAATCATTCTACTTCCTGTATCCCACCGAAGGTGGAGATGGCTTGTATTTGGTTACCTATGCTAGGTCTCCAACACCTGCCTGGGACTGTTTAGGAAAACATAAAATATTCTCTGTGATATTTGTGGGCGAATAACTGATTGAATGACAGCATGCAGGTTTTCACTATGACCTGGGACAGACACAGCCTGACTATCGGTGATGGAGACTTGGCGGCACTGAGCCCAAAACTGTTGTCAAGTTTCAACTGTGCTTTAGAATGTGCGTGTGGGAAACAGCAATGTGCCTGACTTCCTTTCCCCGACTTGACATTCCTCTGAATTTAATAACTGCCTATTCTCTATTCATATGGCAGAGAAACAAGGAATCGGGCTCATTCTGGCTTAGTTAACATTGGACATCGGTGTTCCGCCTTTCTTCAAGAGTCCCTGGAAACCCTGAGTTTTCTCTTCTCCATCTTTTTTTTCTCTCTTAAAAATTCAGTGAATAACAGTGTGGTGAGCCCTACAGAGTGCCTGATATGTGCAGGTGAGAAGCAGGAAATAACCAAAGCATACAAACTACATTCAAGCAGCATATGTTGGAAAGACAGAGGCTAGTTTTCAGAAAATATGGTAATGGTCAGAGATTGTAGAGAATGGTGCTTTGGCCCAGGAAGCCATAACCCTGGAGAGTCAAAAAAAAAATTCCCCAAGAAAGTGGCATGTACATGTGGTCCTGAAGGATGAGGAATCAACAGTTAGAAGGCCATGAAGGGTTCTTAGACAGAGAAGAGAGCATGTGAGAAGATGCCCAGATGGACATGGAAGCAGCGGGGTATGTGTGTGAACAGTGGACAACAGGCAGGAGCTTCCTGAGGTGGCTGAAATGGAAGATTTGTCTGAAGTGAAGACACTGAGGAGGGTCTCTTTTCAGCCTTTCAGATCTGAGTTTTGTGTTGAGAGTTAGTAGACATCCATGCAATGTTCTAGTAGAACTTGTCATTAGAGCTGAGAGGGGATTGGACTGGGAAAGAGAGAAGGAACCCATCACAGGAGAGAGATGGGTTTGCAAGACAGGAGGAGGAGCGACATCTTACCAATGAAAGAGGAGGAATGAATCAGGGGTATATGCCGAGCTCTGCTGGAACATACACTTATTAGTCATTGAAGAGAAGAAGCCCAGGACAGTTAGAACTTTAGCTATAGAGCCAAAGAGGGTGAAGGCTAGGGATGTGGAGTCAGAAGTCACCTGGGAACACATGGCATTTGCAGGCAAGAGAATGGCTGGGAGATCGGGGCAGGCCTCATGCAGACAGACTGCTGTAATCAGGGGCTACTTTACACTGAAGATGCTGTGTGGTACTAGAGGATTCCATTTCTTTAGATCAGGAGCCCGTGGCACCCTGGGACCTGTTCTTGGGAATCTCTGAATTATCAAGAACTTTATGTAAATGTAAATTTATGTTAGCACAAAGGCTGCAGCATTTACCAGATTCTCAAAGGGATTGGAGACAAGAAAGGGTTAAGACCCATATATTTCCATAGATAACTGTCATCAATTAATTACATATCCTATGGTATTTAGGATTTGAACAGAACTGAAGAAGAGATGGGGTCAGTCACAGAAATATGTTTCATGTCATGATCTAGTCTTACTCAGTGGTTTGCGGAGGAAGGGAGGTACAGAGTCTAGGATCTACCAATGATAAGAGAGGAAGGAAGTATTTAGCTAGTTCGTGGTTTTGTTAGAAATGCTTGTGTTATGTTCAAATCTACACAAAAGCATTCTTCCATCAAATATGTACCTGATCACTAGCAGAAGTTACTTTATTTGAGGCAAAGAACGACCACCCTTGCCACTCTGTATGATACATGTAATCCAGTCCTTTCTCTGGAGATCACTCTCCCACTACCATCCCACTACGGTCTCTAGCTTTCTGTCACGTTTGAGATTTAATCACATTTCTCATGACAGCACATAGGCAAGCCTTTCTTCATAAAAACCTCCCCCACAGAAAAGAGCTCTTATTAACCGTTATTCTCTTCACAGAATCTGAGTAGATTCTAAAATTGCCAGGTCACACATCTAATGAGGTCCCAGTATCTCAGATACATAATGAATTCTTGCAACTCAACAATAAAAGAAGGTCCCAGTTTCAAAATCTTCCAAAGGAGATAAACAAGTGAGTGCTAAGTACATGTCAAGGTATTGGCATCACTTTCCGCTGTCATGGGGGACTGGCAGATTGAAACAGCAATGAATTACCATCCTAGAGCTTTTTGGGGGGGTCATTTTACAGATAAAACCAAGGTCTGGAGAGGTGGCTTGGCAGTTTAGAGCACATGCTACTCTTGCAGAGGACCAAGTTCAGTTCCCAGCACCCACGTTGGGTGGCTCACAAGCTGTCTGTTACTCCAGCTCCAGGTGATCCAACAACCTCTTCTGGCCTTGGCACGCACAGCACTTACATTCACACATACAATAATGAATAAAATAAATCTTTTAAAAAAATAAATAAAACCGTGAGGAATTAGAGAAACTGGTGTCTTCACACATGACTGGTAGGAATCCAAACTGGTGCAGCCACTGTGAAAAAGAATTTGGCAGTTTCTCAAAAAGTTAAAGATAGAGTTACCCTGTGATCCAGAAATGCTACTCCTAGCTCTGTCCCCAAGAGAACTGGAAACATATGTTCCAAAAACAACTCAATATCACAGAAGCGTTAAAGGCACAAAAACACAAATGTCAGTTAACTAAATAATGGGGAAGCAAAATACTGTCCGTGCAGACAATGGAATAGTATTCAGCTACAAAAAAGAATGAGGCACTGCTACCTTGTGGACCTTGAAAACACTACGCTATGTGAAAGATGCCTGAAATATTCAGAGACTTGATTTACATGAAATTTCCAGGACAAACCCATAAAGGCAAAAAGTAGATTAGTGGTTGCAGGTAACTCAGAAGAAATGGGAATTAGGGAGCATAGCGTAATTTACAAAGTGACGAGAATGTTCTAGAATCAGTTGTGATAGTCACTGATAATCAGGTGACAATCACAACACTGTCAATGTGTTAAGGCCGCTGGCACACACACGCTAAAGTACTTAGGATGGCGATGTGCGCGGTACATGTCCTTCACCTCAACTTAAAGTCAAAAGGTGGAAGGAAGTTGGCAAGGGGTGTTAGGTTGGCCCTGGAAATAACAAGATCCTGGAATTCATAAGCTTTTTTGTAGACTGCTTGTCGATGAAGAAGTTGAACTATGCTCACATGGGCTGAGGCTTCCTGGTGACTCTGATGTCAGCAATGTTAACTCGAAGCCAGCTAAAGCAAAGGACAAAGTAACCCTCCTCACTCATCAGAGGCCTGAAGAATCAAACAGTGCTGGTGTGAGTTTGTCTCATGAATATGTTTCTAAAGTTGCGGGGTGGGGGTAAAAAGCCAGGGCATTCCAGTGGACACTCATCACATTTCTTAGGGCCTCTTCAAAATAAAAGCCGTGCCAAGCACAGTAGAGTAAAATACCCTAAGCCAAGCTGCCTGCCTCTTTCCCCCAGGCTTTGCTCCTAGGGGCAATTTGAGATTCTGGTAATATTCACTTTTCTTTAGCAAAAAAAAATTACTTAACAATGTAGTAATATTTGGAACCCTGGGTGCAATAAATTTCCATTGTGCGGGACCTTCCTGTGGATTCCCAAGAAGACTGACTGCATTTGTTTCTATTTGACTCTATTTGACTTCTTATGAACCAGCAGAAGAACCTGAGTGATAAAGTGGAGAGCAGCACCTTTTTAAAGGGAGCTTGATGATAGCATTAAATCTTACAATTACAACCGAAAAAATAAAATGTGTTGGTCGCAGCAAGATCACTGGATGCCATGATGTGGTCTGGGAAACAGTAAATGCAAGACTGTTTTCAAAGCAGTTTGCACTGGCCTCACGAGTGCCCATCATGCCTACTAATTCTTTCTCTCTTCTGTTTTCTTTCCCTTTCTCCTTCCTCCTCCCCTCCTTTCTCTCTTGCTTGCTTTCTTCTCTTTCAGAGATCGCCCAGGCAGGCAAGCACCCTACCCCTGAGCTATACTCCAGGCCCCTGTTAGTCCTTCAGAGGCTCTGTTCCCAAGCACCCTGTCGACACTTGGCTTTGCCATAGACACTCTCCAGCAGACAGGCAGGAACAGACACACAGCTCCTGGCGTCTGGTACAGAAAAAAAAAAAAAATGATTGCCCATTTCAAGGCCACAGCAAAACACAAACCCAGCAGCTTGGACACTTGGATGCCCATGACCTAGGAGGTCTGTCACCAATTCTCCTAGTTCCAACATCTTCCTAGGAGTGAGGTCAAGTTGCCTCACCTTCTAGAACCTTCCCTCGCTTGAGGCATGAGTGAAGCCAGCCCTGTTTTTCACCTTGTTGCCTTGAGCTTCCATGCCGTGGTTTCATACATTTTTCATTCTCTACAGGGAACAGAGCTCCACATACTCAAGCAGTCAGGCACGGATGGCCGACGAATCATTTGTTGAGTTAAATGCAGTCCTTCAGATCATCAGGAAGAGAGTCTAGCTGCTGTCCTTACTCCCAACTCCAACCCAACACTTTGCTCTAGCTCTGTTTATTAGCCATCTCCACAGCACATCAATGGCAGGGGTGATGAAATCGGTGGCAGATTTCACTGTCAGGCAGCTGGGTCACTGTCCCCTGGGTCTTGTTGTCATGTTACGGTCTTAAAGTGACCATGGCTGCCTGGGTTACTACCTTCCAGCAGGCTAAGAGACCACCGAATAGTTAACCGGTAAAAGAGGAAGACCCGGGCTGTTGCTTGCAGAAAACACACAGAGAAGCAGCTTTGAAAACTCCCAAGGTGGCTGAGTATCAAGAACATGGCCCCTGCTGCGGGCAGCTGTGAGAGCAAGGGGCAGCCTGAGGGCTGGAAAACAAATCTCCATCCCAGGCTGGTGCCTCTCCCGAGAGGCTCTGCCAGCAGAGGCAGAGAACCTAAACACTCCAAAATGAAAACGGCCTTCATCATGGTAGAGGGAGGTTATCATCGCTGCTTCTTTTGTATGGCTAGCACTATCAGTGAGGAATGGATTTGAGGAGAAAAAGAGGGAGAAAGAGAGAGAGAGAGAGGGAGAGAGAGAGAGAGAGAAGAAGAGAGACAGGGTGACTTTATTTATTTAATAGGTGTGATCCTGGGGCCCCTTACCTGGAACCTCCTCATGTCCCTTGGGTTTCCTGCTGTTTTCAAACAATTCTGATTGCACTTCAGGAAAAATTTTAAAAAGAATCTGTGAAGAGAAAGCAATGTGTTACTTTTTTTTTTTTTTTCAGTAAACATTTTTAACCAGAGACTCTATCTGTGTTCTATTAGATTTGATTTGAGGGGGAAAAAAAAAATAGGCGATTGTGTTTCAGGTCTGGGGAATTTCAAGCAGCCGTGCCTGGGAGAGGAGCACTGTTGACCCTCTGCAGTTTGCAAATTTGGATGTTTTCAATGGCAAGCTCAGAGCCCCCTCTCTCCATCACGGTGGGGGACTGTTAAGCGGTTCCCAATCTGGACTCCGGTCTGCACACCCACCCGCCTGAAATCTGTACAGCCTTCAGTCTGCAAAAGAGAGCTCGGAACGCAGCAGTGACCTCTACTGTACAGAAAGTATTGCTCCCGGGTTAAAAAAAAAAAAAAAAAAAATGACAGGACACAACCCAGAACTCAGGACTCCTCAGGTCTGGGCCTTCCACTGGCCTCCCACCCAATACCAGCATGCTCACATCCGAAGGTGGTCTCAGAGTTTCCCATAACAACATGTGCAAAAATCATAAAATAGCATATAATTATCTAAAGCTCAAGTCCACCGGGCAAGGATACCCCAGGCATTGATGATTAATAGCAAATAGGAACGACCTCTCAGTCCCTCTGGAGACGGTCCAGAGGAACACAAATCACGATCCATGGTTATTGTTTGTAAGACATGATTTTTCTTTTTCGAAGCCCATATTCCCTTCAATGGTCTGTGTCCTTTCAAAACTGGGCATTTCGAATCTGACAGTTGCACCAGCCAAGAAGAAAATAACAAAAAGAACCTTTGCAACAATTTGCCTCATTCTTATTTTAAAATTTTGTTTCAAAATACAATAAGTTTTTCATTTATTTCACTTGCAGAGTTCTTTTCCTTAAAAAAAAGAAAGGAAGAAAGAAAGAAAGAAAGAAAAAGAAAAAAATCCAGCTTTCGCAGTGTTGAAGTCCCAGGTGAGCTAGGCCTATTTCCCTTTCTGTTACTATGACAACGAAATTTTACCGCAGTCCCAAGGTCCCTTCAGAACTCTCGCATCTACGCCTTGAATTAGAACTTTAAAGGAAAAGATATACATTTTCCCCAGGATTTACCAACAAAAAAATAAGTAGAAATCAACCAGTCTTAGGAAATTTCTATTTTAAAAGCACCGGTTGGTGAGATGATCTCGACATGACCTTCTGCTTGTTTTTGTTTTTGTTTTCTTACGACAAGCACACAAAAGAATTGGAAAGCACTCCAATTAACTCTATGTTTCACAAAAAAAAAATAAACCAACGAGAAGATGCCAGTAAGCAGTAACAAATGGAGGGGAAGAACTGGTCCGTCTTGTTCCTGAGACTCTTAAATCTTTGTTTGCTGAAAAACATTTGGCTACACACTCTCCAATCCTATCTGTGAATAAGGTTGGGTGCAAATTTGGAAATGACGGTTAAATATTTTTGCATTATTTAACATCTGGTTTGGGTTTGTCTCTGGGGCCATCTTGTATGGAGGGTATGTGGGAGGTCAGGCATGGCTTTCTGTGCCATGAAGGTGTGGGAGTCTTGATCAAAATTCTCCAAAAGGACCAAGGGCGAAGTAATCAGTGTCCAAGCACTGTGCACAGTATGGCACACTGACAATCTGCCACAGCTTTCAAAAGTGCAGGGAGTGCCCGCCTGTGCTCATTTGGGTGGGCTAAGAAGGAGAAAGGCTTTTGTTTTAGTCCGGGCTGGACAGAAGCAAGCATCTTCCTTCTGGATGGAGAGATGTGTCTGCATTTGCACCCTCATCAGCTCCGACCACTTGCAAACCTTTAAACTGCTCCAAGGATCCACGGCAAACTTGGCTTGCTCGCCGCCACCGCCGGAGCCTCTTTCCAAATGAGAGCCCCCATCCCACACCACATTTGCTCCCCGGCACACACCTGCCCGAGTCATTTATCTCTTTTCCCCTCACGCCAAAGCCAGCTTGAGTGCATCTTCTCATTTGCTCCTTGATTTTTTCTGAAGTTTTGCTTTTCAACAACTGGCCTCCAGATAATGCATTCTGTGTGCCCTGCGTGCACTTCCCCTCTCCTCCCCCACTCCTGTTCCAAAAAAAAAAGGATCTGGTGAAAGCATTAATGTTCACCGAGCCATTACTTCGAGCACGGTGTGGTAGGTGGGAAAGTGCGAAAGAGATAAATGTTTACATAAAATCCAATTGATTTAGGGAAATATGCAGCCTGGTGAAAGGCTTTATTCATTTTAAATTAGGACCCTAAACAGTTCTTTGGATGGAAAACCCCCAATTTTGAATCTCTTGCTTGTCCTGGGGCTGAGTTTGCAGCCTATGCAGCAGACCCCTGCATACCAGGATTTAGCATTTGGCTCACAAAGGGGAAAGAAGCCCTGGAGAAGAGCAGTAGGGGGAGAGAGGGGAAGATGGAGGGATGCTGCATTATTAAATATATAACTGCTAGGATGGATGGTAACATTAGTAATAAGTACTGCTGTGGATGTTTTTAACATATGAATTTAAAAATTAATTAAAAGAAATTCTAGAGTTTACAGACATTGTCAGGTCTCGCTCAATATTTTACTGATGTCTTCACACACACACACACACACACACACACACACACACACACACACACACACACACCTTTCCCAACTGCTTGGTACAAAACTCTTCACTATCCCTATCGTATATTAGCCACAGAGAAACTTGCAAGGAACAAATTCTCTCAGAATCCCTTGGGTCTCGATTCCTCCAAAGCCAGAGGTGCCTGGAGAATGTCAGCCCTCTCTATTCAGAAACAGAAAACCCCAAAGAATTCCAAGATTCAGATCAAATGTGCCGATTCTCCTTAGCATGGGAGTGATTTCCACTTTCCCCAAACAAGAGTGATGATGTGAATATTACAACCACTTAGCACACTGCAGTTCGCCAGTCTTCTGACTGCATTCCTAACAAGTGAGACCAAACAACAGTAGGGTAGCCTTGCTTTGGGAGAAGGAGGTGTGGGGATGTTGAGTCAACAACCAGACTGCAGACCCTGCCATTCCAGCCGGATTCCTGGGTCACTGAGGCAGTATCATGTCCCAGAAGGCTTTGCTTCACTCTAACAAATACCCACTGGAAGTGGGCTAGCCTTGGCCACGTGACCACACTATCCCCCTCCTCAGGGCCTTAGTCTCCCTGACTATTAAAGGAAACATTTAACTTTATTATTCTAGAGTTCATTGCAACACCAATGTTCTACGATTGGGAAAAATAAATAAAAGACAGAAGTTAAGAGCCTTCCAGAAAGAGCTACTTTGGGGCAAAGAACCTACTGATGACCAAAGGAAAAAGAAAAGAAAAGAAAAGAAAAGAAAAGAAAAGAAAAGAAAAGAAAAGAAAAGAAAAGAAAAGAAAAGAAAAGAAAAGAAAAGAAAAGAAAAGAAAAGAAAAGGAAAGAAAAGGAAAGGAAAGAAAAGAAAAGAAAATAGTCATTAAAGTCCACATATAGGGCAAGGTGCACCCCTCTGGCCCGTAAGATCTTTTTCTGCCTTCCTGAGGAAAGGGAACATGACTGAAGTTCAGAGCTCAGAGCCCTCTCTAACCCTGCCCCCTTCTGTATGATGAATGGCTAAAGGATTGGGGTACACCAAAGCAGAAGAGGAGATTAATTGTCGTGTCTCTAGGCTGGTTCTCCTCTTGTCCTACAGAATACATTCTAAGACTCTGAAGGGATGCCTAAAACCACTACTAATACCAAACCCTGTGCATTCTCTGGATTCCCATATACATGTGACAGTTTAATTTATAAATTTGGCACTGTAGGAAATCAGCAATTCCTAATTCATAAAATTCAACAACTATAACAATGTGCTGTAATGAAATTTTAAATCCATGAGTTGTTCGTGTCTGGAATTTTCCATTTCATAATGTGGGGGCATAGTTGACTGACACCTGGAGAAGTGAGGCCATAGAGAAATAGACACTATATTGTGTACTTGGTACGCAAAGCATCATCTAAGTCTTCCAGTGAAGAGCCATCTCATGAGTTGGGGGAAAAGGCCTCAAGAATTTGAGAGAAGTGTCAGGGACCAAACAGGGGACACAAAATTGGAACCTGGATCTTTGTGGCAACTAGCGCCATCTGGTGCTCTCTCTTCCCCACACGATGGTGATGGCTATACCATCACCTGAGTATACTTTAAAAACATGAAAGTACACATTTCCAAGGGTCGGCAACATGATATGTAAATCACATCTCAGTAAACCTGCAAAGTGTATCTTCCTATAAAGCAGTCTAAATGAGAAAAGAACAACAACAAAAAAGAAGAAGAAATGGAGTAATGAGGAGGGAGGGATCTGGCTTCTTGAAGAGCAAATACACCCAAGAAGAAAACATTAGGTCAAAGACAGTTACCAAGGAAAACACACTTGACATTGAAAACCTCTTCTTGACTGGTATGACCAATGTGTTTCAAGTGTGTTCTGGATGTCATGAAAGGTCACACACACAGTGGTAAAGGTCTTGACTTTTCAAAGCACACAATCAAACCATTCAGGTGTACTTGCCCCAGCGTTTCAAATGACTCTAGAAGCATCTAGATGTGGGTCTGAATCAGATCAAAGCATATTGCACAGTCTCCAAGAACTCCGTCTTTCCCCTTCAAGTCTCTGGGATACTGGGATAGTGTGCATTGTTCAAGAACACAATGGAACTCTCCAATGGCCCAGACTTGTCCCGACCATCTTGAATAGAAACTGAAGTTCAAACTAACCATACAATAGAGGTCAAAGCTAGTGTCCAAAGGTAGAGGCAGACGCACCACAAAATTCACAGGAAGGACAACTATTGGACATTCTTTTCAGACTCTAGAATTTTTACCACCTATTTGAAAGATCACAGCCAGTGTCCTGCCTCTCAGACTTTCTGGAAGAGACTGCTCAGTGTATCTCCAATTTTAAATCTAAGACCTAATCCTTTTTTTCTTAATTTTTAATACAAAACGTTGTCAGTCAACCACCATAGAAAGATTCAAGAAAACTATACAGAGATGCACATTGAAGAGATGCACCCTAGTAACAGCTACCGTTACAAGGAATTATACTCTATGTAAAATGAATCCCTCTGAAGCTTCATTTCTGACCCCTTCAAGTGAGAAAATTTAATTTCTAGATTAGAAAGAGCTTCTGTCATAACATAACCATGTCTCATACACCACAGACAAGATGATACCATACATTCTGTAAGGGCCAAGAACAATGGTGCTGTGTCTGCCATAATGGCCACATAAGCAGGCAGACTCTCTAAGCTGAGCCAGACATCTGGTTACTGTTTCCTCACAGGTCATGTAGGTACATAAAAATAGGTGTCCGTTGATCTTTTAGGAAGACACCTTTTATCTGGATTAGATATCAAAACTTTTTTAAAAGCCTAATTAATTAAAATGCTGTTGGCTTTCATTGCTCAAGCGCAATTCAAAAAGACAATAGCCCTTTTCCCTTAAAGCACTCTTAAAGCATTCCAGCTACTAAATGTATGGATGTCTTCATTGGAAAAGGAATGGGCAGATGCGCTCTTCTCCTAGGATCTTTCCAGGTGGTCTCATCCTTCAGGGATCTGGCAACCCAATCTCTAGTACCAAGGTGAGACGTTGTGCTGGATGGGCACACAAACAGGTCTACTGCTTCATCTTGAGAACACACTCAAGATAGCTGACCCTGCTTGTAGTGGTGAGAAAGCCTTCGTGGGCATGGCTCCCACTTGTGACTAGTGATGAACACTAGGATTTTCTCTTTAATCTAGATCTTTGTTGTCTTTTCTCGGCCTTCCAGCAACAAAAAGAACAGTTTCTTCCAGGAGAAAAGCCCCCAGAAGGCTCCAGCTTCAAGCATCATAAGACTCAGCCTCGGCCTGAAGATGAAGCAACTTGACAAGCCTGATCCCTAAGGAGTCCACCCAGTGCCCTGAAGATGTCAGGACCCAGTGACAACTCTGACAAATGTCAGGAGAGACTGATAGGCCAAACTCCCAATGGTCTCTTGTTACCACCCCAAACAAATTGTGGGTGGAGCATGGGAGAAGTTGGTATTTGAGGTTGAAGTGACTAGCATGAAGGCCTATCTCAATACCCATGGGTGGGGAGTGGTTAGTGAGGGGTGGTTAGACCCATTTTTTGTAAGCTCATGTTCTATCTTCTCCATTTACTTAAGAAAAAAAACATTTAAACTGTAAACATAATACATGAACAGAGAGAAATGTCTCTGCTCTACTCAGACATTCCTAAGAACGAAACACATTATTGTTAACACTGACTTACCTGGATTGTTTCAGTGAAAGGTTACTAGGATTTGACTTTTTAAGCTTACAGGGAACAACATTTTTGATACCAGGTTTCACTATGTAGCTGGCCTGAAACTCACTTCCTAAATCAGGCTGGCCTCGAACTCATAGAGATCCACCTGCCTCTGCTTCCCAAGTGCTGATTAAAGGTGTGCACCATCACACCAAGCCTACAGAAACATATATATGAGTTTCTCTGTCTAACAGCCCTAGGTGTCTTGGAACTCACTCTGTAGACCAGGCTGGCCTCAAACTCGCAGAGATCCACCTACCTCTGCCTTCCAAATGCTGGGATTAACAGGGAAATATTTTTAAGCAATAATTTTTCTTGATGGGAATCAGAAATATTTTTAAGAAACAATTTTTCTTGATTCCAACTATACCCAACCTCCCTAAGCCCTCCTGACTCAAAGTCTGTGGTGACGGTAATAATAAGGTCCTATATTCTTTAGCTCCTGTTACATTACTTGCTATGCATGGTTTCATTAAACCCTCCCAACTTAGAGTAGGCAATTAATGTCCCAGTTCTATGGAGAAGCTGAAACGCTCTCAAAAATTATCAGATAAATTATCCAAGGTGGAAAAAGCCCACAGAAGAGTGGGGTAGGAGGCCAAGCTCCAGTTTGTCTGACACTTAGCAAACTGTCACTGCACAGGGAGTTTGTCTAAGCTCCCAACACACTGGCAAGCAGCTCTTTGCTTTTGGGACACACGCCCCCTTGGTCTCCATTGGCACCGTCATGTCCCTTCCTTCTGGAAATGAGTGTGGAGGCAGTCTTTTCTTCGTAAAACCAAACAAGCACATAAACAACAACAACAACAACAACAAATGCTAATTGTTTCTATGGGGTCTGGAAAGCTCTGAAAACCCAATGGCAACATTGGTATATGTAGAAGAAAATAGGAACTCCATCAAACGTTTAGAAGACATCTCGAGAATTCAAAGGGCTTAAGTAAGCACCACCCCAAGAGTGGCAGGGCCCTAGAGAGAAATCAGAAAGCGACTGGACTGGCTGAGGAAGACTCAGACCATTTGTTCACCGAATTCTATGAAGGGAGAAGGCAGAGGAGAGCGGCACATGAGAAGCTGAATGCAATCTTAGGGAAACACTTTCTGAGAATTAAGTCTCTCAAGCTAAACCTGAAAGAGTTTTAAGTAATTAAGAGAGAGGAGGATTTCCTAGGGTAGAGATTTTTAAATAGACCCAACAGCTAATTCCTTTGACAGATGATAACTCCAGTGTCGCGTGTGGCCGCTAAAGGGAAGCCCCTACTGAACCGCTGTCACGTGACTTCACAGCCACTGTGAATAGCATTGTGATTATTGTTGTTTAATGTTTATTATGAAATTAGGGACTGCCCAAAGCCGGTATTAGTTTATCCATGCAAGAAAAGTGCCTGGCAGGTAGTAAGTTAGAGTCCTTTGCTAGGCACATCTCTACCTCTCTCCTCTACAGGACACCTCCACACCCACTCTCTTTTGGGGGAAGCAAAATGTGTGGGCTCAGAGGTCAAAGACAATGTGTTCTTTAATCCCTTCCCACCTTGTATTTTGAGGCAGGGGCTCTCCTTGGCATGGTCGTCTCCACTGAGGTGTGGCTGACTTGTCTCGAAGCCCTAGGGATTCTCCTGTCACCTCCTCCCCAACACTACATCCCATGCATGTGCCAGCGCACAGTAGGACGGCACTCATGCGTCAGTGCATACTAGGACCACACACACACACGTGCCAGCACACCTAGTTCTTTACGGGCGTGCTGAAGCTCAATGTTAAGTCTTCGGCATTGCCAACACGTACTTAACCAGCTAAGGCATCTCCCTGCCCCTCTTCCACTATATTTTAAAACAAAACTACTCCCCAGGGAGTTGTCACAAGCCTAGATTGGAATCTCCCAGGACACGGTATCCTTCCAATACTACTATGTACTCCCCACTCAAATTTCCCTTAATTGTTGGGGGACATATTAAAGGGGGGGAACGTAACTAGTCCAGCCCAACAAGATTACAGGAGAAAAAAACGGCAGAAGCTGGCTGCTCCAAGTCCTCCACACTGCAGTCAACTGGTCAGTGAAGTAGTTCAGGGCACACAGGCAGCATGCCGGCTCCTAGCTGGCACCAGGCCCTTGGATTCATTTTCATTCCTTTGGTGCTCCAGTGACAAGCTCCTGGAAGAGGCCTTTCAGATTGGCAATAGAGCTCTGTTCCTCAACATGGTGCCTTCTGGGTAGGCTCTTTTGTATTCATGTAGGCACTGGGAGGCAGGACTTCCCCACTGTGTAAATCTGACTCTGTATCAATAGACTTTATCTCAAAGCCATTTCCCAATGCCTTCTGAAGGGTCTCCCACAGCCCCAGCGGCAAGCAATTGACTGCAAAGTCACTAAGCTGGAGAGCCAGGGCAAACACCTCGGTTCATTCTCCTCTTACTCCCAACCAGTAACACACTTTGGTTGCTCAAGAGCAGGCTTCTGCTCAGAATTCATTTTTTATGCTATATTCAGCCTCATCCCCCTACATTCCATTATTCGGCACCACGGGAGAAAACATCTCCAAGGAAAAGTCTCTGGATTGCACTCAGATCAAAATCCAACGCCATTAATGAAAATGATTACAGAACTCTTTGGGCTTGAATTGGAAAGGAAGCCAACACTAAAAGTGAGTTTGTCATTTTAATTGTCCCCAAAGA
This sequence comes from Peromyscus maniculatus bairdii, assembly GCF_049852395.1. Lineage (NCBI taxonomy): Eukaryota > Metazoa > Chordata > Mammalia > Rodentia > Cricetidae > Peromyscus > Peromyscus maniculatus. Next base: position 65,610,276 of record NC_134860.1, on the reverse strand, counting down.
TGTCTTTGGGGGGGGGGAGCCTCTTGGCAACATAATTAGATCTTTTATCTTTTTTTTTCTAGTGTTGGGAATCGAACTCTGGACCTTGTGACTGCTATCCAAACATTCTACCACTGAGCTACATCCCAGTTCCTTTAATTTTCAAACCAGGTCTTCTTTTTTTGCCCTGTCCCTTTCTCTCCCTTCTCATCCCCCAAAGAAAAAAGGACCCAATAAAACCAAATCACCTATACGCATTTGCTTCACCAAAAAGGGGGTTGGGGGTGGGAGAGAGAAACAAAAGGAAAGAAAATTTTTTCTCTGAGACTTCAGAGTGAGAATACAAATCTATTTTCCTTCCGAGTACAATGACTTCTTGGATGAAGGAGAGAAATGAAGTTATTAGCCAGTCATCGGCTTTAATGGGTCCTCAGCCCCAGTCCCTGTCAATCCTGGCCTCCCCTCCCCTCCCCCTCCGGTTCTCTGCCCTCCCAGCGAAACTCATCTATGCTAGGCTGAGCAGTGAACACCAATTACACCAAGAGCCCTTTGCTGCTGCCTGGTCCGCTGGTTTTTACTGTTTTGCCAGATGGTTGAGGCCAATGTGTAAAACTCTCTACCCTACCATTAATTCATAACTCAGTAATAACTTTCCCACGACTCTGGGAAATTGAAATGAAGTGCAAATGTGAATATTTGGAAAGGGAATCAAGGTTGGACAACTATTTTACACCTGCCAGAGTCGATACCACTGAGACCAAAAGATAGCCCTATTGCAGCAGAATGGAGTGTGACTCGCCCGAAACCAAAGACAGACAAGTAAACACGCACTACTGGAGAAAAGTGAGGAAGAAAGCTGAGTGGGTGCATGCCTTTGGAATCGCTTTCCTCTCCTGCCTCCAGTTTCTACCGATTGCACCTATGCGTTCACTCGATAGTGACCTTGAACATCTCTGTAACATTAGACTCTTATGACAGATTCATAGATTAGCGGATACGAGTGCATTCTCTTGCTAAGACAGGACACCATCCAATGTTTGTTAGCATCATTAAACTAAAACTGACTTTTCACCTGCTCCCATACCATATGCAGCTGCAAATTTTTAAATTAAACTATGAAGCCATGCATAAATTTACATATATTACAGACTAGCCTCTCCATTTAACATGCAAATGTACTCCAATGTTTCAGAACACCTTCTGTCGCTAATTAATTTGCTGAATTATAATTAGACTAATCCTGCATAATTAATAAGCACAGATTTTTTTTTAATTTGTAAGCAGCTTGAGGAGATCATTCACTTCCTTCTATAAACTGCTAAGTAAGTGTTAAAAAAAATCTGGAAAGAACATGTGTGAAAAGGTATGTTTGATGTCGCATACAAACTCAAACTAGCATGGAAGATACAGAAGTCAGTATTGATAATGGTACATATTTGAAGCCAGCACTCAAACAATCAAAAAAAAATTACACCCAGAGGATGAGGACTAAGTCTCCCTTTGTCTCCTTGTATATAGTGTTTTATTCTTTGCCGTCTATCCGTCGGATCTTCCAAGATCACAGAGGCGGGGAAGGATTAAAGTAACCGTATGTTGTATTAGATGAGATAATGATATTAACACTCTACTGTATATCAAAACACTCTGTGCATGCTGGGGGCTTAGAAGCCTCTTTGATGGTATTTGGAATCATTTTCATTTTGGCTGCCAAAACACCCCAGATCCGTCTAGTGGAAACAATTAAGTTCCATTAGGACTGTATCCATTTGGTGATGGCTACAATGTAGGGTCCCTCTTCAATGTGGGAGAGTCGAGCCTGGAATCTTGAACACGTGAACATGTGAACCTGCTCAGTTTTATGACAAAGCAGGAAACTTAATTTTGTCATCTTGGTCGTCCCCCCCTCCCTCCCCCCCCCCATTACAAGCCAGGTTCAGGAAAGCTCCAGGACTAGAGAGAGGACATGTGAAAACACTTGATGCAAGACAGGAATGTGGAAGGTCAAGGCGGGCTGCACCGGTAGTCGGGCAACTCAAAAGAAGACTAGAGACGGCATGGGGAACGCAAAACTGCCGAGGAGAGATGAAGAAAACTCCAGAGACTAGAACTTCAGCTTTTCCACACAGTGAAACAGTAACACCAGTAACCGAAGGGCTGCCTAGCCTGAAGCACTGAGCGGGTTAGTGACGTACACCTGGCTCTCTTGAACTCCGGATCTCCCTGGCTCTGCCTCCCGAGTGCTGGGATTAGAGGCTGGCACTACCCCTGGCTTATTCAGTGCTGGGGATGATCCATGCTAGGAACCAGGCTAGAGCTTCATGCTAAGTGAAGACTCTGCCAACTGAGCCATATACCCAGCCTGAAATACATATATAATTAATATGTGTTATTTTATATTACATATGATATTATATGATGATAAATAATACTATATGCATATGAATAATACATTATAACATAATATATCTTACTATATAAATAATATATAATATATAATGATATAATATATTATTTTATATCATACTTATAACATTTATATGTATAACGTATAATAACACATTATAAAACATAAATATATAATAACATAAATAATATATAATAAGAAATATAAAAGCTTCAACAGAATTATCTTCTTAAGGACAGGCAGCAATCTTCCCAGAGTCATTACTACACCACATACACTCTCCTACTGCCAAGAACCTAACAATAATTCTTCTCTTTTTGGACAAAAGTAAGAGATGAATTATCTTGTTGAGTTGAGAAGAAAGAAGAGAAAATGAATAGCTGATCCTCCGCTTGGCCAAAGCAGAGTGAATGCCAGGCCCATTCTCACGGGCCAACTCCATCTTCATGAAGGCCATTTACTTGAGAGGCCTCCTGTCCCTATCTGGAAGGAGAGGTCCTCTCTCATCAAGTCAGCTACCTCACGGGGCTCTTGCAACAACTAACAAGTACAAAAAAAAAAAAAAAAAAAAAAAAGTTGAGGAGCCTTGGGAAAGGCCGTAACCATTTTTGCGAGCTAAGGGCCTTATTGCTGGGTGACTGAGAAATGCACAAAGCTTGGAGAAGTTCTCTAAGTCAGGGCTTGGAGGAGATGAAATGATTCAGAAAAAATGTTCCTAAAGCCTAAATGTGTGGGAGGAGAGTGAGTGTGCCTTGAGTCGTTCCCTAGAAGACATACCGGTGTGACAATGCCAATAGGAGACAAAAAAATTATTCTTTTAAGAAAAAAACAAGATTCATGAAAACGCATCGGAGTGTCCAGGGCTTTCCGTGCAGTGTAATGTGTGGTATGCTTGCCATTTTGAAACACAGGAGTCTAGTTTCTCTCCAGTTTAGACCATGAGTGTGACTGTTTTTCGGAAGCAGGGAAATGTTTACTGGTTAAACTCCCAGGGTGAAATGGAGGGCCCCCGGGCTTCCTCCCGTGGGGTGCTGGCCTGAGTACTCCCTGGACTTGTTGGAGCTGAACTGAGAAGTGAGAAGAGCCACAGGGCTCAACTCCCACCTACGAATGGACAAAAGGTTTTGTTTAGAGAATTTTTAAAAATAATTTATTTTATGTACATTGGTGTAAAGGTGTCAGATCCCCTGGAACTGGAGTTACAGACAGTTGTGAGCTGCCATGTGGGTGCTGGAAACTGAACCTGGGTCCCCTGGAAGAGTAGCCAGTGCTCTTAACCTCAAAGCCATCTCTTCAGTCCGAGATTTTTTTTTCTTCTATGTCGAGTCAATTTTAAATTATATACTTATAGGAGAGCATTAAGAGGAAGCAGTTTGGGGGATGTGGAGTTAGTTTGTGAGTCATTCCTGGGAACTTGTTAGCGAGAATGAGAAACTGAAACTGTGTGGCAGTTAAGTGCCTAGCTGTAAAATGGTTAGTGGAAGCCGTCACTTCGGCTAGTGTGTTTCCCCCTAACTTAGTTCCTAAGAAACTTCTCTAATTTTAATTTTTGGCGGGAGGGATTTCCCTTGCTGAACATGGCTCCTCAATTTATTTATTCCTACAACTCACTTGTCTCCCACCCCCACTTTGCCCAGTTCCCAAACTCAGGATGACGTAGTAGGTTTATAAAGTGTTCCCTAAAGTTGATGAGGAAAGGGGGGGAGCTGAAGAGGGTGATGAGGACAGCCATTCTCAATTAGGAGCCTGACAGCGCCTCCACTCCAGCCGCAAAGGCCGACATCCGCAGTCAGTGTAACCTTCATGCCAGAAAGGGAAAGAGAGAGAATGTGTGCCCTGACAGGTAGCAGGTGGTACATACGGAATTATCATTGGCTATTAACACCAGGTTGGGTATCACATTAACCACCTTCAGACTGCATTTGCCAACCCACATAAAAATATAAGACCAGGTATTTCAATATTCTGTGGCTCCCTTAGCAAAACAGATTTTCTATTACTTAGAGGTAACTGGCTTTCACTAAAAAAATTTCTTAACTTTTTTTTTAAAGAGGAACTAAACCTAGATGATATAAAAGTATAACTGGGACAAAAATCAGGTCAAGAATTTGATACAAAACGCATTCAGATACAGCTAATAATATTCTAGAGTGCTGAGAGGTTAAGAGGCAATGATCATATATATTTGTCTAATCTGACCCCAGACCCCTCAGCCTGCATGAGATTAGAGGAATCATACATTTATTTTCCAATTTGTTGTACAAACTTTGCTGGCTCTCAGAACCTCTATTCACTCGGTAGGAATTACCAGCTTTGGGAAGGTTTCCAAACCTTAGTACCAAAGCCAGAAACTTCTTTGACATGCCATGAGAATGTTTTCCCTGGCCCGCCCTTTGTTTTTTACATGCTCTTTAGTAAGCATGAGAAGTAACGGGGGTCATGGTGACGTTTCCGTACTTGTGTTGGTCGGCTTGGATCTTAGCTGCCCCCTCACACCGTCTTCCACGGTCTCTCTCTCCCCTTTCCTTTTCTCTGTTCCTCCCTAAACAGCCTTTAGCTTCAGGTCGCATGCTCTCCATCACCCTCCTGCTCTCTTCCTCCCTCTCATAGTCCACCTTCTACCGTGTGTGCGCGTGTATGTGTGTGTGTGAGTGTGTGTGTGAGAGAGAGAGAGTGTGTGAGCGCACATGTGCATGTGTGTGTTTAAAACAAGGTCTAGTGTAGCCCAAGCTGGTCTTGAACTCACTATGTAGTCAAGGATGAGGATGACCTTGAACTTCTGATCTACCTGTCTGTACCTCCCAAGTGCTGAGATCACAGCCATGCACCACCACGCTCAGGCTTCCTGAATGCTATCTATGTAAACACTCTACCACTAAGGCTCATCCCTAGCCATGTGTGCAGACAGTATGTATGTATGTGTGTGTATATATGTATGTATATGTATATTTCATATTTTTCTATGACTTATAATATAGCCCATGGTATCAATGTTGGGCATCTTGCCGAAACCACCAATAATTCAGTTTTCATTTCTGGAGGACTCTGATGTCTAGAATTGTTTCTTTCGTTTTCTCTTCTTAAAAACTGAAGCTAAGACAAAAAGTCCCAGGAGGAAATCAAAGCCGACATGAACCTGAACACCCAGAGCTCTGAGGCAGGCTCTGGACTGCCTTCCCGGTAGATTTCTAACCTTTCTTATCATATCGAATCACGCTGCCCTTCACGAATCTGCTGTTACTAGAGCAAAGTGAAACTGAACAATCTTATCCCTAATCTGGAGGCAAGCATAAAGTTCCTCATGTTGTTTGAGGGCCAGATGGAGCAAACTCATGAGACCCCCATAAACCAAGCCCAATTTGTTTAAAAAAAAAAAAAAAAAAAAACCACCATGAGTTCACATTAGTGTTTCAAAACTCCTTCTGATCCTAGCCTGAACTCCAGCCTTCTAAATACCTTACAAGCTGAAGAGGGTTTTGTTTGTTTGTTTGTTTTCATATTTATAAGCCTGGTTTTATGTTTTACAATGTTTATAAATCCAGGCCACTTCTAATGATTCGAGTTCCTTGTAGATACTTAGTCCCGCCTTCTATGAAATGTGCCTGCTGCCTTGCAACGTGCTTCTGGACAGCCCACTCGCGTACTTGTGCATGCATTCATGATGACTCAGATGAAGAGGAAACCTTTGTTGAGAAAAAGTGTGGAAAATTAGATAGCGACTCACATCCTAAACTTTAGTTCTAGAGCCTACTTACTTTGCCAGAATAAACATCACTGTTGAGCCAATGCACACAACCCTTATACACACGCACATACATATAGACACGTGAATTCACACACACACACACACACACACACACACACACACACACACACTATGAAAGATGATAGCACAAAAAATTAAAGTTACAACTATTTCTCAAAACCCAGTTGCTATTTTCATTATTCCTTGGTTTTTCTCATATTCTCCTAGCTGCCACTAACAAAGCTCTTATGGGACCAGAGAGACGGCTCAGTTGTTAAAAATATTTGCTGTTCTTGCAGGGGAGCTGAGTTCAATTCCAAGTACCAGCCTCGGGCAGCTTACAACACTCGCATCTGGCCTCCGTGGTACTTGCACTCACTTGCGTGTTTGACCATGCGCGCGCACGCACACACACACATACACACACATGCACATGCATGCACACAATCTTGCACATGAGTCCTTTAAAAATATAAATATAAAAAAATTTAAAAAGTACCCATAAACCAAAGAAATTATCCCAAAGTTTTCTGGAGTAAGGCAGAGAATTAAATAAATGACTACATTTGTAATTAAGATAGGAGGTGAGCTGAGGACGTAGCTCAGAGGTAGAGCACTTGCCTAGCATGCTTGATGTCTTCAAGCAAACCCATCCCACCCCCATCCCAAGCACACACAATATATGTGTGGGCTGGGCTGGATGACCTATAGGCAGCAGTCTGCAGGAGCGGTGGGCTGGTTTTATCCACAGGAACCTTCTGGGCCGGGAGTTTGGAGTCAGGTCTGTGCTTTGCACAGGTCTCCCTATGTGGTAAATTAAAAACAAAAACAAACAAACAAGCCCTCCCTTTAGGGAGTCAGCAGCTGACCTGGAAGTGAAACATCCCAGCTCTGCACTCTGCTTTCTCAAGAAGCAGTAAGTTAGGCCTGGAAGCATGGGAAACAGAAGCCACCAATCCCTTGGGAAGATGGACAAGCCCCCGCCCAGCCATGCTGAGAGAAAAGCCACTCTCCACTAGTGTCCTCTGCTGACTCAGGACACCAGGGACCTGACACTAGGCTCTCCCTACGCTCACTGTCAGAACTGCCACTCCTAGAAATGGCTCCGGCCCAACGCCAGGATGAGGAAGTCGTCTTGTCCCATGCATGAGTCACAGTGTATTGGCTGCTCCAAACCCACCATTCCTTCTGGTAGAAGCAGCCTCGAAATCTGACAGACTTGAAAACTCGGCCTTTTGTTCTCTTTCTCCCTTTTAGAATTAGCCCTAGCCCATCATGCCACAGTGATCATAAGAAAAGCCACACTAGGATGGCAGGAGGGCTCAGTGGGTAAGAACATTCGCTAAGCTCATGCTGATGAGAAACTGCATTCAAATCCCCAACACCCGTGTGACAAGTGGGGCCCAGCTACATGTGCTTGCAGTCCCGGCACTGGGGAGTTGAGACAGGCAGATCCTGGGAGCTTGCTGGCAGCCATCCTGACAGAAACTGTTAGCTTCTGCTTCTGCAAGAGACCCTGTCTCAAGGGGACGAGGCAGAGAGCAGGAGAGAAGAGACCCAACATCCTCCTCTGGCTGGATCCATGTGTGCATGGGCTCACGTAATTACTCACCCATTGCACACATCATACACGACATACGAAGATAGTCACACTAAACAAACAGCTTGATGGCTACCCCGTGTCTCCAGTTCTTTAAAATTCTTTAAAAATGTCAAAAACCCCAGTAGCATACCCACTTCAGTGTATATAGATACCAAACTGACTTTAAAAGGCTCTCTGTTTTTATTAGCTAGGTTCCTAAGGTGAAGTAAGGAGACAGGGATCATTTTAAAATCAAGTCTGATGACCAAACTGAAAAAGCCAACATGATGGCACTTGCCAGTAATCCTAGCACTCAGGAGGCTGAGGCAGGAGGGTGGTAAGTTCAAAGCCAGGCTTTGATGTATAACAGGACCATGTCTCAACAATAATCACAATAATTCCAGCGAGTAACCCAGTGAGACCTGGGTCATTATCTCCCACAATGTATTCTTGTCATTATGTTTATAATTCTACTAGGAATATATTCTAATGTTTTGCCTGGCCAAGTCTGTGATAGACTAAGCCATTTCAGAAAACAAAGCTAAGCTAGACTTATAATTTGTATGTGTATGTATTAATATGTATACACATCTGTTATGGGCAGTACATGCATGTGTGTGTGTGTGTATGTGTGTGTAAGCCTTGTGTGTTCTCATCTTATGTTCTGAGACAAGGTCTCACTGAATCTGGAGCTGACTAGACTGGCTGTAAGCAGTCTAGTCAGCCTCCCAGCTCTGGGATTACAGGTCTATGTTGCCCTGTTCAACTTTCTAAATGAATACTGGAATCCAAACTCAGGTCCTCATGGTTGTGTGACAAGCACTTGAATGACTGGGCTATCTCCTCAGCCCTATAATATTTTAGTGCTGAGGTAGCTAATGGATTAATTTTGCTCTCAACTCCATTATCTTAGCCTGAGCTCAAAATTTATGTTTTTCCTAAGAAGATGAGTCACTGAAAAGAGACAATACCATACATGTCACCTACATGGCATATCAAATTAACTTCCTATGCCTCTGTTCATACCGACAATGTGATGAAGGTGGTGGTGTGATCTGCAGGATAAAAATTAAGAGTAAGGAGGTGGTGTCCAATTACTGCCTCTATTCCCAACAATATTTTCACTTCTCTGTTTCTCACTAACCCACTCTCGCCCCTCATGCGCGTTCCCTCACCTGTCTTCCCTGTAAAATTGGATAATACCTCAGAGGGATGCTGGGAGAATTAGCTGGGAGCTTTGAGGAAGACTTAAAACACCTGAAAGAACTTTCTGGCGAAATAAGCAGGACTGTTAATGCTCCTAGCATGGTTTCAGCTCTGCAGCAAACAGCCACGACACGGTTCGAGAATTGTCTTTCTACTCAAAGTGATCCTCTCTCTAGAGCTTAGGCGGGTGACCCTCCACCTAAAGGGTTCTGTTTATTTCCAAAGAATAAATTACTCAGGAGGGGAGCACAGTGGAGAGTAATTAAGTTGCAAGTTGAGGAGGGATCAATGCTTACACTTTAGGGGTTAACACAAAGCTGATTACATCGGGCATGAATCCGTGTTCCGTACTCAGCTGTAAAATAAATGGGAGTTCCGTGTTTGGAGTCTGAAACATCGCTCAAAACACTAAATCAATTTAACGTCAATAATTGCCAGATATCTGCTAGATTAAATGAAGCAATGCAGATAGCTTTGTTCACAAAGAAAACAGGGCCAAACGGCTTTCCTGAGCATAACTAATCCTCGAATCCTCTGGTTCACAACCAGACGCCTGAGCCTGAATTCTGACTCTTGCAGCATACGACTTGGCACAAGATGTTATAGGTCTAGCTGCTCCGTGCCTCCAACACACACACGCTGGATATCAGAGCCGCAAGGTGACGCTTAAGCAACCAGCATTGAGTACAATTGTGCCCTCCGGGACTCCCAAACACACCAGACACATGCAAAACAAGGGACCTGTTCTGCAATACAGAGCTCAGGATTTCCCAGACCCCTTTTAGAATGTTTGGAAACACCTGTCTGGGCCTTGAGGGGGCCGATCTCTACAGCACTTTCAGACTGCTCTGTTCTCCCAGCTCTGCTATATATAGTCCTGTAACCTGGTCATGTTCCTAGTGCTCTGATTATTGGATGGGGCCCTATATCTCAAAACGTGGGTCGCATTTTCACCAAGGCCCCTGAGAATAGTTCCTGGTGTGGGAAATTCTGACATCTCTCTCCCCATCTCTTAACTCTCATCATTTTAAAAAGTTACCCTCGGGACAAATTTTATACCTAAACAGACCTGTAGATTGCAGAATTTCTCTTAGGCTCTCATAATTGAAGAAAGACACCCCCTCCAGAAGAAAATGGGTGCACAAAATGAGCTAAGAGGTCATCAGAACGAGCTGTTGGGTGGAGACAAGTTGTCCACATCCTGGGATTAACAGCAACCTGGAGCACGTTTCAACGTGTCAGCAGGACAATGCAGCACCAGGAACTTTCGGGGGCGGGGGGAGCCCAAGGGAGACCTCCCCATTTGACAGTCTTCCATGCCCTCATCCCCAATTCACCCCCACCCCATTAGGTCACCTCTTCAGATCCCTGAACTTATTTCTTCAGTTGCCTTCTGACATGAATCCATACACAAGTGCGTATGTATTGTTCATGTGTGTGTGTGTGTTTATGCATCTGTGTGTGCCTGTGTTTATATGAATGTATATGTATAAGCACACATGTGTGCATGTGTCTGTGTGCCTGTGTATATATGCACTCGTGTGTATGTGTCTCTGTGTGTGCTTATGTGTGTGCCTATATGTGCACTTGTATGTGCATGTGTGTACATGCACATGTGTGTATATGCATGTGTATATGCATGTGTGCGCTACCTCCAAACACCCAGCAGCTCTTCAGGACATGAGCATCTTACAGCCAATCTCTAGACAATGGAAATTTTTTTTAAAACCTGCACAGCTCATGTGGATGGTCAACTCTAAGGTTCAAGTGTGACTAGCCCTGTATTAGAATTTGGAAACCCAGGCTCTGTTTATAAATGGTCCTGAAATACAACTGATATGAGCAGGTATCAGTCAATTCCTTGAAAGTCTCCTTGTTAACTTTGTTGGAGGCTCTATCCACCTTTGTGCTTCTCTCTCTCTCTCTCTCTCTCTCTCTCTCTCTCTCTCTCTCTCTCTCTCTCTCTCTCCCTCCTTCCCTTTCCTCCTCCCTCTCTCTGATTTTAATGTCTCTCCTACCTTCTCCTACCGACTTCCCGACAGAGATGGTTTAAGGAGTTTTCTTATATATATAGTAAGTTCACAGGGGTTAGGACCACTGGGCATGGGCTCCATATCCACAGGTGCATATTGCCAGGTGTGAAGGAGCATTTTCATTCTGTCCATGGCTCCAGAGTGTCCTCTGGGCCTAAATCAGAGGCAAAGCGATTCACCTATGGTAGATGCTGTTGCCAAGGGCAGGTATTGGGAAACATGTCAGCCCATGAATTCTCTCCGCCATTGTCATCTTTGTTTTATATACTTTCCAAGTCTGCTAAGAGACATTGCTTGACTCAAGTGGTAATCAAACATCTTAGGAAACAGCCTTGAAAACGAAAAGTACTCATATCCCTGATCTGATATTAGTTTGTTTTTTTTTTTTTTGTTTTGTTTTTTTTTTGGTTTTGTTTTAACCTCAATGGCCAAAAGTAAACCTACCATATCTTCTATTTCTCCTTCTCTGGGGGTTGGAAAGATGACTCAGTGGTTAAGGGTACTTGGTGCACAATCACGAAGACCAGAATTCAGATCCCAGGACCCACACAGCACACCAGATGTCTTGCTCATTACCCCAAGCAGGGAGCCACCAGGAGGATGACTAGGGATTACTGGCTTCCAGCTTAGCTGAAATAATGGGAACCCCAGGTTCAGGGAGAAACCCTGCCTCAAAGGAATAGACCAAGAAAGTGACAGAAGAGACCTGACACCCTCCTCTGGCATCCATGTGTACATCGTACAGGCACTTGTGCGCACACACCTGTGCATACATGTATACATACTCTGTTACACACATCACATATGCACACATGTGTACATACTCTCTCTTACACACACACCAGTGCACACATGTGTACACACACACACTCATACACACACACGTAAATAAATAAAACAAATAAATTTAACGGGGGAAAACCCTTTCTGGATGGCAGTATGCTCTATTGAGGGTTTTCATTGATCAGGAAGTCTGCATCTGTCCCATCTCCATTGGGACACTGTTTCCTCGACATATTCAACTATCTCAAAATTCATCCATAAAAACTGGCATCCAGGTCCGAAAGGCCTGAACTCTCTTTACATACCCCAGCGATGTCCTTGGAGATTCTACTTCCATTCAGTTTTAAAAGTCATGAACATGGAGCTTGGGGTACGAAGGACTCAGCATCTGTCCCTCACCTTTGAAGCAATTCAGACTTACCAGAGCACCTTGAAGATCTGTGTACAAGATCTCCAAGAGGCCCGATCATTTCCTGGAGAAGAAAGAGGGACGCCTATGTGTGCTCTGGAGACCACAAGGAAGACTGTATGTTCTGGAGTTCAGAAACTGGAAAGGATCTCAGGTGACATCCCATCTGCTGTATCTGCGTAGCCATGCAATGACACGCAGCCACTTCGGTCAACACCGAGTTAAGTGCTGTGGCTCTGAAGGTGTTTCGTAAGTGTGATTAAGGTTAACATAAGTATCCCGCTGAGTTTAGGGTCAGAAATAACCATCACTAAAAATGGGTGGGTTTTGTCTGTTACTTAAAGGCCTTAAGTGCTAACACTTGGGCTGACTGGAGAAGTTCTGCCTCCAGACTGTGGCATCGACCCCTGCCTAAGTTCATAGCCCGTTGTTAGCTTGGCCCGCAGGTTTCACGCTTGCCCATTTCACACCCAGCCTATCGCTCAATAAGCCAATTTTTTAATCACCTCAACACGTGGGATTTCTTGTTGGTCCTGTTTCTCCAAAGATATGTGACCATAAAGGGACTATCTAGAAATCTCTATAATAGAGATAATCTTTATCACCATGGAAACATGAAGACACACACACACACACACACACACACACACACACACACACACAAACCTGATGATACAAACAGTGGGCATCTTTCTGCCCTGATGAAAAACAGCATGAGATGCTAGACCCATCCTACTTCCTAGGCTTTCCAACCAACAGAAGGGGGTCAGGAAGGGGCTAGAGGAATGTCTCTGTGATCTCTGCCACTGGCCTTATGACACTTGAGTCTTGGGTTTTATGTTGAAATACACTTGATTGGACCTCAAGTCCCAGACAGAGAGAGTTTGTATGATGGTGAGGTTTTAGCCCGGCTCACTCAGTATAGTAGGATGCATTGTTTGTTGGTTTGGGTTTTTTTTTTTTTACTTATTTCTCTGAGAAATCCCCCCATCTTCTAGGTGGGATACAAAAAAGCCTTATCCAGAATGAAACCTGGCCTCCATTGATGGAGAAAACCCAAAAATGCATTTCCACACCGGATGAAAATGGACACAGCATTGCCTGTATCCTCTACTTCAAGAACAATGCTTGGCTCCTCTCCTCTTGCCCACACATATGTAGCAAGCCTTAAGAAAATGCCAGAAATGGATTTTCCCTGATTAGTAGGGAAAACAAATTATTTAGGATCTGATAAATGTTTGCCTAAATGTAAACTAAATGTTTGCCTTCGGGGTGAAGCACAACTATGATGGGCTTCTGGAACTTTCCCTCTGCTTCTTGGGTTGTTGGGCCTCCAAGATGTCCACACTGGATCTGTGCAGCTGCAGAAAGAAGAGATCCTCCTAGAGGTCTGGTCTTTGTAACTAAAACTGCACATGGGGTCAGCTGTGAGGGAGAACAGAAGAACACGAAGCTCTCAATGACTCCTGTCATGTCTCTCAGGGAGATGGAGGGTGGAAAAAAAGAAGAGTGTGTCCTTCTCCACCTGGAAGACTACTAGCCACAGCCAAATGCACACAGATCAGGAAGTGTTCCTAGTTCCAACAGGCATTGAGTCCAAGGCATATTAAGAGTGGTGTCCTTCTCCACCCAGAAGACTACTAAGCATAAACAAATGCACACAGATCAGGAAGTGTTCCTGTGTTCAAGTACACATGGAGTCCAGGGCTTATTAAGAGTGGGCACTTGGTGAGGCTTTCTATTGAAAACTTGCAGTGTTTTTAATGCAGGGAGTGACTCTCTTTTAACACTCACTTTGGACCTTTGTCTCTTTCCATTGGGTATTGATTTTGTTTTATTTTTTCAATTGTGTGTGTGTGTGTGTGTGTGTGTGTGTGTGTGTGTGTGTGTACGTGTACGAGTGTGCACATGCCCTTGGAGGACAGAAAAGGGCATTAGACCCCCTGAAGCTGGAGTGACATGAATGCAGATCCTCTGCAAATAGCAACAAATATTCTTAACCACTGAGCCATCTCTCAGGCCCTGGGTAGAGTTTTCTTTCCTACTTTTGAAATCAGTTACACACTGATTTCATTTGTGTGAAATCATTACACACAAATGCACCCCCTGATCTCTAAGTCTTGAGCCATATTCAGATGTGGATGAACAGAGGGAAAAGGATGTCATCCTGGAGGAGAAATGGAGAAAGTGATCAGAAAGACCTGGGGAAGAGCAATGTGGAATGAAACCAGGGATGCTGGGGTTTAGATGTGGCCTGGGAGAAGCATTCTAGGATTTACTAGTAGAGAGTTGTAGTGTTAAGAGGCCATGCGACCTTTTAGAGATAGGACCTGGAAAGGCATCCTCATGTCACTGGAAACATGTCCTTGGAAGAGATGGAGGTTGCTCTTTTGAGACCCTGGCTTGTTCTGTCCAGAAAAGGGTATCATAAAAGAGCAAGCTCCAGCCCTGCCCACTCACTCTTGGGCTTCCTGTCTTGCTATGTGTTTTCTCTCTCTGTTGCATGAGTTCCTGTATCATCTGCTGCAATGTGGCCCAACCAAAGGGGGCCCTTACCAGAGTCCAGCAGCTGTCAGCATCACTCTCTTCAATACTCCAGAGTGCCACTGCATAGCCTCCTTTTTAATAAAGTTCTCAGCCACAGACTTTTTGTTATTGCAACAGCAGGTGGGCTAAACCAGGCTGTGAGCCTCAAGGCGGCTGAGCTAGAAGCGAGGTGGACAATGAAATAAAGAGACAGAACTTACGAGATAAATTCTCTTTACGTTAATGCTCTTTGAAAGGTGCACAGAGAAACTAGAATTACTTGAAGTCACTTTTGTCTGCTGAGGTACGGATGCACGGCCTTTTGGCTTCACTCAGATGATGTCTCCCCATCTCATCAGGGATTGCAGACTGCGCTACATGTCTGGAACTTGGCCTGCCAGTGACTCGTCTTATCTCAAGTCATGTACGATAAATAGTTCTGGGCGACACGAGTTGCAGCTCAAAACTTCATGGCAGTGTGCTCCCCGGGAAGTCACTGAAACTCCGGGAGCTCTCACTGACATCTGCCTATGAGAAACGTGTAAGTCGATAAAGGGGAAAGTACATCTCGAAGCTGAAATATGTGACTAACGCTCAGTGACTTGTAAGGACTCATTAAAATCCTTTTTATTATCTCTGGCCAAAGTTAGATCATTTAGTTGAGAAAGGAGTAGCTTTGTGATTCAGGTGATAGCAAAAAAAAAAAAAAAAACCTGCTTCCTATGTGGGATATGTGGGATTCTTTTCTTTAAGATTTAAGATTATAGCCGGGCGGTGGTGGCGCACGCCTTTAATCCCAGCACTCGGGAGGCAGAGGCAGGCGGATCTCTGTGAGTTCGCGGCCAGCCTGGGCTACCAAGTGAGTTCCAGGAAAGGCGCAAAGCTGCACAGAGAAACCCTGTCTCGAAAAACCAAAAAAAAAAAAAAAAAAGATTTAAGATTATAACTTGCTTGTAAGGAGACCTTTTTGTTGTTGTTTTGGTGCTGTTCTGGGTGACACCAGGCAAGCACTATGGCTGAGCTATGTCCCCAGCCCAAACAAACCTCATCTGCTGCTCAATGAACATCACATTGGTTGCATAACAGAATTAGTGCAAAGAACTGAAAGAACTGTGTTGGTTAACTGCACCTCTGAAGACCCCGGATCCCAAAACTCGTGAAGAAGTGGCCGGTGCTGCCGCCGCCATGACCCCACCATCCCCGCTAAAGGACTCCATCTGCACATACAACTAGGCATATCTAGCAACACACGGGTTTGTACTCCTCAGTCTCACGCCACAGCTGAGTACCCTGGCTGTCTAGCATGGTGGCACATGTCTATAATCCCGGTATGTCGGAGGAATAGACAGGAGAATCAGGAACTCGGGGCTAGCCTCAGCTGCGGAGCAACTGGAGAATAGCTTGGGCCAGCTGAGACTGTCTCAAAAAAAAAAAAAAAAAAAAAAACCAAGGGGGTCTGGAGCTAGAGCTGGAGAGTGGTGAAGATACACTCATGGGGGGCGGGGGGGGGGGGGGGGGGGGGTGCGCTCAGTGGTGTTCTTACCAACCATGCATGAAGCCCTGGATTTGATTGCCAGCACCCCATAAACTGGGCATGGTGGTACAGGCCAGTAATCCCAAATAAAGACAGAAGAATCAGAAGTTCAAGGCCCATCATCAGAGACCTATAAAGTTTGGAAGCAGCCAGGGCTACATGAGACTTGGTCAAAAAATAGAAAAGAGGGAAGAAGGGGAGGAAAGCGTCCAGTGGATTGCCCAGGAAGCTTTGGAAGAAGCGCATCTGAGTTAACACGACCTCATAAAAACAAAAAGGGATTTGAAGTTGAATAGAGTTGAAAGCAAAGGAAACTTCAAACTAAATTTTTATTGAAATTCTCCCCATTGTGAGCCGACATTTTCAATTTTCGTTTCCTTGACTAGGCCCATTTTGCCATAGAAACTTGGATGTTTTCGTTGAGCAGCGGCCAGCGGAGGGGAGGGGCATACCATAAATTTGGAAAAGTAAATAAATGCTTCAGAACTTCCACTTGAAAACCACAGCTAAAAATGAAATCAAACCTGACCCACCCCTTTGCACTTAAATTGTGGGAACAGACTCAGTCGGCCTCGATTTTTAAGCCCCGTAGTAAATTTCACATCAGCACCTCCGAGGTCAGCGTGTAGCCTGGTGAGAGAGCTTGTGGAAGCTTTGACTCATAGCGCAAGGTTTGGACAGCTTGAACCAGGAAGTATCATCTCCTCTGGCCCCTTGTTCCTTAATAAACATGTACACTTAAAAAATAAATACAAAGGGAAGAAAAATTGGCTTATGGACATAAAGAGGATAATTCACTCCAAACGGCTCCTTTGATGAATGTGAACAAAAGAGTAAAATTTGTCACCCACGTAATATGACCATCAATATTTTGTCCGCTACATTCTTTCCAATTTAAAAACAGTTCAATATCCCTTTTACCTTCAAGTAGCAGCACTTAATAAACAGTGATGGATGGCTTTTATTTTTGTTTGCATTTCAGCCTACCCTGCTTCTGTTACAAGGGGACCATTTTGCTTGGGGGAAATGTAGATCTCCTGTCTTTCTTGGAATGGCGTGTATCCCTCAAGGAAAGACGGCCATATTTAATTCATAACCCCCATCGGCTACACAAACATACAACTTCCCATCAATTAGGCAACACAGAGATGCTGTTGAAAATCAATGAGCTTATTATTAAATATATTTTTTTCATGTAGCAATAATAGTTATTGTGCTGTTGTTATTACTGCCATGTCAGCTGTTGAGACGGCTCCCAGAGTGTTTGATTGGCTTTGATCTGGCTGGGAAGGCATTCTTCGAAAGGCAGGATCGGAATGTGGCTGCCCTGACTGCCTGCTGCCATATTTCGAAGCCATCAAGAGAAAGGAGGAGATGTTTGCTACAGTGGAACCGCCCCCAGATTGAAGGCAGATGATAGGTTCTAATCCCAGCTCTGCCTATAGCTAGCTGTGTGTCATTGGATAAGTTTCTTCTCCATTCTAGACCTTAGTTTCCCCATATATTAAAAGAAAAAGAAAAAGGAAGGGAGGAAGGAAGGAAGGAAGGAAGGAAGGAAGGAAGGAAGGAAGGAAGGAAGGAAGGAAGGAAGGAAGGAAGGATTATCCATCACTAAAGACCCTTCTATCTCCAGTTTTAAGGTTCTGTGATAATTTTTGCTGCACTAGCAAAGGAAACAGGTAGAACCAAATGCAATTCAGCCGCTCTTAATTATCATCCCTTCCTAAGACTCCATTTTTTAAAAGGGGGAGGGGGGCAGAGCTGGAGGACTCTACAAAATCTAGAGCAGACATTAAACGAATCCCAAAACCAAATATGCCCATATTTGTGTTTCTATCCTCCTTGTATGTTTATTAAAAATAATTTTGCTATTTTGACACATGCCACTACTGCTGGAGCCTCCTGCCTATAAACAGAGATGTTAAAATTGTGCCAGCACATGCAAAGGTTAAAAACAACATCGCAATGATTTTGGCAACTACATCATGTGCTGTCTGGCCACAGCTGATCTGAACTGAGTCCCCCGTAATTACAGGAGAAGGTGGAACAGGTTTGCTGCTAATTGGAAAATTCTGCAAATGGCAGCACTGAAGTAAATTGACAGTCGTTAGAATATTAGCAGAATGAGGGTACTGATTAGTGAGAGCTCAGATGCGGACTTTTTTTTTTTTTTTACTGCCGGAATCTACTGGCAAATTGATAATAAAAGCTGAACTTAATAATAACAGCTGTTATTTGACCCGGTAATATTTTTTTTAATCTGTTGCTGTTCCCAGACCAATAGCACATAAAGAAGGCCCTGTATCCACTGTTGCAAAATTATTTTGAATCCCAGAAGGTAGATTCTGAGTCAGGGAAGGCAGGCTGTGCTTCAGGGGCAGTCATCAACAGTCACGCCGGGGTGGAAAGGCCCCCCACTTAAAAACCCTGAGATCTGTTTCATCCTCCATCTTCCAACAGGTCCTGCTCTGCATGGTGGAGGGCCACCACATCCTTTTCAGAACTAGGTCTGGATCCTATTTTCAGTTTGGGGGGCTAAAGCTGTGACTGGCAAAAATGTCAGTGTTAACTTATTTCTCATTTTAAATTGACAGGAAGGAACGTAGGATGTCGTTAGAATTGTGTCTTTTATCAGCACGGAGCTGTTCGTACTCACGGCTTTCCATCACCGCGGCAGAAAAAATACAGATGGGAAGGGACCGGGAGGGGACATATTAATTAGAAGCATGCCGTGTATCTATAGAGAAGGGGCTCTGACATCCCCAAGCAGTCTGCCACGTTATGAGGGAATCCCTGAATGCACCCAGCGGGCTTCCATCCCAGGACCCTCCTATCTGGTACAGAGGGAGTCTAAGTTGGGACAATCTTTCTGGCTCTGAGGCAAGATAGATGAAAGAAGTCCACTGACCCAGGGATACTGTCTCCAGGATTTGTCTAGAAAGAGCCTTTCCTACACCCGAACGAAGCCTTCCCTGTGAAGAATGTTCTTTGCGGCCTTGCCTGTAGTGGACAAAATAGTAGAAACTGTTTGTCCCCAAGTAGATAGTCACTCAGTGATGTCCTAAGAAGATATCCAAGAGCACTGAAAAGCAGGTATTCCAAGAAACAGACAGATTACAAAAGAGTAAGTGTAGAATAACTGGGTTTTGTTTGTTTGTTTATTTAGCGAGAAGGACAGAAAGAGTGGGAACTGAAGTCTTACAGCTTTTTCTGCGCAGTGATTTTTACTGGGCCATTTCCATCTCGTTTTACACTATTTGTTCACATTTTCTAACTTGTGTGAAATAAGTATGTATTGTTTCCAACCAGAAAGTATATGTAAATTACTTTTAGGAACAAAGTCTATACAGTGTTTCTGTCGCTTCAAGTGAAATATTTAATCTGTGGTAATGTGAACAACAGTCTGCGAGAGGCTTCCACTTAAAGTCGTGCTGCTGTGTAGACTGTGGGTGAGAAAACCCGCTAGCTAAATGCGATCTTAATACACTGGGCGAAAACCAGCCTGCAAATCAGGGTTCCTTCACACACACACACACACACACACACACACACACACACACACACACACACACACACCCTCTCCCTCCCTCCCCCCTCACACACACACAGCATCCACTTACACACACAAAACCACCTTCTCCCTCTCTGCCCCCCCCCACATACACACCACCCACTTACACCCCCCCACCTTCCCCACACCAACCTTCTTTTCGATATCTGTTCTTTGAAAACACTCCCCGCCCCTAGAGAGACTTTCCTTTTGTGGCTTTGGACTTCATACTCTGATAATTTTGCCATTCTCCTTTGCCTTGATTATGATAACACAGAACCTCATTTTATTCTGATTCAGCCCAAGAGGAAGTCACTGTAGCTTTTCAATTTTGCCATCTATCAGCAGGGTCTGGAACCACAGCCCACAGCCTGGCAAAATGCACTCCATCCACACAGTTCAACAAGTCAAGTTCCTTGCTCTCTCCATGCAGTCACACACTGCGGCACAGGACCCTGTTTACGGAGTTTTCTCATTCAACAGAAGCAGCAAAATGTTAGTGGCCAGAGCTTGCTTGACACCCCTGTACTGTACATGAATGTCTACCAAGAAGTTGACCTAAGCTGCAATGTTTCAGACCTGGCCTTAGAGCACACATGCATGGCTGGAGCAATTACGGATGCCTTGCGTGTCCCATCAGGTCTGCCATACATACATATATACATATGTATGTGTGTGTGTGTATACATACATATAATCTTATTAATATCCTATGGTGCCATTGCCAAAAACATAAAATTCCATAGTTAAGTCCCTGAAGCACTATCACCGCCAGAATTTGCCCGGCCAGGTTTCACTCTGGGGCTGTAAAGCGCCACACTTGCTGCTTAGCAGGACAAAGCCCACCCCACTGGCCTCCTCCACAGGACCAAGTGACTTTCAAGCTGTTTCTTGCCAGGAGTGTGGGTGGGCAGCCGGCAGGATCCCAGCGAAACAACTAGATGCAATTGACTGGAACCCAGAATTTTTTTTTTTAAATGGCTGTTTTGGCCGGTGGTGGTCTCCAGCAGCCCCCTCCCCATCCTTCCTTCCTCCTAACAGTTATACATCAGGAAAACAAAGCAAGAGGGGAGGGGGGAGGAGGGGTGTTGCCGCAGCCAGTTTGTGCCAAATACAGTTAAGGGTGGAGAGGGAGGTGGGATTGGAAAGGGGGAGGGGGGGGGGAATCAAGTCACTTTCAATCAAGTGTCACACCTTTAAATAGTGGTTAAATCTCTGCGTTATGCCGCTCATCCTTTTACAACACGGGCTTCCCTTAGAGAATTCCCTGTTTACACTGGGAATTCCTCCAGGGCCGCATCAATAAAGCTGAACAGATGTCAGGGTGGCATGCCAGCGGCGATGGCTGTTGTCAGGGGTACTGGGGAGGCAGGCACAGAACAATGAAAGCCGGCGTCTGGGACACAAAGCCCTCGCGCGTGGGTCAGGTTCTGCCAGTGTGTAGAGATTCCACCCTAGCCTTTGTCTGGGCACATTGCCTCTCTTGTTTCTCGATGACAAGGGTTGACACATGTCACCCGGCCCTATCAGGAGTGTTATTTGTTTGCCACTTGCACATGTGCCAGTGTTTGTGACCTCCCTGCTTCCCCACTGAATGCACCGAGCAGAGCCGAGAGGCTCCAGCCCAGCCCCAATCTACAATTTCATTATGCACTTTGAGTGGAAAGTGGGATGTAGATGTCCTTCTTTTTAATTAAAAACATGATTGATGAGACTTAACTGACAGCAGGAAATGCAATTTAAATATTCCTTAAAGAGGCACTAACCCTGTTTGCGTGGCGGACCCTTTGCGTTCCCTCCCAAAGTTGCAACCAACAGGGAGAAGGAAAATTAAAATAAAAGCCCGTTCAAGTCCTGTGCGGAGGCTGCGGAAAGGCTGGTAATGTTAGACCGGCACTGCCGCCCTGTAACCAGAAACTTCTCCACCTCAGGAGCGGTGTGAGGCCGAACACATAATGGGAATGCCCGATGCTGAGGGGTTGAAAGGCAGCTGAGGAGACCGGGAGAAGATGCTGTGAAAGCGTGTGCAAGCCAAGCCGGCTAACTCGCTACATTGTAAAAAAGGGCAATCTTCTTCTACAAGACCTCAGACCCAAGCTCTCCATTTCCCACCAGATCCGCAAAAGTGCCTTCCTGCCCTCTCAGGGTCCTGTGGATGAGGTGTTTTTTTTTTTTTTGGGGGGGGGGGTCTTGGGTGCTTCCAACTGTCATTTTCAAATAAACTTTATAAGGAAAGTCCTTAGCACTTGGACAGGACACAGCCTGAACTTATAAGGCAGAAAAGGAACAGTTGCCACTTTTTTTTTCTTCCTGAAAAGCCCTCTCAGATTCATTCCCTTAGCAACTGCTAAGTTATTAGAGAAAATTCTTCAAACCACAGAAACCGGAAACCTAAAAATCCAGATGAACCCCAAATCACATAGTTGGGGGCTGGAGCAAGTCATCTGGAGACAGGGCCTTCCCACGTCTAGAAATAAGGAGTGAAGTTGAGTGTTGGCCTTCACCAAAATCCACAGCAATAACAGTTCAAGCTTTATCTTTAACTGGGTCTCTCACTTTCTCGGCCTCCGATGACTCTCATGGAGTATGGTTTGTTGCTGTCTTTTGGGGGAATGTTTCATTCTGCTTACAGTGGAAATGGTTATTTTCTGAGAAATGTCAGCTTAGAATTTGAAGAGCATGCTGAATGTATGTATGAGGATAGCCTGATCTATCTCAGAGGCTTTCGTACACTATATGACACTTCCTATGTGTTTTGCCCCTTAAGGTTTTATTCTAGTGTTTCAAAAGCCCCTAACAAGCAGTAGATGCTACTACATAGCACCCGTTCCTGCCCACTTCCTGCCTAATTAAAGGCCGGTAACATGAAAAAGGGTGTACTGAAATTTTCACATTAGAGAAAAGAGGCTACAATTTGGGGAGGCGGGGGGCAGGGGGGGCGGGCTAACTATTTAACTAGCAAAGGTTAATTAGAATTGTAGCAATGGAACGTCAGATAACAGGTTCTGGTCAATTGATTAATGAGATGTCAGGAGGTATAAAAACTCACCTTTGGGAGAAATGTATTAAAAATGAAATCTTTTCCAAAGCTTTAAAATCTTTCCTTTTATTTGGGTATGCACACAGGCAAGGGCTATATAGGTTTCTCTGTCAATAATGACGAATCAAAAGCTAATGTCCCCAAGTCAGCCACAAGCAGCACCAAAATATTACCTAAGGCTTCTGACCTCTGGAAACCTCCATTCACACCCTCAAAAGTGAACCAAGTCTCTCCAAGAGGCCAAGCCTCCAGTAACTGTGCCCCCGCCCAGGCCCACTGCTTCACATACTCAGATTAATTTAAAGAATAACTCACTGCAAAAATCTGGAATTTAAGCAATTGAAATGGGACCTGTTAAAAATCCCATTCTGGAAGCCTAAAGCATCAAATCACCCACCCTGTATGAATTTCACGATGGACTCCGGTGCCCGGTTGAGGGAAAGTACTGCAGACATTTTTCCTTCCTCGTTTGCCTCCAGTGGTGAACAGTCAGACCTTCCTATGGGTGCCGTCGATGCTCTTTGTCACAATAAACCACAGTATATTGTGTTTATATATGTCCTTCAGGCATGTCACAACAGTTTGGCATCCTCAGTGCCTCCACCACTGTGTACATTAAATACTCACGTAGTTACATTAAACAGTAGGGAGTTCACACTTCGTAAGTACTCCATGTTTTAAAACAGATGTGGGCTGTCTGTTGTCAGACGCCAGCGGAAGAGCTTAGGAAGATCTCGGTGAGAATGCAATCTCCGAGCGACCGAGGGATCCCCCAATTTCCCCGCTCAACGTCCCTTACACCCCAGGGCTAGAGGATGGGTAAGAACGTGAAGGAAAGGGAGAGGAACAGAGCTGAGGTGGGAGAAAGCCACAACTTTTATGTCTTACGGCGCAGAGGTCTGAGAAAAGGAATTCAGAATTCGGAATAGTTTGTGGCAAGGAATATTTTGAGCGGGGTGGGCTCGCTGGGGTATCGTGGGATTTACTGACAGGAGAATTTCTGACAGTTGATGGACAGATGAATTCCGTCATGGAAGCGTTAGTCGAAAACGGCAAGGCCAGATGGAAACTCACAGCTTGTCTTTAATATTAATTTTCCTTTTTTTTTTTTTCAAGAGATCAGAATTCCCTAATTCCCTAAAATGTTTCAATGCATCTTGAGGTATTATTTCCCACTGCTTGTCCCCTCCCACTCTTGGTAAGACTGTTCCTTTGTGCTTGTGTTAGATTTTTTTTTTCCTCCTTTACTTTGAAAAAATAAAAGCCTAGTTTTCTCTTTTCCTTCCCTGCTTTTTCCCTCTACTTACACGGTTGTAAAAATCCGTCTTTCATTGACAGCAAATATAGACGATAAGTACCCAATCTCACAAGTACTAAATTTAAATATGAGAAATAATACATCTTGAACAACTGGTGACTTTGAGCTGTGGCGGGTCACTGGTGGGGACAATGATAAAATCTGATTTGTGGCTGAGTGGAAGACATGATGCCTGCGCTTGCGAAGGGTGGGAGGGACCATCTTCCCAACCACAAGACAAAGTCATCCACTCCGTTCTGTTAGGTATCAGGGAGAGCAGGCAGCAAGCGAAGACCTGAAGAGCAGCGTTCTAGCCTTGGCTCCTCCTTGTTAGCCCACAGGACGGTAGACACATCACTGTAGGTTTCTGAGCCTTCATTTCCTTACCTGTAAGACATGGTTGGTGTTGGAAGGACAGAGGGTTCTCAGAGGATCGCCACATCTCCCTCTCTCATGCCATGGAAGCTTTCCACGACGGTCAGCTGTCTACAAGACGCTGAGGACTGTCCCTCTTCAGCTCCTCACTGCTGAGTCTCTCAGAAACTGCACCTCCACCCCTGCAAGAACTCCCAGGAAGGGAGTCTTCACCTTCCACCTGCTTTTCCTCGCTACTTCACAAAAACACAACTACCATTCATTTTTCTGCAGGGTGACCTCATTATTAAGACAAAAGTGCAAAACTTAAAAAAAAAATCAGAAACCAACGAAACTCAAATTCCTCCACCTTTTTGCTCCCCTTTTTGTTTTCCTAATTAATGACTTTCTTTGATGTCATTGGGGTTTGTTCAGGTCGAGAGCACTACACAGAGATATCTGTGTATTACCTATTTTCTTGCTATGGTTCAAGTTCAATGCGAAAATACTAACATGTGACAGCTTAGCTCAGAGTATCCTGACATGTCCTTTTGTTCACATGTGTC
The DNA here is from genome assembly GCF_049852395.1 of Peromyscus maniculatus bairdii. Lineage (NCBI taxonomy): Eukaryota > Metazoa > Chordata > Mammalia > Rodentia > Cricetidae > Peromyscus > Peromyscus maniculatus. Next base: position 65,585,268 of record NC_134860.1, on the reverse strand, counting down.
TGAGTGGTGGGACACACTCTCAGAGTGGATGGTCTGGATCTATTCTCCTGAGCCGGTCTGGATCATTCAGAAAGACCTTTTTACCATGGGACGAAAACACTCAGCAAGCCAAGGACTCTAAAGGAACACAATGGGTCATGTTGTTGGCAAGATGAAGTAAGACCTTCAGCTTCAAGCAGGCAGCCCACTTCCATGTGGTTCAGGGATGTTCTAGAGCAGCCTAGAAACCTCCGAGCAGGGGTCCTCCTCAAGCTGGGAAACGCCACATTACCAGTGGGCCCAAGGACTGGCCACTTGACTCTTAGTGCGTCTTTATCTGTGGATCAGGGAGAGGGCGCTCGGGATGTGGGCCTTTGAGATAGAGCTCATACCTCTAACTTTAGATAGTCCATGTTCCAGAAGGCAGAAACAAGGGCCAGGGAGCCATATTCACCGCCACGCAGACCTGACTCAGCAGAGGGAAGATTTGCAACACTATCCCACTGCCGAAGTCAAAGCCACCTATCTTGGTGGGCAAGACCCTCATCGCAATAGCGAATCATCTTCAAGGCCTCCAGAAAGAACTTCTGTGGGGCTAAACAGATCCGACTGAATGATGATGAAACTATTACCTACTTAGAAATACATCGTATGTGATGAGTATATGAGAAGCATGCTACATGTGCTAAGTACATGACAAACATATTGTATATTGATATATTTATAATTGCATATGTTTACACATAAGCATATGTACCTATGTATGTGCTCATTCATATTAATATATGCATGTGATGTAAATGACGATTAGAAGATTCCGGGCTCGCCAGCAGAGTTTCTCACAAAAGTGCTCAGAAGTATCACCACGGAAAACAGGATGACAAAACCAGGTGGAGTGGCACACTTTTGTAAAGCCAGTACTTGGGAGGTAGAGGAAGGAGGATCAGGAATTCAAAACCAGCCTCGGCTACATAACAAGTTAAAGATGAGTCAGAACGAAATGAAACCCTGCCTCCAAACACGGAGGGGAAAAAAATGGCCAGAGAGATGGCTCAGTGGATAGAAACACGGGCTGTGCAAGCCTGATGACCTGGGTTTGGAACCCACAGCGAAAGAGAAAGAAACAGACTCCAGAATCCCCTACCTCTCCACATGTGTCGGGGAGCACAAGGATCTGTGCGCACACAGACACGTCATACACATGCAATAATAGCAAAAAATAAAAAGGTTAAATGAAAAAAATAGTAGAACTGAACAAGAGGTCAGGGGAAGAATACCTGGGGACCCCTGTGCTCCCCGATGCTGGCAGCAGAGCCAGGAGGAGTAGTGACTTACAGCTGATTATTTTACAAAAATGGGTTTCAAATCCCCCTGTTTACTCACAATGACCTTCTACACTGCACATTTTGCTGACATGGGAACCAAGGGCAGCAAGGTAAGGGATGGGCCTTTGGGGAGGCTCCACCCCAGTGCTGCTCCCTGTCCAGCAGGGCACTGTTTTTCCAAGGGTCTGAGAATATTCTCTTCTCTGTAGGTCAGACCATTTCCCTATCATTCCAGCAATGGGCAGTACAGCTCACTGTAGAGACCCAATACCAGAGGTGAAAAAGAATCTCTGCCACCATTTCCTTCCATCTTTAATATTATGAAAAGGGAAACCACGGCTGGGAGAGGCCCTTTTAGTACCCCATCTAAAATGAACAGCTTGATTCCTGCCTGAGTTCTCAAAGACCTTAAAATAGGCAACCCTCCTATTTCACTGGGCAAGTCATGATTTAAACCAGGTGATCGCAAGAATGATTTCATTCATTGCATTTTCCATGTGCCTCGTGAGGGAAGGCATGTGGAATATGTACATAGCGAGAGAGACCCCCAACCCTCTGCTGTCTCCCCCCTCCTCCCCCCACGGTGGACCAGTAAATGTTTGTTAGCTATTTACAGGGCTGACAGCGTGGATTATTTTCCCCTTGTGCCGAACAACTTCATCCTAAAGGAAATATTTCACTCTGGCAAGATTTAATAACAATTATAAGGATACTTGATATTGGTATGTGTGGCACCGTATGCCTAGGACATATTTTCACTTAGTATTTCATGAGTCAGTTGATAGGGTGTGACACCAAACCACATGGGTGTGAAGAGTAGACAGCAGCAATGGCAGGAGCGGAAGACACCCTTCTGGTCACGGTCCCAGGGACTTCTACTTCCCTGCAGGGCCACTGCCACTGGGCAGGATGACCGCCGATATCCCCCAAAGCATAGACAGCCCCTATGTTACACTTACCCTTCTCGTCTGACTCATTCTGTTCTCTGAACAGAGCAGAGAAATCAAGGAAGTCTCCTGGGAAGGTAAAGTAATGGGAGCCATGCTCCTGCTATCACTGGACCCTGCTCTATGTTCTAATGCCTGGAAGAACACTGAAGGTGCCCACGATGACCAGGAGGACCCAGCAGCAGCCCTGGTTCATGAACACATCAGAGTGTATAATCCACATCTATCACCATCCACTCCCAGCAAAGCATTGTTGGTAACACCTGCAACGTTGGTTAAGATGAAGTGTAGGTGTCCAAAGCAACTCTACCATTCCAAAGATGGCCAGGACCACTTGTTTGTTCAACACACATTTCCTGTGCTAGAGGAGACTGGGGAGAAAGGGGGGCACAATCCCACCCTTACAGGACTCATGGGACAGCAGAGGACATAAATATGGAAGAGAGAACTCCGTGCTTTTCCTGCCCACAGGAAACACAGGAGAAACAGAAAACCCCACCAGGGGTCACTCGAGGGGACTTAGAGCATGCCTTCCGGTCTGAACACAGACATTTATAAGCCCCTCCAGCAGCCTACACTCTAAAGAAGCCAGCCTACATCCTACTCCTCCTGGTTGGGTTTGGCGTTTGCTAAAGGAATGAGACCAGTTAGACAATACACTTTCTGAGTGCGCCATGTAATTGCCTTCAGTACGAAATGCTTGGCCCACCGTCAGCCCTCCATCTGCAGAGTAAATGAAGCCTAGAAGAGAAATGTTCCCAAAAAGAACTGGACAGAAGTCCCACTGTGTTGTTAAACACTACCTTGTGCGATTGTGATGTGTGTGTGCGCGCGCACACACGCAACCTCAGAAGTCATTCTTCAGAACTGTCTACCATGTGTTTTGAGACAGGGTCTCTCCCTGGCCTGGAACTCACTAAGTAGGCTAGGCTGACTGAACTGTGAGCCCCGGGGATCTGTCTGTCTCCGTCTCCCTGGCTCTAGGGTTACAAGTGTGCACCAGCATGGCTGATTTTTAACATGGGTTGTGGGGATTGAACTCTGGTCCTAACACTTGCCCAGCAAGTGCTTCACCACTGAGCCACCTCCCCAGCCCCTGGGTGTTTTTCAAAGATGGTTTACATCTATCTCTACAACAGGTCTTTTAGACACACTGGTAACTAAAAGAATTTCCAGTTTGTAATGTTGACCACTAAGATGTTTTATGCATGGTCCATGGTGGCCATCAGGCATGGGGACAGTGAGGGTGCATTCACTTCTCAGCTGTCACTCTGGGCCCTAACTGGGGTACAACAGATTTGGGGCACTGCACACAGCCCATCTTTCTATTTGTTCAAGTGCACATACTTTAGTCCTGGACAGTGTGAAGGATTCTCCCAGATATTTACTGTCCTAGTGTCTGACATGTAAAATACATTTATAATATGTATTTATGTAATACATAGCATGGGATACATAGAATAAATAGTAGAAGGCAAACATGTTCCTGGGGTTAAGAAATTCATCACCACGTTAATGACTTGTGGTGGCGTAGTTCCCAATGCCTTCTCTCACATATCTTCAAATGCCCTGCACCCTTATCCAGAATGAGCCTTCCTCTTTTAGGACTGAGTTTTATTACCCAGAAGTCCCTAGGTCCTTAAATGGCCTGAATCCCAGCCCCACTACGCTTGGTTCAGTATTGAGAGAAACAGCAAATGGTCCCTTCAAAGCCTCGAGGTCGTGTGTCCTCATAGAGCTAAGTTCTTTCTCATTCCCTTCACTGTGAGAGCATTCCTCCAGCGCTTGGGGGTTTGGGGCAGCCTTTTACAGTCATTAGCAAATGGACGCAAGGTCCCCATGGGGCCTGTCCCCCTTTTAGAGTGGCTCCATGGGGATTCACTGCCACCTAAGGTCACTGGAGGGGACAGAGTCCTCACCCAGCCCCCTCCTCAGGCCCCTTCCAAGTTACATATATGGCAAAGCAGCTCTAGAGATGGAGGGGGGAGGCTTCTGTGCTTCCCAAAGCCTAAATTGGAGACCATACACATGTCTCCTGCCCTGGTCGTTCAGTGAGCAGTTCTGGGAGGCTGTGGTACAAAGTGGGGGTGGAAGTTGGATGCTCCTTTCACTGTCTGCCCCAAACCTCTCCACCTAGTACCTACTTCCTCTGTGGCGTCACAAAGCATGGCTACTTTCCACCCCCTTCTGGGCCCTAAAAGGATGGAACCTCCACTTCCAAGATCCAGTAGCTCATACTCTTCCACGTTAGGCATGCCAAGCTTGCTACCAGTGCGGCTCACACTGGGCACTCTGGAAAGGTGTAGAAAAGCAGGAACCAGGGCCCAGCGCTCGATGGAGCTATAAGCTACTGCCCAGACAAGAGACAGATAACCAAACAGGAGAGGTAAACTCGAAGCGTGAAGTTATAGACAACACGATGCCCCAGCCCTCAGCAGGTGGTCATTCATACACCTCCAGACTCAAGAGTACCCCTGTCCGTCCACACCTTGAGGCCCTTGTAGACTCCCCAGTGTAATGTAGCTGATTTACTGTTAGGCACCTTCATCTTCGTTCCCCTGAGAAGGCTAGAGAGGATTTGCAAGCAGAGGTCAAAGTGTACAGTTTGGATCCCCTGGTATTCACTACAGGATTTCCCACACGGTCAGCTTTGCACAGACCACGTGGCCGTTCACTTGTTCACTGCAGTCGTCCATCCCTCCGAGCAGCCATGGTTTTCTGACCTGGCAGGAGAAGACTCAGGCTCCCAGGCCTGCACTCGGAAAATCAATTGACCCCTTAGGGTTTCCAGATTCTCAAAAAGAAAACAATATGTCAGGCAATGGTAATGCATACTTTTAATCCCAGTACGCTCAGGAAGCAGAGACAAGTGGATCTTTGCAAATTTGAAGCTAGCCTGGTCTACATGGTAGGTTATAGGCCAGCCAGGTCTACATAGTAAAACCCTGTCTTGAGCAAAAAAAAGAAAGAAATGAATCAGAAGGGCAATGGATTTACTATTCTTTACTCAGTTGACAAATCACAATTGCTATGTGCTTCCCACCCTAGGCTCTCTTGTCTAAGTTTCTCTAGGCCTTATGGCCTAGACCACGGCCCCCTCAGCTAGTTTTGGGGTCTACATGATTCTAGTGGCTCACCTCTGACATAGGGTCAGTTTGTTGCTATTCCTTTCTGTGACCCCAAGGCTGTATCTATCTGGCTTCACACAAGTTTCTACTAGATGACAGGCTCCCCATCCCATAGTTAGCACAGATCAGAGAGTTTGCGACATTTTTCCCCTCTGAAACTCTGTGGGTCTCTGAGTTCAGGAGCAGCTAGACTCAGGAACCCCATGATGGTGCCACCTCTTCTACATTTTTGTGCATTTCCTCATCTGGGTCTTCACTTGAATGAAGCTTCAGGCACCAGTGGCTAGAAAGGCAGAAAGAGAGCACACTCACATTCACCAGGACTGAGAGCCTCGTGGCCCAAATACCAGCTCATAGGAAGGGAGTCTTCATACGGAACTAGTTGTTTCCTCCCCTACTTCATGTCCCTTTCAGCTTGAGCTGAGTTTCTGTTTAGGGGTACAGTGAGAATCTGTGGAGCTTTTTTTTCTGAGAATGAAACCCATAGAACATTGGGTCCACAATGAGAATTACAGGTGTCTGAATGTGTACTGTGGAGGGAGAATACCTCAGATTCCAACTCTGTTGAATGTGTGTGTGTGTGTGTGTGTGTGTGTGTGTGTGTGTGTGTGTGTGTGTGTGTGCAGCTAGAGAGAAACTGATTGAGGGGGCAGAATTCGTATTCCTGGGGCTATATAAGGATCTGGAACTCCCCAAGTCACCAAAGTGTCTTGCTTTCATTTGAAGGCTGGGGGTCTTTACCGGTAAGTAATACATGCTGCCTCCACGTAGTCTTGAAAAATCTCAAGAAGCTGCAGCTTGAAGGACTGTCCAAGCTGCAGAGTGGCTGCCGCTTCTGTAGTCTCCCTGCCAGAAGACCAGCAAGTCCTCATGGGCCCAACCCATCTGTCCACTGCCTAGCATGATGGGGAAGCGCCACTTTCAGGACCCAGTGTTTCTGGTGGAAGAGGGCTCCGGGGCTGGGGAGATGATTCTTGGTAAGCACTTACCTCACCTTGTCTCAAAAGAGAAAGGAAGGAAGGAAAGAAGGAAGGAAGGAAGGAAGGAAGGGAGGGAGGGAGGGAGGGAGGGAGGGAGGGAGGGAGGGAGGGAGAGAGAGAGAGAGAGAGAGAGAGAGAGAGAAAGAAAGAAAGAAAGAAAGAAAGAAAGAAAGAAAGAAAGAAAGAAAGAAAGAAAGAAAGAAAGAAAGAAAGAAAGAAAGAAAGAAAGAAAGAAGGTGCCTTAGGAGCAACAACTGAGATAGTTTCTTGGTTCCTACCTGCAAGTGCACACACATGTGTACATGCAACCTCTCACACTTGCATACAGAGAGAGAGAGAGAGAGAGAGAGAGAGAGAGAGAGAGAGAGAGAGAGAGAGAGAGAGAGATTCTACCTCCAGGATCATCTATTTACATGCATCTACATGGGAACCCATAACACCATCACTTAGGAGGCTGAAGCAGGGGAGATCCTGAGTTTGAGGCCCAGCTAGGCTATGTATAGCAACACACTGTCGCATAAAAATGAACAACAAAAGGCAAAACCCATCTGCTTAAAATAGCCCAACCCCCAGGCTTTGTTATCACATTCACCTGAAAGGGTATGGTGACTAAGGAAGACAGCCCTTGGCAGTGGGACACAGGGTAGGAGCACAGCTGGGGGCCGGCTCGGGAACATGTATACAAAAGCGCCTACTGTGTAAGCTTTGGGTACCAGAGCTCTCACCCACGTCCTGTGCCTGGCCTGCTCCATCACACCTTATCCAGGCAAACTTGCTGGAAGAGACATCACTGGACAAAGAAATGGAGCGGCATCAAACCAGTCATCTGGAGTGTGTCTGAGAGGGAACTGAGGCTGTGAGAAAGGATTTCCTCTTCTGGACTCTACCATTCTCCTCCCCCACAACCACACCATCTCCATTTCCTGGGCCAGATCCTAATAACCCTATCATATGACGTCACCCCCATGGCGGTTTGGATGGAATTCGAGTGTGACCCTGAAAAGTCTGTGTGTTGAAATGGAACCAGCAGTGAGGTCATGAAGGTAGAAACCTTAAAGTGTTTGAGAAATAATTAGGGTGAGATAAGACCCTCCAGGGAAGAGCCCCTCCATTGAATAATAGTGGCTGTCTAGGAAAGAAGGGAGGGCTAGAGAGATGGCTCAGTGGTTCAGAGCGCTAGATGTTCTTGCAGAGGACTTGGGTTTGGTCCCCAGCACATCACGGCAATTCACAACCGTCTATAACTACACTTCCAGGAAATCTGACCACCATGGATGTTAAGGCACACATGTGGTGCACATACACATGCAGGCGAACATTCACACCCATAAAAGTAAGTGCATATTTGAAAAAGAAAAGAGGAGGAGGAGGGGGAAGCAAGGGAGGAGGAGAGAAAGAAGCTGTTGTCTCCTGTGATATTCTACAAACCCTTTGTGACTCTGCTAGCAAGAAAGTGATCACATGGTGCGGCCCTCAAACTTGAATCAGAATCACAAGTCAAAACAAACCTCTTTTCATTATAAGGACGCTTAGCCACGTGTGTTTTGTTATAGTAACAAAAGATAGAATGGCACGCTCCTCTACAGCCATGGAACCCTCCCCCTATAACTCAGAATTCCTTCTCTGCCTCATTTTCGAACACAACTCAAACTCTTGTAATGCCATCTCAAAGTATATTTCAAGTTCATCCCTCTACCCTGCAGTTATAGTTGCTCCCTGATTCAAACCTCCATATCCTTCAGCCTGGTTACTGCTAATGGCCCCCTAGTGACTCCCCCATACCCCGCCAAAGCCCCACACTCCAGCCCTAGTCAAGGACAAGCTTGATAAGGTTCCGTTCCTACTGAAAAGTTTTTAATGGTGTGTGTAAAACCACAGCTCTCGGACCTGAGAACGGTCTCCTTTGCTTGACCTATGAGTCCTTTGATGGTCCCTCCTCCCTTCCAGCCTCAGTACCTTCCATGTCTGGGTCACCCCTGAAGAAGTTTTGCAGTGTGGTACACTATCCTCTCCGCACAGGCCACTGTCATGTCAGGTGACCCTCTTCCCATGCCACCCACTCTGGGGCATTCCTCACTCTGGGAAATGATTGATAGGTCTATCTTATCTCAGGGAGAGTTGGCGATGTCTCCCATCCCTATGAATCAAACCTCAAGTATAAGACCCCAGTCACGGGGCATTTTTGGTTTCCTCCTCTGTGGGGGGAGCAGGCGACTGCAACACACCATTCAGAGTCTGTCACACAAGAGACATGTAGGAAACAACTATGGACGAAACCCAAATGTTCTTGGGGGAGCCTATTCATCTGAGCACCCTTCATTTAAAGCCACTCTACAATCCTTCCCCACATCAGACACGGGAGTCTCAGCAGAAACCCAACCTCTGATAACAAGCTTTCTCCATGACTTTGTTTCCCCTCGGGCTGACAGGAGGAAGTCAAAGTGACAACCTGTCGAGTCTCCCCTGTCACCTGCAACCCCACTGCAAGTTTTGTGTGGATGAAGGAGCCTTCCCAAGAGCTGCATCTCTAGAGAACAGGGATTGTCACCCTGAGGATCAAAACTAGTTCTGTGGCTGAACAAGCAAAGTCATAGGGAGAGACTTCCAAGACAGAGGAGGCACACAGGTGTCTTGCTTCTCCCTCCCCAGTCACAAAGCCTTGTGAGGTTTTGAGTCCACAGTCCCACTGTAATTACACCCTGTTTGACTAGGAAATGGAATTCCTGATCGCATTCCTGAATCTCCCACCGACGCGACATTTATAACTACATTAGAAAGGAAATACTCTTTGCTGTGTGCCTTCCCTGAGATAATTGGACAGGGATAACGCTGTTGAGGGGCCCGAGGCCCTTCCCAAAATGACAGAACAGCCATGACTCATAAAGTAAAGGAAATAGTGGTTCCCTCCTTGAGCCCCTGAACACAGGGGAAATAAATGGAGCCTTAACTGAAAGATGAATATATCTCTCAGAACCCCGGGGTTTTGGAACCCTGGGAGCGCCTCAGTCTGATGTGACAGTCACTGCTCAGCCTTTCTCTGTCTGCAAAATGAGGCCAGCAAAATGCTCCGGCTCAAACTCCAGCTCTGGCTGCAGACCTCCAGGGGTATGAGGGCTCCTGCAAGTCACCCAGAGACCCCAGGACGCACCCAACTCAAGGGTTGGAAACAATGACAGGTCTTGTACAAACACGGTCATCCTAAGTACCATCTCCACGGGTGCCATCACTGATGCCCTTTACTGAGGGCTCTTCCCATGCCATTTGGTCATGTCTGCACATCGGCTCCCTTGGTTCTCACCATCCCCCAGGGAAGCAGGGGACCACTGCTGTCCCCATTTCATAAGAGTGAAAACAGGAGACCAAATAAGTTGCTCAAAAGAAATGGAGCTACAGATCTGGCCATGTGCTGTGTCTCCAGCACACTTTGTAGCTACTATGTTATTATACTTATTTCTCCATTTGATCTCTAACTAACAGCTACTGAAAGTACCCTCAGCAACCATGACAGGAGTCATATGGACTTACACACACACACACACACACACACACACACACACACACACACACACACACACTTTAATAGGGATAATTTTTTTTGATTTAGATAAAAATCAAATCACCCAGAGATCAGCCAATAATTTTAACAACCAAAGCATAGAAGGAACACCCTGGCTATCAAGGGGGCTCTTCTCATGAGTTCCTTTTAAAATGCAAGTACCCCTAAGAAAGGTCATGTGAAAGTCACTCGTACCTCAGTGCAGGAAGACTTCCAGATAATTTGGTCGTTTGTCCATTGTTAGGAGAAAAGAGCCAAGGACATTAGAAGGGCACTATCGGCAATGGGGGTGGAGGAGGTCACATGACTAAGGGGGAGGACGGGATGGCAGAAAATGACTGCTATAAGAAGCAGGCAGGAATGTGGAAAGTAATCTTGGCCTACTTCACAGTTCCGCCTAGGGCTGGCCTGGGGGCATTCATCAGGACCACACAGGATGACATTTGTGGTGAAATATCTTAAATCAGCTAAGGGCTAAATCATTATTTCTAGAAACATTAATTTTGTCACCTTTTGAAACAGTCTGTCACAATGAAGAGAGGCTAAGCCGGTGTGGGGTTTTAGCGTACCTTGCTAGTCTAGAAATGCTAAGTATTATCTGCAGGACGTTGAAAGTCAGGGGCAGTCCCTAAGTCATCTAAAGTGGGCCGCACCCTCGGAGCTGGCTGTTTTCTGCTTTCGTCACTGGTGGACTGACTGCAGAATGCTCACTGGCTCCATGACTTTGGCAAAGACTTCTCTAAACCCCTCCAGCGGACTTCCAAAACAAGACGGCTTCATCGATGGTACCTGCCATGTTATGTATGTACTCACATCTATTAAACAGAAAGCTGGCTGGGATGGGTTCAGTGGGAAGAGTGCTTGCTTAGCATGCACAAGGACCTCAGTTTGATCCCCATCACCATATAAAGCAGGCATTGAAGTGGGTGCCCATAACCCAGAGCTTGAGAGATAGAGACAGGAGCATCATAATTTTAAGGTTATCCTTGGCCACATAGGGAGTTTGGGGCCAGCCTGGGCTATGTAAGGATCTGTCTCAAAGAAAAATAAATAAAATTTAAAAGCCAAAAGGTGTTAGTGCTGCATAGAGCATGTGTACACAATGGACAAGGTGTCAGGCTCTATCTGCTCCCATGTTCTAGAAAGTTCCAGGCCACTATGGCAGCTCTGTGTGCCTCATCTGTCCGTAGTTGCATCTGAGTACTGACTGAGGCACACGAGGAAGATTTAGCACAGCCATAAAAAGCCAGAAGCTCACCAGGGAAGGATGGGTTAAAGTTTGTTCGACCACTGACCCAAAGGCCAAAGATGTCACCATAATGGTTCATTATCTGCCCCAGGTATAAACCCCCAGTCCCAGGATTTGAGCAACCTTCAGGCAGCCTTACAGCCTTAAGTGCTCCAAATAGTATCAGAAATACATAATTCACAAGCTGGAAAATCTGCTAACAAACGGGGCTAAACTGCCACAATTTTAGCATGAATTGATTTTTTAAAAAAATAAAACAAAACAGCGGTGGACTATGTATAATTCAAACTGGAACAAAAATTTTATTTTAATTTTTTTTTCTTTTCGTTGACTGAAGACAGGATGAATCTTCGTGGATCTTTAAAGAAAGAATAAAATAAAATCTCTGTATAGCTTTCATCCCAAATGAAAATCAAAAATAGACGCTCCTTCCCTATTCCTTCTGATTTGGCATTTTTAGAAATTAATTTTTCCAGGCAATTAAATTAGCCAGTAATTTGATATCACCATCTTATTTCATTAAATAGAACACATGCTGAAATAACACACAACCTCATTTTCATTTATAATTTTTACAAATTTAGTACTCATAAAGAGGTGCTGGGTAGACAGTGCCAGAGACTAGACTCTTCCCTGCTGCCTGGGAGAAGTGATCACTGAGCTGGAGGCCAGGCCTGTCCAGCTGCAAGAGAAAGAGCCAGCCCCACACACAGCCCTTTATTCTCTACTCCAGAACCCTCCCTGGCCACCCAGGAAGCCAGGATAAATGGCACAACACTGGATGGAATCCACCCTCCCACTTCCCGATGGCCACCTGGTATTTCTATGTTGCCTCTGTCCAAAGAATTCTTCAGTGTTTCCCAAGTCACACAACTGTATTCTCTAATCATTTTAGTCAGCTCGATCTCTGGGAACCTGGAAATTCTCTCAGAAGTAGAGAGGATGGACACACTTGGCTAGAGAAAAGATGACCGAGTGTTCACTACTCTTGTGTTCCACCAATGAAAGAATGAGCTACATACATTCCTAAGAGGAAACCAAGGCCTGAAGTGCCCCCGCCCCCCATTTTCTAGATGGACAAGCAAAGATACAGAGAAGATAAGCCATGGCTTCAAGTACAGGCCCTAGGTAGAAAAAGTCAAGGTCAAAACTAACACAGAGAGATCATCAGAAAGTATTCCTCCTCTTAAAATCACTTTTAATGTGAACACTTGCCAGAGTATTTCAAGAGGACCCAAGCTCAGTTCCCAACACCAACGTTGGGCTGTTCACAACCACCTGTAATTCTAGCTCCAAGGATTCAATGCCCTCTTCTGGCCACTGTGGGTACTTACATACATGTGACATATACTCACAAAAAAAAAAACAAAAAACAGACAGATAGACGAACAGTCTCTCTCTTTCTTTCTCTCTCTCTCTCTCTCTCTCTCTCTCTGTCTCTCTCTCTGTCTGTCTCTCTGTCTCTCTCTCTCATACACAAGCACATTAGCACAGGCAATTTATAAATGAGGCTTGTGCAAGGCAATCTAAGACCAGCATCCTCCCCCACTCCATCCCTAGGAGTGGGGGTATATTTGCAAAGAGGCGGGGCAGTCCTTAGGTTAGGACTCTTCTATATCCTATTAATTCTCTGCCTCATCCTGCAGCCTGCCATGGTCACTCCTTTTGGCAGGTTTTGCTGGGTGCCCACACATACTCCACTTGCCCTTCACCTTGACAAATGTGATGCTTCATTTAGAACTCAAGCAAATGTTCATTCTTCCCACCCAGATCTTTCTGCCCATTCCATCTCATGCTACTGCCTCTCATTTTATTGCACAGGATGGCACAGGTCTGCAGAATGCCCCGGAGCTCTTCTATACATGACTTGGTTTTCATCACAGCAACAGAAAAGTCACTGATACAAAGGCTCATTCCATAGATGTGGAAAGACATGGAATCCAGAGCCAGACAACCAGTTTGGGGTCTGGCTTTTGACCAACTTCTACATCACCCTACACAGACACGGTGCTCAGGTAATTAGCGTTCCCATCTGGGATAAGAAACGGTCTTGAAGTACCTTCCTGCCCCAGATCCACTCCCTGGGCACCACCCACGGGTGCACAATCATTCAGGGCCGGAGGACACCCCACAGGGCTGAGCCTTCAGGCCCCTCCCTGGTCAGAAACAAGCAGCTTAGCATTAGCGGAGAGCTGTGGCATTCCCTCAGCTGCTTGGAGACTCAGTCTCCCCGAAGATGTACATTAGGGTGCGTATCAAACAGATGGGATGCAGATTAGAGACCTCTTAAAGGCTGGGGCCTTTCCTCTTTCTTCCGATTTTTTTTCACAAGCTGCTGTCAAGGTGTGTTAATACCTCTTCATTTAAACACGCTCCTTAGTCTTGGTACATGGAGCAGAGTCTCAAGAAAAAAAAAAAGTCAAATAAATAATCTATCATGCTAGCAACATAATTATAAGAACATATGTTAGCACCAAGTAGCTATCTTCTAGTCATATTAAGGGAATGTGTGGGAGAAGAGAATGACAGGAGAGGCTCGAAATAGTTCTGGTGGAGGAAGGGTGGCAGTAGCCTGTGCGGGAACCCAAACCAGGCTCTGAGGGCCCTGGGTTCCGAAGGGTACAGCATCCCTGCATCCTAGAGCAGTGCTGTTGGGCCTGTACTGCTGGGATTATGACCTCCTCGGAGATGGAGACCCTTGGCCAGCCTCCAGCGGGCCGTGTCTTCCAGCAGCCAGGGAGGCAGCTAGTCAGAGGGTGCCTGCTTGGCCAGGTGTTTAGACAGATAGGATACCTGACAGAAGAAAAATCCTCACAGGCAAGGGACATGGGCCTTGGGTCTCACGAATGCTCTGAGACACTGAGGAAAAAGTATTTCCACAGCCTTAAGTTACTTTTGCACCACCTACCTCCCTCTGCCCCCATCACCACATTTTCTCACTATTGTTACGACTGCCCTCAAGTTCAAGGGCAGTTCAAGTTCAAGTTCAAGTTCTCGTCTCAGTTACACACACTCTCTCCTGCTTCCGGGGCCACCCCAGTCCCTGCCCTGAGACCCTGCCGGTCTTCAGTCCACATCCCTCCCTTCATGTGTTTGGGGACCCCTCGCCGCTGCTGCTGTAACACCCTCTGGTTCTGGAGGACTCTGGTACTCACTGCAATTTTAATTATACCATGACTGTCTTCCCGATGGCTTGCTGCCTCTGTGAAGGTAACACATGCCTCATTTGCTCCCCACAGTGACTGTAGCTGGCTGGGGACCCAGGGTCTCTGTTGTGAGGACACACACAGTGCCAACTCACGAGGAAGTTGCAAACAAGGCTCCCCGGAGCCAAAGGAGCTAAGAGGATCAGAGAAAGCTCACAGAAGAGGGCACTGTGCTCACAGCGGGCTGCAGAGGATACCTGTACTCAGGGCAGGTCCCTGGGCAGCAGGTCTGGCAGCTGTGCCTGAGCCTGGATGGCCAAGGGCACCCTTATCCTGCCAGTGATGGGCACAGGGCTGCCATGGAAACCTTAGGGAAAGGCCACATTTGTGTTCCAGGGAATTAGGGGACCCAGAGGAACCCAGAGGCAAGAAAACAGCTGGAAGGCTGTTATATTCACCACACTGAGAGAAGGGTGCCTACATCAGGATGGTGGCCTTTGGTGGACAGAGAGAAGTTCTGGGGACATATTGAGGGGTTTGGTCCAAGATCTGACGAAATCGCTCCTTCAGTAAATGTTGACTGATAACGTTTAATACACATTCTCATGTCTAGGAGCATAAAGTGAAAACAGAGCTCCATGCAAACTGTTTCAAATGTTATCCTAACGGCTTCTGTACTTTTGTACAGTTTGCTGGTCGCAGAAGAGGAAGAATTAAAAGACAAGAAGGAAGGAAAAAAAGGAAGATTCGGTGTTTACACTCTCCGATAGCGTGAGTGGCAAGCTAAGAGTTGCCGCTCACATGTTTTCATGTGTTCACACATCTAAGCTGATGCCCTTTTAAGGCTTTCCTTCTGGGGCTATGGATGCAGCTCAGGTGGCAGAGTGCTTGCTTGCCATCCACGATGTCCTGGGTTTGGATCCCAGCATCACATGGCATAGGTGTGGTGACCCACACTTATGATCCCAGCACTTGGGAGATCAAAGCCGGAGATCAGAAGTTCAAGATCCCTTTAGATACATAGTAAATTTAAGACTGGCCTGGATTGTGTGAGACTCTACACGGCGGTGGGGAGGACGCTCTCTTCTCTGGCTATGTTTAAATGCTACTTTCTTTTTGGTTATATATGCACAGTTTCCGGGGGTACTGGAGAGGTGGCTCAGCAGTGGAGAGCATGTGCTGCTCTTTCAAGGGACCTATGTTCAGTTCCTAGCACCCACATCAGGCAGCTCACAACTGCCTGTAATCCCAACTCTAGGGGGTCCGATGCCCTCTTCTGGCTTTCATGAGCATTGCGTTCATACACGTAAGTGCCACGCGCATTCATGTGTACCCAATTAACAAGAAAAAAGAATTTAAATCACACAAAAAAGCACTGAGGTATTAATATGTCCCCTCCCCATAAGTACAGTATCAAACATTCATGATACACAGATCAGACCCCCTGTGAGGGAAAGAGAACCAGTATTTCTGATCCAGGGTCATCAGAGAAAGTGGAAGAATGAAGTCTATCACCAAACAGGTGATAGGCTGTGACAGGGATTTTAATGTTCATGCCCTCTCCAAGCCTCGTCTCGCTTTCCTTCTTCAATACAAACATTTAAATGATATTCTGTCTCTCAAGAGGACACACGGTAAGACTTAAGTGTAATCTAGACTAATATGTCAACAACACTGATAGAGAAAACATGACATTTGTGCTCATCCCCAAGGAAGCATTGCTCATCAAGTGGAGGAAACAGACAAGTCACCTGCTGCTCTGTGTTTGCTGATATCCATATTGATCCCTTGGAAATACTTGATCCCCCTCTTAATGCCATGCCCTCTGCTTTTGAGACACAGGAGAGCGGTCAGAGGCTCTCCCTCCCACTCTTTGCAAGAAAAGCTGACCATTTCCTCTTTAAAACCACGATACATAGATAGGAACTATCTGCTACATAGATAGGAACAGGTTGGTGCTCTGCATAAAGGTAACCCAGGATATTTAAAAAGCACTTCCATACATGTTGCCTCACCACCAACTCTAAAATAGGTTGGATGGTCATCGTTAGTCCCACCGGTGATGTGAAACATCCACACGAGAGGACGGCAAAGTAACTACATCATGTGTCTCACCTATTGTTTCAAAGCAGGAGACCCATTAAACCCTCACTGCCACCTCCTACCAACCCAACTGCCTCTTATCCTCACTGTGGAGGGCTGTGGAACCTCCACAACTGTATAGGTGAAGTTCACCCTTGCTGTCATATAAGCCCAATGAGACTATTTGAACTCGTGCTTAGCCCGGTAGGTTGACCTTGTGTCCAGGAGCAGTCCAGTCTAGCTCTGACCCGGGATAGAGGGGACACAGGTAGAACCCAAATGGCCAGGCTGACTCCCATAGCCACTAACGAAGGGGGACTGGACTGGCCAAACTCCCTTGCCACAGGTCTTGCCTAAGCTTCCCCGGGTCCATGAACCTGCACAATGGTCTGAGATCTCCAGAGACATCCCAGATATTTCGAACAAAAACAAACTGCACAGACCCCAGCCCAAGATGCACACCTGGTCCCAGCTGCCCAGTGCCGCTCCCAGCCTTCCATTAGAAATAAGCCAGGCTGCCCAAAGCAGGAAGGGGTAAAAGCAAATAAACCTTGCCTTAATCTCTCTCGTAGATTGGAACAATCTGAACCAACCTGTAACTTCATCCAGACATGCGGAGAAAATAATTTGGAAAGCCCTGCTTGCACATAAATGCACCTCCACTCAGCCCGACATCCCAGCATCCTCTCCTCCCGCCTCCTTCCCCATCTGCACTTTATTCAATGAACACATCTGCATTCCGGCTCTCTCTCTCTCTCTCTCTCTCTCTCTCTCTCTCTCTTGGCCAGAAACTCTATACAACCTTATCACTGACACCTCTCCGCAGTTTCAAATTCCAACTTTGTGCCAAATCCCTATTTCCTGCTGCTTAATTTCCATTCATTTACTCTTGTTTTTGCTTCTTCTGCCTTTCCCAGCATGGACCAGCTCCAGCCCAGCTTCTTGTAATTTTTTAAGGAAGGCTCCCCATTGAGTGCTATTGGAATCTGAGCCCCTGCTCCATACCAGTGGCTAGCCATTGTTTACACTACCTAGTGATGTTGCCAGGAGGGCCTGCTTCTCCCCCTTTCTCCGCTGCACCCCCTGGGTGTGTACAATAAGGCCCCAGAGAACTTTTTCCCACATATGGTGACCCAGTAGGTCTAGTTTTCTTATTGTTTCACTCCACACTGAAGTAGCCTCTTTCCATTTTGATTGCAAGGGGAAATAATAAAATCGAATCTAGAAGCCTTGTTTACCCCACCCTTGATGACACAGTCCACCTGAGCCCATGATAATGCCTGTCAGGACCAGGTCTGTCAGAGCCTTGTCATGTAAAGCTCAGTGAAAGGACAGCAGGTGAGATCCTGCAGGAAGGATGGCTGAAGACCAGCTTTGGGGAACAGGGAAGAACAGCCACTTAGTACTTATTTCTTGGGGATGAGGAACTCTTTCCTGCCTAGCCAGGATCAACTCAGGGCTGTTTTCCAGGCTGACCTACTCAGCGGCAAGACAACATTTATAACCGAAGCGTCCAAGATGGCCACCATCTTCCTTTCCAAGGTGGGACTGGTTCTGGCCTGTTGTTTGGGGGAGGTCTCAGGTTTTATTTTGTTTTGCTCTGGCTTTTACACCATAGCCAATTCCATGGTCAATTTCAAATCTCTCTGCCCCAAATCCTGACGTGTCTGCTCACCAGCTCTGCCCCCAAGCCTATCCCTCCGGTTCTTGCCACCTAATTTGATCTCTCCCTCATCACATTCAAAACATAACATCCAAAATGGACAGGGACGGAGAATCCAGGCTACGGACACATGGGTGCCTCTTAAGCAAGCGTGGTTAAGGGGGAAGAAAAGGACATTGCCATCTGTCACTATGGCTGAAAGAACACTGATGCGTCTCTGGTCATCCTTCTTCAGCTGTCCCTGAGGCAGTCACTACACTGTCTGGAAGGCTGGCTCCCTGAAGTTGATTTATGGTATCAGGCCTCTGGCTCCTGGCCCTGGGTTCTCCCAGGCTTTGTTCCTTTTCTGGAGAAACCTTCCAGACATCTTGTGTGCAGAAGCATACTTCTACCACACGAAGTATGACATGGTCTCCGCAGATGGCTTGCACAGTAGCAGCGCATGATGTCATAGGGAAGCAAGAGAAAGCCTTCTAGCATGGTGTTAGGACCCAGCTGTGCAGTGAACCTCAAAACCATGGCTTTTCATTGATTCACTTCATTCAGATTTTAAGAATAAAGCCACTCCTCCAGTAGAGCAGAGTTCACTTAGATCTTCTTACCCCAAATCAGGCCAACAGTCTCTGAAATAGTGCAGCTGAATTTGTGCCATTGAAAGACCTGCCTGCATTTCATTTCGCCAAGTCAGATTTTTAAAAGTGTGTGTGTGTGTGTGTGTGTGTGTGTGTGTGTGTGTGTGTGTGTGTGTGTGTCCCAAGGGCAAGCTAAAGCCAGAAAGCCCAAATAATCCAACCACAAGTGAAGCACCTTTCCTGGGGTCAACAGTCCCCTTCAACCTGTCTGCTCCCTAAAAGATCTTCCTCACCTATCTGTGGAGAGCAGAAATCGGTAACACTTCAGTGGCCACCAGAGACTGGGTGCCTCCCTCCTCTTGTCTCCAGCCCCGGAGCCTCCAGCCATGACAGGCAGACTCAACTCACGCTCACAGAGGGAAGAGGACTCCATCTGGCCTCACTTGAGGTCCTGTGTGAAGGGAAGTCTACCATCACCAGGTTTAGAAGTCTACTTCTAAAGAAGTGAGGAGGTTCTGAGTATAAGGATGCAGCCTTCCTTCCTGAAGGACTGTCCGTGTCTCTCTCTGCACAGGGCCAAAGTAAAAAGCCCCCCCCCCCCAGCAGACTGAGAAAGCGGGCACGGCTTGTCTACCCTTGCTTCCAAGGACTGGAGGCAAAGCAAACCCACAGCCTTTGAAAGCAAACTTCACATGCAAATGAGCAAGGAGATGGCCAGGATAAATATTTATCAAAGCTCTCCAGCATAATAAACAAAGGAGGGCCTAAAATCGTGGGGTGCCATTTGCTATATCCCCACTGGAAAGGCTCAGTTTTCTGTCAATTTTCTGCTTTGCCCAAGGGGACCTGTAGACACTCCTCACACTAAACAAATTCATGGAAGCAGAGATGGTCCAATCCAAAGTCTCTACTCACCGACTCTTTTTCTTCTCTAGAGTGTAACTGAAAGTTCCCCTGAGAGATGGAGCTGTTAGAGTAATCATAATTCTTTCTCAAAGAACCACCGGTAGATTCTCCAGAAAGCCAGAATATAATATGAAATTAATACATCCACTTAAAATTATTGTTTCCGTCTCTTTCAATTTGTTGTATTATTCCCCTGCTTTAGACACTTAAAACTATGGGTGAGGGTAATGTTACCATTAGATATACATATTCATGAGTCTATAAATATTCATGTTTACATATCTATGTAAATACATATATACAAATGCTAAGTATACATACACTGACAAATATCTATATGAATCAATAGGAAAATACCCCTCCCCAAACTCTGACTTCATTTCGTATATGGCACATGGTGGAAAGGAGGTGTGCACCCAACCCACCACATAAGGATGTTTTGGTCAGCGACAGACTGCATTCATGATGGTGTCCTTTGTTTGGTTTTTACTGTTGCTGCTGCTGTTGCTTTAATAGTGGCCCTGGCTATCCTGGAACTCACTGTGTAGACCAGGCTAGCCTCAAACTCACAGAGATCCACCTACTTCTGCCTCCAAATGCTGGTAATAAAGGTGTGTACCACCACGCCTGGCTTATGATAGTGTCCTTTAATATTACATCACTTAGTGACATCTTAGCCCACTAAGCTTACAAAAGTGTATTCTATGATGATTCCACAATGACAAAAGTGACCCAGAACCATCCCCTCTTGTTAAGTGACATATGGCTTTAGATGTATACTGTATCAGTCCACACATATGAAAAAATAGCACAGGGTTAATATTCAAAGGGAGCTGTGATCTCTGCAGCAAGTCTGAGTGATTTGATGCATGAAGCATCTTTGTATGACTAGCCTGATGTGTTTGAAATTTTCCATAACAGAATGTTTAAAATTTCAAAGGCAAGAATTTAATTTCCCTGACATAATGAATATACATCTTATAATTTGCCATTAATGGGATATTTCAAATAGTTGATAATACAGAAATGGGGCTTTATTGTGCTGGTTTTCCTACACGGATGAAAAAAGAGGGGTTAACAGAAAATTATAATAAGTCTTGTTGGAAAGGGCCCATGCACTAGGGGAGCAAACATGAGAATGGTAGAAAGCAGCTGAATGGGGGGTGCACACCCCTCAGATGGGGTGCAGTTGCCATCATGCTTACCAGCTTACAAGCTGACTTTTAAAAATCACCAGAGAGATGGCCCCATGGTCAACATCACACACTGCCCTTGCACAAAACCTGAGTTTAGTTCCCAGTACCCACATCAGGAAGCTTACAACCTCCTGTAACTCAGCTCTAGGGAACCCACGGATGCCTGAACCCATGTGCACATACATATACACAGATATACAGACATTCACATAAGTGAAAAATGAAATATTTTAAATTATCTTTCTAGAGACTAAAGCTTTTCCAGACTTCTTTAGAAGATTTTTAAGTATATCCTATAATTCAAGAGTGTTCCTCCACCCGCTGCCCAATGGATCTCAGCTTAAGGAATACCAGTTCACTGGAGAAGTTACATTTAGACACAAATGGTAGCAGTGTTTAATACTAAATGTCAAACGTGACCCCTTCCTGTTTACCTCTCCACTTAGATATGTTACTGAGCATGAAGGACAAAACAAAACAAAAAAGCCCAAATCCTGATGGAATTTCCTGATGGAAATGAATCTTAGGACGACTAGAAACAGTGAGCATAGCATGATGGTGCTGGCCCTGGGGACTCTTTGATCTATCTGGTTTTCTGGGAACCCAGTTGTAAAAGGGCACTTTTGGATACCAAGTCGGCTCCAGGGTAATTAGCCTTCCAGAAGCAAGGACAATTGGCTCCACTGTAACTAGTCTGAATCCCCAGAGATGTCAACCCCTTTGGGTCAACTTCCCACTATTATCCAGATGTGTCCAGATACAGCTTCTGAGCCTCAAAGGCCATCCATTACATGGGACACCACACACTTTCTTAGATCCACACAGCCTGACCAAAACTGAAAAACCCAACAATCCTGCAAGTGTGTGATGCCGTGTTTGCCTCAGCTAACAAGCTTCTCTGTTCGCCAGCAGCCAAAAGTTTTAAGTAGTTCTTAAACAAAGACAGCCCAAAGGACAGTAATGATGTCAGATCCCAGCCAGAGTTCCATGGTGTGAACACAAAATCTGCAGGACCCACGTTCAAAATGATTTAGAGACAGTTTGATCAGAGTCAGATGGAACTCGGTGTCTCCCTGGACACCAGCCAGCAGATATCAATCTGAGTCCTCTCCAACAAGTTTGTCATTAGTCAGAATCAATACATTATGGAGACAATTTTCTCCTTTGTCTCTCAGCCCAGGGAATTTTCTGCATTGATTTTTATCACCAGATCTCAGGGTACTTGCTTGCCTTACAGAGGGGCCAATGGGAATCACAGCCTTGACTCTCTCCAGTGGCTCTATTGGCGGAACCAAGGAGAAGTTTAAGGAATAATTCCAATTAGACATGGAGGTCTCGGGACAGCAAGTCCAAGACCTCACTGGCAGGTTTGTCTTGAACTGCTCCCATTTACAGGCATGACTTTGGACTTGCAGGAGGTAACGTAACAGTGCCAGCAGGTGCTCTGGTGCAGACCTCACCCTGCAGTTACCTCCTCACCCCGGCTAAGCGAAACCCGGGAAAATAACTCTGGGATAAAGACCAGGGCATAGCCGTTTTCTCCTCTCTGACACCAAATGACTGCATGCACCTGTAAAATGACTGCATGTCCTTCCTCTTCTCATTGGTCCCCAAATAATGGCCATAGGGGCTAGGGAGATAGTTTAGTGCCATGATGGCCATACACTTTACTGTAGAGTCTCGACACCTCTGTACAGCCAAGCACGGTGGTGCACACCTATAGTCCCAGCACTGGGGAGGTGGAGGAAGAAGGATTCCTGGAGCCCACAAGCCAGCCAGTCTAGCCAAATTCGAGAACTCTGGGTTCAGTGAGAGACTCTGTCTCAAAAAATAAGCTAGAAAGCAATAGAGGAACTTAAGTTCAACCTCTAGCCTCCATGATTGTGCATATACATAGACTCATCTCTCTCTCTCTCTCTCTCTCTCTCTCTCTCTCTCTCTCTCTCTCTCTCTCTCTCTCTCTCTCACACACACACACACACACACACACACACACACACACACACACACAGGAACACACACGCACAAAGAAAGATCGTGCTGTGTCTAAGATATGGCAGTTACTTCTCTGAAATCCCTCCCCGCTGCCAGCAAGAGAATGCTACTTTGTCCATAACACACGCCATCAGGATATTTTGCATTGTAGATCTGTGCTGTTCTGGAAGGATCTTCAACCCTTCTACATGGGAAGATAAAAACCAGGGATAGAAACATCAGAAAATGAAAGGAAAATGAAGGTCTCATTTTCTCATTGCCTTCAGGCTCTTTTTAAAGGAGTTTGCTATTCACTCCCACGTGCTACTCTAACACATGATATTTTTCCAGCTCACTGGTATTTCATAAACACCATTTGTTGTCATGTGGTTAAATTAAAACTGAGGATATCAAACATCAAACAGTATGTTAATGTCAAGTATGCTTGAATAAATAGTAAGAGTTCAACTGAATGGAATATGTGGATTGCTAGCTAATTAAGCAAGAAGCAGGTGTGAAAAAAATCTAATTTAGGCAATTTTTTATAATTAATAATGTTTACTTGTAGTACCCTTCTAATGGGGCTCTAGTTTAGCCTCTTGTGAATTGCTGAGTTTACTCCAGTATTTTAAAATTATAATTGAATGGAGAATTTTTACCCGCTATCAGGTTGCCTTTTCAGCTGAGGCATCGCTCGCTGCCCAGCCTAGAAGGTTCCTCACAGTACTTTGTATCCATAGGATTAATGAGCAAATTAGCCTAGCAAATTAAAGCTTAAAACACACACAGCCACGTCCCTACACCTGAACAGTCTCCTCCACCCTCCCCACCCCACACACGAATGGGGGCGTGTGTGAACTTAGGTGAACCAACTTGAATGAGATGCTATGTTCCAACAAATTGTTGGAAATGGGTCATGAAGGTTTCAGGGGTGCCTGCGAAGCACTGTGACAGAGAGCATTCTGCTGCACATAGAAATGAAAAGGCTAAGATCATATCTAAACTGTCCAGGCCAATTGCACACAACCAATCAATTAATTCCAGAATACATTTAAGTTCGGTTTTCTCTCCAAGAAACCAAATGGGAGCCGAGGAGGAGAACACACGGCCACAGATGTGCAAACAGACCTGGACTATTTCATGGACGTGACATATCTACTGCATTTAATTAAAAGAAAAAATGTCTGAGAACAATGTATCCTTCTCAATCCGGGGCTGAGGGACCAAAACAAGACTGGATTAGATAGGACAACTGCCGTCTCCAGAGACCAGCCCCCTCTAATGGGAGTGCCACATGTTTGATATGTAGGGAAGTAAGTGGGTGTCCTGGACACAGTCCACTATTCATCACACCACAG
The DNA here is from genome assembly GCF_049852395.1 of Peromyscus maniculatus bairdii. NCBI lineage: Eukaryota > Metazoa > Chordata > Mammalia > Rodentia > Cricetidae > Peromyscus > Peromyscus maniculatus. Next base: position 65,561,207 of record NC_134860.1, on the reverse strand, counting down.
CCCTGTTCATTCCCATAGAGGAGACTCAAAACCATGAAACCATATGTGGAATATTAAAAATCATTTAACGTTAACATGCGCATTTTGAAGGCATGCACTCTGGACAAGGCTGCAGTCCAAGGGCCCCCTGGAAAATCCCCAGACCAGAAGATAATGGCTGTAAAGACAAACTGGGTTTTCTGCACAGATGTGGGTGTGTGTGACACACACACACACACACACACACACACACACACACACACACAGGGGATGTCATAGAAATTCACACCTCCTCTCCGCAATGCTCCCTTTTATCACTGTTTTCCTTCCCAATTCCTATAGCGAGACCAGCATCAATAATTGATGGGACTATATACCTAGGGTATCAGCACATTAATTTATAATTAAAGATGAGAAACACCAGTTCTTCTCCCACCGCCAGTCATGTGGTATTAAAGGATACGCATAGATATTTACATATATACATAATATACAACAGATATAAATCATTTCTCAGAGTCAATAACCTTACTGTGTTTTCATGTTCCTTCCATTGCCACAGAATTACTCACAGCCCTGCCCCTAACCACATGGAATTTTATTTCCCATCAGAGCGATGTTTACTTGGGTTCACTTTGTTGGGACTCTGAATGCTTATTCAGTCTATAAAGATTTAGTGCAACATATTTTGCTAAGCAACATTAAAAGCGCTCCCTGACAGATCTTGCTGTATACCACATTGCTGCTGTGCTGCATCTCTGTGCTTTTGATCACAGCTAGCCCACTAACAAGGGCAATGCAAAGTTCGGCTCCACCATGCATGGCAATGCTGACAAGTTTGGAGGCGGAGAGTTCTGTTTGTTCTCTCGGTTGCCAGAAATAATATAGGAAGAGAAAAGTGAAGGGCAGAAACTTGAGCGTGCACCTAGGGAAGAATGAGACTTCATTAACTCTCAGCCCACACCAGCCAGACACCAGCTACGGCTTCAAATTCAATCGAGTCATGAGGTTCCAACCAAAGACACAGGATGGTAACTGCTATGAAGGCCATCCATGAACACTAGAGCTCCTTCTCAGGGGACTCTACCCCACTTACAAACTCATCCTAGGGCCTTGGAGTCCACTTTCGTGCAGGCTCTGCCTGTCCCCCAAGAAGGCCTGTGAACAATGATATGCATCAACCCAGGGCAGCAGGCTGTGATCACCTCTAAGGCATGAGCAAGATATCTCTGGCCTTGGTTACATCAATGACCATGGCCTCTCTGCTCTGTGTATGTCCCTCCCCTCTCTCAGGGACAGCTGCATGTAGAGGAGCGTCTCCTCCTTCACTGGTCAACAGAGGAGTTGCAGCAGAGCTAGGTGGGAGAAGTTGATGGGGAGAAAAAGACTGTGAGCAGATCTCATCTTGGGTATAAGGTCTAATCCACTCCTGGTGGGGCTGGCTGATTCTCAAAAGAAAGGATGGCTTTGGCTCCAGGTCTGGCCCTCAGGGATAGTAATGCTCCTCCAAGCCCAGGGAGGAGGCTGCAAGGGTTCTGAGAATATATACGTTCTATGGAGTCACCTACTGCTGCTCCGGACCCTGGGAAAATGCAGAAAGGAAAAGGACAGTGTAGCCACGTGGTTTAGGGGGCAGCCTCTCTTCCTGCTCTCCCTACCCCATCTGGGACCTGAGGGAATCACTTCTGCTCCATCACCACCCTGGTCTGCTTCTCTGACAGGAGAGAAACAACACGGTCAGACAGTTTGGTGGTGGTGGTGTTTCTAGGACGTAAATGGAGTTTGGGAGGGCCATGTTGACTCCAAGAAGGTTCTAGTCCAGTAAGTAGGAGTCAGGGGGTTCTTGGCTCTCTTTATACGCAAGGCCAGGATTCCAGTGAGGAGCTAGCTTGGCTGTCTCCTCCCTGAGTTCCTGAGAAAAGACTAAGTCTCTCCTGCTCCCTCTTATTGCTTCAGCCTTCTTTGACATTTGGCTGATTGGTGCATCCCTACAGCAAGTCGGGCGGGTAACGGAAACCCTTCCTCCCCAGATCCAGACAGTCAACATACTGGGTGGACAAGAGGAGAGGACCAGGAGGAAGAAACTCCTCAGAGCAAACCGGTGGAGCCGCACAGCAACAAGGCCTGGGACCTTGCCGTCACAGTTGCCAGGGAGCTATCTCCGTAGATTGTCCTAGAGTCCCAAACACCAACCCTGAATACGTGGAACTCCTCAAACCCTTGTCAACAACGGCAGAGTGGAGCGTGGCAGGGGATGAGAAGGTCGGTGCCTGCAGCCACAGTAGATGAGAAGGAGGCTAATGGATAAATTCCTCTTCTGTGATAAGCCAAAAACAACAACAAAAAAAAAATTGCAGATGGGTCTGTGTACGGGGGAATTCAAATTTCCAGTTGATGGAGCACACAGCATGGTGCTGAGGGTGAGCTGACATGAGGTGGAGGCTGCAAAGGAAACACTGGTACATGTTTAATACATCATTGCTAAAGATAGAAGGCAGGGCAAGAGCTTGGAAGTCTTCAGAAGCAAAGACACGGAGAAAAGAGAGCTCCTTTTTTGCGTAGGGAGCGGGGGTGTTCATGATGCTAGAGACAGGGACTAAGATCTTGATGCGCTTTCATACAGTCTCTGTGAGACCCAGCAAAGATCAACTGTTGAGACGATAGCTCTGGGAATCAGGTCAAGTTCATGTCCCTCTACTTATTAACGAGGGCAAATTTTTTAACCTCCCTCAGCCTCGGTACCTGCATCTGAAGATTAAACAAGGGATGGCACCTGAGCTTAGTGGCAGAGCATGGGTTAGCGTGTCTGAGGTTCAGTGTTCCGTCCCCAGCAACAAACACAGAAAGCTAAAAATGAGGTGGTCCACAGCCAAGGACTTACCGGTACCGTCTACACAATGCAGGTTCACACGCTGTGTGCCCACACTCGGCATGCGCTTAAAGTATGCAACTCAATTGGAAGGATCAGGAGAAAAACTTTCCAAAGGTGACAAAATAAGAGTTTGGAGTTGGTAGTTTTTCTGTACTCTAGTAGGCTATGGAATGAAGTCCAGGGCACTTGCTGGCTACACTCTAATCTTAGCGGTTCATGGTTCCGCCTCCATTTCTGAAGCTCTCTCCCCAAAGAAATTGCATTGGTACTCCCATGTTCACAGAAGCAGTATTCACAATGGCCAAGACATGGAAATGTCTACAGACAGACAGAAGAACCAAGTGTCATATAACTATACAATAGAACATCAGTTGACCTGTAAAAGGGCAGGCATTTTTTGAAGTGCCAGCATATGAGTAAATCCTAAGAATATTATGCTAAGTGGAATAAGCCAGTCTTGAATGACAAGTATTGGATGGCTCTGGTTACAAGAAGCATCTAGAGAAGTCAAATTCATAGACACAGGATGTAAGATGACTGTCTGAAGTTAATAGGAGTTATTGTCTAATGGGTACCATATTCTGTTTTACAAGATGAAGAAATTCTAGAGATGGGTGGTACCAATGGCTGCACATCATGAACATGTACTTAGCAGGCATATGTGTTTTACTTAATTTAAATGAAAATGACGAGACATGAAATAATAAAAATTACCACTATGCTTTTAAATTTAAAATTAAAATGACAAGAAATGAAATAAAAAATCAAAGAGACTTGAGAGATGTCTCAGGAGTCAGAAGCACTAACGGCTCTTGCACTTCCTGGGTTCACTTCCTAGCACCCATATGGAAGTTCAATCATCTGTAATTCTCCAGGGGTATCTGATGCCCTCTTCTGGTGTTCATAGACACTGCACACACATAATACACATGCATACATGCAGGAAAAACACCCATACACATAAAATAAAAATAAATAAATCTTTAAGAATAAATAAATAGATAAAATAATAAGAATCTCAAAAAATCAGACCCCCAAAAAAGATACATTTCAAGTGGAGGTTAACTGCCACTGGTCACAAGATGCCCCTGTAGCAGAGATTTCTTCTCTTCAGGTATCCCCAAGTCACCCCTTGGAGTGAAAGGGATCATCTCAAAAGATGTGGACAGTGTCTACTAAGAACATCCACTATGGAAAGCTGGGGAACTCCTCTCCGCCTGTTGTGGGTTGTGCTCTGCTATTTGAAACTGTCTCTGATTCTAGAGTACAGCTTAGGAGAAACATAAAAAAAGTTCACAAAGTGGTGACGCACGCCTTTAATCCCAGCACTCGGGAGGCAGAGCCAGGAGGATCTCTGTGAGTTCGAGGCCAGCTAGGTCTACAGAGTGAGATCCTGGACAGACAGAGAAACTACACAGAAAAACCCTGTCTCAGAAAAAAAAAAAAAAGTTCATGAGGCCCCCACAGAGCAGAAACAGAGACCCTGCAATCAAGCATCAGCTCTAACCACAGAGACAATGGAGACTGTTGCCTTTGCCGGCTTCCTTGTGCTTCTAAGAACAAAGGATGGAGCTGTGGTCCTTGCTCCAGGCCTAGACTCTCACATCTAGCAAGAAATGCAGTGACAACGTACATGAGCATCTGTTCTCAAAAGATTGTCTTTATTTGTTCTTTGGGGTTTCGAGTGAGAGTGAAGACAGTGTCTCATGTAGGCTGGTCTTAAATTCCCAATTGGTCTTGATATTCCCTAAATATCGAAGGATGGCCTCGAAGTCCTGATCCTCCAGCTCCCAAATCACTAGTGCTGAGATTATAGTTGTGGGCCACCACACTTGGTTTATGCAGTGCTGGGACTTGAACCCAGGTCCTCTCAGGCATGCTAAACACATACTTTATTAACTGAACTACGTGCCAGTTTCTGGGAAGAACTTCCCATCTGAGACAGAAGCAGAGCAAAGAACATGGCCCAGTCACAATGTGTTTGCTCAGCCAGAGCATCTCCCAGGGTATGACAAGTTCATGCTCCCTCTACACTCGAGAACTTCTCTTATCCCCAGGTCTCCTTTGAGATGAGGTAGTTGAAAGCACAGGTTTGGGGACCAGCTGGAGCTGGGTTGCTGAGCAACCACAGCAAGGAATTCCATCTCTTCTGACACCAATTTCCTCATCTATAAACTGGGGATAACAACATTACCTATTTCTCAGAGCTGTGGTAAGCATCCACGGACTGATGTGTTAAGCAGGCTTAGTTTGGGGCCCAGTACACAGAAAATGTTGGCCATTATTATTTGTTATTCTCACAACGGGCCTTAGGAACAGATTTTATGAGTCTTGGAATCAACAAGGAAGTGCTCACACCGAGAGGTGATACAGTGACATTGTCCCTTCTGACTCCTGGCCTGCTTAGCAAAAAAAGGGCCCTCATGACACCCCCTGTGCACATGCACGTGCACACATGTGCACATGTGCACGCGCGCGCGCGCACACACACACACACACACACACACATACACACACACCAGAGGACTTGTAACCAGTAAAGCTAGCTGAGCAGAGCTCTCCATGGGCCGTGGTCTCCAGACAAGCTGGGAAGCTACCTCTGGGTTTGCTGCCAAGTCTCCCGTCCTGGAGTGGTACCCAAGAAGGCATACATGTCTGTCCCCTGCTCCTCCATTCACTGCGACAGGAGCCTTCATCTGCTCCGCCTTCTGGGAGTGCCTGTCGGTCTCCAAGCCTGGTGTGGAAGCAGGTGTGGGCATATTTTAAGCTCTAGCAAATAACTTTAATTGAGCTCTCCTTGGACATATGAACCCACAGAGTGGGTTTTTTTTTTTCCTCTTCTAATAAAAAAAGACCCACAACAAACCAGATGGGTCTCCGTCTCTCCCAGACAACCCCCTCCCACTCTCAGGCTCTCCTAATAAACCTTCCCTCCGAAGAAACCACCCTTCTTCATGTGGGTATATTATTTGGTGGCACAAGTATACCCCTCCAGCCTCTGTCGCAGATACACGGATCAGAGGGGTAAAAAACACAGAAATGAGGCCTGATAGGGTTGGGCTGCACTCTACCTGATCTGGAACTTTCTATGGCCCATTGGTTCCCTAGGCCTGTATCGCTTGCATTCTTGCTCCCGTCAACACACCTTGGATTTGTCACCACTACCTCCTATAATTCTCACCTCAAAGAAAGCCTTCTGGAGGGCACCTCACAGCGATCTAGCTCACGCCCCCTCAGCATCCACACAGAATCCCCTCCACCCAAACCCAGGCTTACTCCTTGCCAGTGTGTCCAGGAAAAGGGATGAAAACAGAGCCGCTGAGCTCCCTGTCACCGGAATAAAGGCCCTCGGAGAGGCACGGTGTCAGGGGAAGGGAGCAGTGAGAACAGAAAGGGACAAGGGTCATTGTGAATGGATTCTAGAGCTCCCTCCCCAGGAAAAAAGAAAAAAAAAGAGAGAGACCTCAAGACTAGCCCAGGGCATGAGTGAAGTAACACACCCCGGGTTCTGATTTATGAGCATTGAATTATTGGTAGGAGGGCCCAAAAGGAGTCGTTTACAACAGAAATTATTGCAGGCAAATGTTGGTTGGTATATTAAATCACCCACTAATATTGATGGGTTAATGCCTGTCACACTTACTTAAGGGTCATGGGGAAAAGAGAAAAGGGGGGGTGCTTTATCTCTGGCCTGTTACCCCTAAATATAACGATAGATACACCTTTGTGTGCTTTCTATTTTTCCTCAAGCAAAGCCTGCTGTATTATTTATGGTTTTCTGAGTCACCGGCTGCAGCCTGCATCTGGATCTTAAAAGGGTGATTTGCAAACACACAAAAACAAGGCACCCGTCTAGTGTGCTGGTGGGATTCTGTTCACCCGGCTCACAGCAGCCCCTCGGAGGACCCCAGGCTGAAGCACCACCGGGTGCCTCAGGCTGCCGGGGCCAGATGGCGAGGGCGTATTGTTCCCTTTCTGGTGATAGTCCTGCTGTGGCAAATAAAGTTAAATCAAAAGGTTAGAGCTCTGCAAGGGGGGGGGGGGGGGGGGCTGGCTCCGGCTGACAAGGCCGAGGAGCACCAGCAGCGGGTGGATGGATGGACATTGTGCCGGTTCCCAGGAACGCAAAAGGGAGGCCCTCGCTGCTAAAATCAAAGTTCTGACCCGGAAAGGGGCTTCCAGGCACTTCATGCTACAGCCTCTCTCTCCTTGATTGACAGCCATCAAGGGTCATGGACCTCTCCTGTCCGGTGCCTGTGAAAGACCCAGCGGGCCACCTTGGCAAATCCAGGAGCAAGGAGGCACTGACCCTCTCTCCCTGGGTCTCCAACGTGAGGAGCCACCTCTGACTCGCCCGAACCAACCAGCAATTGAGGGAGGGGGGTAAGGATTTGGTGGCATTTGGGGAATGGGGGGCGAAGTGCTTTGGAGGGTGAAGTGATCACCTCTAGGTGAATCCCATGGCAGATCACGCATGGCAGAGAGGCTGTGCAGGGCCTGTTGAAAGTAAGAATTGAGACAGCCCAACACAAGGACATGATATCTGACACAGAAACTAGTCGGTGCCACAGACACTGCTTCCAATGCACAATGTGAGCATTAGTGTTTATCTGCTTATGTCTTGCTGTATAGCTCTGGATGCCCTGGAACTCCCTGTGTAGACCAGGCTGGCCTTGGACTCACAGAGATCCACTTACCTATGTATCCTAACTGCTGGGATTAAAGGTATGCACCACCCAAAATTCCTAAATTCTGTTCAAGCGGCCTTGCACTTCCAACTCGGCCTTGCCATGCCTCTTCCACTCTGTGTTGGTCACACACTTGCTTCCTGCTTCCTGATCTTTTTACACCAAGTCTCGGGAGCTCAGCCCTCACCCCAGAGGCAGCTGTTCCCAGGCCTGGAGCACTTGGGTGTCTGCAGAGCACTTGTTATTTACATGGGGGAGCCAGGCTGCCTTTCCATGCCAGTTGATCTCAGGTAAATAAGAATGCCCACAGACTTTAAAGAATAAATAAATAAAAAGTAAACAGTAAGGTACGCATCTGGGATTTTAACTTGAGAGTCTATCCTTACAGCTAAATGCGTTCCTTGGCCCTTCCTGGCTGCCATTCCGCCCTCAACATTGCTTCCATCCTTTCTGCTCTGTTTAAGCCTGTTCCTGCTGTCATGTTTACCAGAAAGAACTCTTCCTTCTACCAAAGTTGGGGATGCACATTCCAAAGTGGCTTAGGAATAGTGGTGTTTCCAAATGTTTGTAAAATTATAAGTGTCTGAATGTCAGCCACCTTTCAGTGGAAAAATGATTTTAAGCGACTTTGAATTTACTCCCATCCTGAAATGGGTAGGCTCGTGCATTTAGGACTAGTATTAGTTTTCGTTTGCCTGTTCTTTTTTTTTTGTGAGACCAGGTGTCATGTAGCCAGGCTGGCCTCCAACTCACTGTGTAGTTGAGGAATGGTCTTGAACTCCTGATTCTCCTGCCTCCACCTCCCCGGTGCCGGGATTATAGGCGTGGCCACCATACTGGCTTAGCATCCTTTTTTCAGTTTCACCGTTAGGGACACTCGGGAGGCTCTCGGCTCATTTCCAAAGGTGGAGGCCAAGCTGCTCAGCAATGCCAAAGGGAAATACAGGATTTGAAAATTCTTACCACCCCACCCCCCACAATAAGGATTTTGAGTAGAAGGAACACGTGAGATCACGCCAGCAAACTGGTTTTCACAGATGACGTCACTGATGTGACGTGTCCCAGCTCACCCACGGAATGGGCGAAAGCCAGGCCAGGAGACAGATCCCTGAAACTCTGGCTCAGTGCTCTGGCCAGCTCCTCCCACCAACTTCCTGTCCTGCCAGTGATGATCTGAGCCTCTGGGACTCCTCCTTAGGCCTGGTTGTTCCCAGCAAGCGTCTGTGAGAGATGGCACGGAGGTCCAGCGTCATCCCTGTACTTGCTATTCACTGGGACTATTACTAGAGAAATACACTTGCTTTCAAAGGAAAACTTTCCACAGCCTACATACCTGTTTGGGAAAGTCCCATTTGTATATCAGATAGTGCCTTGAGCCAGAAACCAAGTTTGTTTTTTGGGGTTTTTGTTGTTGTTGTTGTTGTTGTTGTTGTTGTTGTTGTTTTGTTTTGTTTTGTTTTTAATCTTAGTTTGAACTTTCACTGGGGTGTGGATCAAACACACCACAGGAAATTGGAATTTTGTTACTCAACTAAGTGATGTAACACACAATTCAATCTTTTCTCTTTTCGGATTCTAACCATACATCATGAGGCTATTTATGGCACAAAAGCTGCAAAATAACATGAGCCCCGCACTCTCCTCACGCCTTCTCACCCTCAGCTTCCTGTTCCACACATACACACATACACACATGTACACACATACATGCATACACACATATATGCACATACACACATACACACATGCACACATGCATGCATATATACACATGCATATATCACACACACATACATGCTGCTCCTCCATAGCTGGAAAAACACAGTTTTCCAATAGCTGCATTTCTGTGGCATTTGTACATTCTGAGGCCCAGGGAGACTTCCCATTCTCCACACTCAGCACTTTGAGGGCTGTTGGAGGTCAAGGCCCCAGTATTCCCCGCAGAGCCCAGATAGTTCATCCAGAACAATCAAGCTACCGGCTGCTCCACCCCTCTGGTTACTGAGCTGACATCGGTTTCTCCAACCAGCATCACCTTCGGTGTCGCTGTTTTCCAGGACAACCACAAAGCACAAACAGAACACCAGCGGGCGCGACTGTAGAGCCACACAGTCCCGGGTTCTGCTCTGCAGCCCCCCTTCCACACCGTGCGCGCACACAGTCAGAGAAAATGAAATGGAATAATGAAACTGCAAGCAGCCCTCAGAAGCGGCTGTGAGCACGGGAGCCCGGAGCAGAGCTGGGAATCACATCCTCCCCTCCAGGCTGTGAGCCGGGGCTGCAGGGGAACACGAAAGAAATGATACGTGTTTCAGGTTTTATAGCAATCTGCATTGGCTTCCCTCTCCGCCAAGCGTACGTAGCTGGTGAGGAATTAGTGGCCTCAGGAAAACACACCACAAGCATGTATGCCTGTAGGAAGCAGTGTCTGGCCAGGTTTTTGGGTTTGTTTTTTTTTTTGCTGAAAGCCAGATGCAAATATCCTTTGATTAAATAACATGACAGGGTTAAACAGACACCCACACACGTATAAGTTGAGTTATACCTGTATTCTGTAGCTCATTAATATGCCGGCCCTGCACACTGGCTGTCAAATGAAATATTTAAATATGCACAGTCTTTGCTTTACTTCTAGCTTGAAAATGTTTGCTATAGGGAATAATTTTTCTTTTTTAGATTTAATTATTGTATGATGTGTGTCTGTGTTAGGTCTATGCACATGAGATATAGGCAGTGATAAGTCTCCTAGTGGAGTGCTGGGAATCAAACTTGGATTCTCTTGCAAGAACAGCACATACAAGCTCTAAGCCTCTGAGCATCTCTCCAGCCGGAAGTGTCCTTATGCATGTGGGGATCTAAATCCTCTTTTTCCTGCCTAACCCTAAACTGCAAGGTTAGCTTAAATGACCTTTTAGTTTCCCAGGCAACATTGAAAACAAACAAAAATCTTCATATCTACCAGAAGTGGACAGTAGTATCCTGAGTTGTAAAAACTGGCATTATGTGTATACTTACTGAGCAGAATCAATAGGGGAAAAAAATCAGGACTGAATCTGAAATTCTATTTAAGCAAAGCTAGAGACTCATAATTTGAGCTCCGATCCTGTACAGCTGCCAAAGGAAAGTTGAAATTTTTATCTAAAGAGTGAACAGCTGCGGTCAAAATTACACTGCCGTATTCATCTTTATAAATGTCTCCAAGAGCATCCAAAGTAACACCCAGTGCAGCCAACAGGATCCCTGCTTTGGGGTGAGCCAGAGCGATCATGGTCCCAGTTTGGGGTTCTCCTTCAACATAAATATTAATGAATCCAATTGCACTAAAACTCTCCTCTGATGAAAATTAAAACTTCAGCTCTTGCATCATCATACCTTTTTATGAAGAATGAAAACGCTTTCATTGCTTTTAAAGGATGTGGTTAAAATTATTAAATCATTATTGAATCTCGGCCTCAAAACCCACTCGCAGCCTTTTTCCATGTTCTTACACATGCTTTAATGGAGACTCTTTAGGTTTTGCCCATTTGGCAACAGGTCCAAGAGATAGTTATTAAGCACAGCTCGATAGTTAGGCTTTCTAACTTCCATAATATTTTGTAGTCCCCTGTAGAGCCAAACTACCTTTCCCCGTCTCCAGAATCACTCATAACGTTCTGGGCAAAACCTCAGGAAAATGACACCAAGCTGGGGTTAGCTGCAAAGAGACAATATATTTCAAATGAAGACTAATCATATTCAGAAACTATTTCCTCTTATTTCTTTTCTCTACTTATTTGTTAATCTGATAGTGTTTTCGGGGCTTTGGAAGGTTCATGCATTTTGTATTCTGGAGAGATTAGGGGCTTCCTGGGGGGGTTGGAGAATCAACTTACTCTCACTAGGCTGAGCCTCCCTCAATGTTCAAGGTTTTTTAAACCTTCTAAGTAAACATAAATGTGCATATATTAGTGGCATTTGTGTTGTTGGGATGGGGGGAGAGACAGAGAGAGAGCGAGAGAGCACAGCTTTTCCCGTGTAAATATGGACTCTTAAGCCTCTAAATGATTTGCCAAACTGAATCGAATAATAAAGGGTTTAAACTTTGCCATTTGGGGGTTAATGTGAAAGGCTTGTCAACATCAGATTGTTTAGACATTAAAAGGAACGCGCTGTGCGCCTCCTTTAAAGCCCTGCTCACTGGCGTTGCAGCTCCCATTGAATTTACCCAGCTGTAAGTGATTCCAGATGCGCGGCAGTGACAAGCTTCAGTCTCAGGGTACTTATTCATTTCACATTAAAATCTCATGTTCCCAGGTCTGAGCTGTTATCTGACTGAGATCTGATTAGGGAATACAGCAAGGAGGCATTTCTAACCCAGACCCTGGCCTCCTCCTCTGGCCTGGAACTCCGGGAGGTGCGGGCTGAGTATAGGGCAGTGACTCAGGGCCATATCATTTTAACCCACATCGAATGCCCCCCAGGAGTCAGGGACCTGGCCACGCACTTTCACATCGCTTATCTCCATGCAGCCCTGGACAGAGCTCAGGACATCACAGCCTGCCTGAACCTAATTCCTCAATGGAACACAAGCAAAAGGTGGGGCCTGTGATTTTTGTGCTTCATCTACATGGTACCCCACATGCAGAGGGGTACATGCTACGCGCATGATGAGTGATGGCTGAGAGTCGAGCTCATGAATCCTTTCGTCCTGTTTCCTGGCCTGTGCCATGGCTGGGCCATGATGACAAGACAAATTGGGGGACAGAGGGTGGAAAGAGGCAGAAAAGAGGTGAGGGCCTAGCCACTTAGGCCTTTGTTTGCCTTGTAAAGGCAAGATGTCTGTCCTTCCCAGCCACCGGCAGGAGCAGGGCTGGTTTCGAATCAGACTTCACTTCCTTACCTGCCGAACACGCTGCCTGCTGACGCGTGTCAAAGAAGCCTTTTTCTAGAAACAGAGCCTTAAACTAGGCCTGGGATCGTGACACAGAACGAGGATAGTGAGGGCACACGCCACCTTCATGCTGCCCACTAGAAAGCCAGGGCCATTACTGGTTTCCTACAGCCCCCTCGAGCTAAGTTCTGGGCTTGCTTTGGGCTTTATTGACATTCTTTCTCCTCGGCCCCATTGTCATCTGAAAAGGTAGAAAGCACCGTGAACCTCCCCCCAGATCAACTGTGGTCACAGGCTGTTGGGCAGCCCCAGAACCCGTCAAGAGGCTCCTGTCACCAAGATCGTCACCCTGGAAGCCCCAGAAAAGCATGTACTGAATACTGCCGTCCCTTCGCCACATGCTCCCCAAAGAAGAACAGGAAAGGAGAGCTCACACCTTGAATTAGAAGTGGACAAGGTGAAGAAGGCAGGGAAGCCCGAACCCACCTTGGCTGCCGGAGAGGGGGCTGGAATAAAGGGACACACAGCCAACCACATGGAAAGGGAACAGCAGCATTTGGCTTGGCGGTGGGCAGATTTTCTTTTACGACTGCTAAATGCCTGCCTTTCTCCCCAAGCAATTACGGCACTGTTTCTCATCAAGATGGCTGTTAGCAGCCAATCTCTAAGACTCGGCAAGTAAATCAAGGATGCTATTGGCAGCTGTCTTGGAGAGTGGCCTGGATGGCCATCCTTGTCGTTTCATGGCGGGAGTGAAGGGCATCCTGGCAATGGTCTCTACCAAGCTAAGCCATATATGACTGCCAAAGAAGGCAGAGTGGTGTTTCCCTGGTATCCAACACAGACGAAAGAGAAAAGGTACGTGTACCTTCCGGCTGCACGTTCAGAACCAGAGCACAACTATAAAATGTGACTTTACCCCCCCCATGGCACAGGCCTGGCCAAAGGAAACCCAAGTTCCTTTCCTCCAGAGCATGGATGATATCAAAGGCTGTCATCGAGTTAATTAGAAGCAACACCCAGAGAGAGAGAGTGATTCAAAGCACAGTGGACACCAGTCATGTAATGAAAGCTTGTAAAAGATTATGGGGAAGACGCATGTTAGATGCTTAGGGCAAACAGGTCCAACACAAGGGAGGTTCCTTTCCGCAACACGCAGAGGCTTCAGGCTGCAAAGAAGCTGCCTGAGGTATACAGCGAGCTTTCCCAACACCAGCGTGGAGTCTCACGCACACGAACAGACACCCGTAGGTAGGATCCGCATAGAAGCTGCTGGTGAGCGCCCCACGTAGTGACCAAATCTCTCTGCTTGCTCTGTCATCGTCCAACTCAGTTCCCGCAAAGCCTCTACTGTACCCACAAGTTGCCGGATGGCCCCTAGATGCAGAAGGTCTTTCCTCTCTTGGCAGTATTTGGGGAATGAAAGGGAGTAAATGATTTGGGAAAGCTGCCAGGGGGCGGTGGAAGCCAGGTGGGCCGTGTCCTCAGAAGGCAGCTCATGTGGGGGCCGAGAGGCAATCCCCTCGACGGACAGGCTCTGTGTGCCAGCTGCAGACCCAAGCCCTGCCCCCAAGTCACATTGTGACATGCCACAAGGCATTGGATAGGGAGCCGGCTGGGGCAGGCTGCATAATATTTTTAAAAGCCCATTTCCCTTGTTCAAGGGGGTAGCAGGTGGAAGGCAGCACCCCTGAAGGGCAGACCCCCTGAAAGGCCCCACAGGCAACAGTGCAATAAAAGAGCGAGCGAGGCTGGCAGAGATCCCAAAGTTTGGAATTGACCTTCCCCTTGATCTGGGACTTAATGCCTCCAAACCAGACTAATTCCAAAAGTCACCTTCTCAACTTCTCTCCACGATTTTTTTTTTTTTTTGAAACCAATGAAGGCTCAGGTACAGCCTCCCCCTAGCAGCCCTTCTGACGTCCTTAGTCGTTCAAATTAAATCTGAATGGTTCGTCTCTTTTTATTATAGGATGGGCCATATGTCACTAAAATAAAAACCCAGCTGAAATCCCAGCACAGATAAAGGGCATGGAAAGCCGTTCCAGCCACAAAATAGGCACCCTGTTTAAATCTTATTAAACAATAACACCCACCGGCTTCTCCTCCCTCTTTCCCCCCCTCCCCCACCCCTGGGGGAAAAAAATCAGGAAGGAAATTGTAGTTAAATCATCTCATGGTTTGGCAAAAACCTCTACCTCTGAAAAAATGAAAAGAGAAGAAGGGGGGAAAAGAACTTCTTTCCTTACTGAACTCACACAGGCTAATAAAAAGCAGGACTGTATTGCTTTGCGCTGTAGCTGTCAGGACTCTGCAGTGAAATACGGATGCTGACTGTCTGGGTCCCTGGAGTCCTGCCCCTCAGACCACCAAAAAGGGAACGGCGGCGGCGGCGGGGGTGGGGTGGCAGGCTCACTCATCCTCTCCTTGTCCGGGGTGAATCCTGTTTGTTGCTTTGTTTTAGTTTGGATTTTTGTTTTCTGGCCGGGGAACATCTCTTTCCTTGAATCAAGTTCCCAATGGTGGTGCTGAACTCCGGGAGACACAGAAAGAGGCGTTTCCTGCTCCAAAGGGCTGTGATTGCGCCTTGTTGCAAAGAGTGTAAACAGTTGCATTCAGAGAATAGCAACAATGTCGGGGAAAGCAAAACAAAATAAAACAGCAGGAGAGGGAGAGAGGGAGAGAGAGAGAGAGAGAGAGAGAGAGAGAGAGAGAGAGAGAGAGAGAGAGAGAGAGAGAGAGAGATCAAAAAGAAAAAGCATTTCCATTTCACACGGTCCCCCAGTGGTCTCAATCGCTCCTCCTCCACCATCAAAAATTCATAAAGGGATCAGCATTCTTTAGCGAATGGATCCCAGTGGCACCATAGACCTTGTTGGGGAGAGAGGCAATAAATATCAAATTATATACCTCTTGGGAAGAGAGCAATGAACCCTGGGCTTTGAGGCCTCCATATGGTCCCTGGGGGCGTCTGGCTCCAGACTCCAGGTCCAACACAGAAGAGAAATGGGTCAAGTGTGTCAATTTCTAGACTGATGACCTTTGACTTGTTTAATGACACTGAGAGGCCACCAGAAGGAAGGATGCCACATGCCTTGGAGGGAAGAAGTGGGGGAGGGGTGCTGGGGGCAGTGCAGCAGCAGTGGTGTCTTTGTGGAGGTGACCCCCCGCCCCTACCTTTTACTCTGCATAACTTCGATTGGCCCTTGGAAAGATCCAACTAGATCACTCATAGAATGTGAGGAACAGGGCACTTCAAAAGTGCCATGCTTCTGGAAGGGCTGGGCTTCTGCCCTAAATTCAAAACCTCTCTTTCTGTTCTACCTCCAGGCCTGGACCCCACCAAACTCTCCCTTTCCACGTCTCAATCTCCAAGCCTTCTTCCTCAGCCATCCCAATGACCCTCCAGTCCAGCTGCCACCGCCTCACAAGGTGGCCTCCACGCTCAGTTAGCTGTGCCCGCCCGCCGTCTCTTGGCACTGTCTCATCTTCCTGCTTCATACGTTTTAAAATGTGTGCACCTTGCTTCAGATCAAACCCAGAGCCTCGGACCTGTACAGTCAGCCCTCAGACATGGCGCTAACACACACTTCTAACTTGAGAGCAGCAGGAGTGACCTTGACCCTCCTCTGGCTTCCCTGCTGCCTCCCCTCTCCCTCACCTAGCACGGTGTGTGTGACCTGGGTACCAGGTTGAAACCCTGGCATCACTATGAGCCCTGCAAAGCAGCCAGGAGCATGGGTTCCAAGAAGAAAGGCCCAGAGAGCTGGGGCAAAGATCAATGGGTGGAGTCACACAGGGCACACCCGTTTGTCCCCCCACTGAAAATTGTGGGCGCTTTATTCACCCCGGCGAACATGATGCTGATGGGTGCCCAGCGTTCCCTGCTCTAAAACGGAAGACTGGGTTTCAAGCCTCGAAATGCTCTCACCGATAATGCAAATTAAGAGAATCTCACAGTTGGTTAATAAAATCGTGTAAGGCTTTCTCTGAACCAGACACTTTAGGGAGAGTCTCTTTCAGCTCGTGGACTACGCTTTTTAAAAAAAACACTTGGCGGCTGTCTCCCAGAGGGGCTGTCTCCATAGTACCAGTCCTCATCTTATATATAAAGTTGACCCAATTAGAGCTGGGTGTGGAGGCGTTTTTTTAGCTCCCCACTCTCACGCACCTGGGCTCACATCCCCCCATTTGTGCTTCAAAAAGAGTTAAGCATTCCTGTTTCCCAGGGTCTAGCTTTCTGAACTCTGCTGCCAATTCTATGAGCTATTCCTTCAGACATGTGCTAAATGGCAAGTGGTGAGCAATCTGCCTGGAACACCCACACTGAGCTCTTCTTCTCCTGGTTCCCAGAGCCCCTGCTGGGCGGGGCCACCCCAGCTTGCAGTCAGCGCATCCCAGGCAGGCTATGGTCCAGCTAGCGGTGGCCCCCATGTCTTCCTCGGTACAGCTGACCCTCCCAAACTGTAGAGCTGGTTAGTGGAAAATGGAGCTCAGGTCCTCCCTGGCGGAAGGAGTCTGAGCATCAGGATGGCTGGGGGGGGGGGGGGAGGCACTAACGTTAAGGCTGTGTGTCTCACTTCATTGTTCTGTGTTTCCACCATCCACCAAGTCTTTTAAGGCCTGTCAACGTCCCCTAACCTTTCCGAAGCTGTATAAATTTTTTAATGCCTTCCCTCCTCTCTGTCACCTCTAGAAATAGAAAATTGCCACTTTTTATTTTTTAAGCTAAGCTTGGTTTAAATTATTTTGATTTTCAGAATCTGAGCCCTTTCATTATCTTAAAGAGAAACACATGTGCACACGCCCAAAACATCCATTTTTATGTGCTGTAATATATATGATATGCTATATATGCATATACTTAAAACATTTATATATAAACATACAATTAAATCCACATAATACCGTAACTTTATGTCTCATTGTTGCATTTATATATTTCTAAGACTTATGTTCATTGATAAAAATAAATAGAATGTTCTGAATTCTCTGATTAAAAAAAGAAAGAAAGAAATTATTCTACAAGTCACTGGCTACGATTCTGCTAATATGTCCCCAAGCCAAGGCTCACACGCTGACTCCCATGTGATTATGTTCAGGTGGTGCTTTTAAAAGGGAAGAAAGTAGAGAGAAGCTCTCCATACCAGAAACATCATTGAAATTGTTAAGTAGCTTATTTGCCACTCACTAACTGGATAGAACAGTGCTCACCCATTTGCACAAGAGGAGGATTAGAGAGGTGCTCCTCAGTTAAGAGCACTGGTTGCTCTTGCAGAGGACCTGGGATCAGGTCCCAGCACCCACCTGGCAGCTCACAACCATTTCCAGAGGACCCTATACTCTTTGGGCCTCCAAGAGCACTAAACACACATTGGCACAAATGCCTACACATGCAAAATAAAAAAAATAAATCTTTTTAAGGGGTGGGGGGCGTAGGAAACTTTTAAAGGCATGGAAAGTGTGCATAATTCAATGTGTAAATTAAAATAACAGACTACAAAGTCAGGCATGCTCTGACTCATGTAAAATAGGTCTACAGAGAAATATGGAGGGCGGGACTCAGATAAAAATATGCCGAACTATTGAAAATGACAGTGATTTTTTTTTTCACCTTTCTCTCTTTTCCAGGCTTTTCTTTTGTTTCGTCATTTCGTGCTATGATTAAGAGGAAAGTTTTGAATGCAAGCCCCTTGACTCGATGGGAGCTTCCCTTTCCTGTCTCCCTCTGGGTTGTCCTCAGGGACTCAACACACCCCAGGAAGTTGGAATGAGAGGGGAAGCATGGAGCCCCCCCACTGACCTCCAGAATTCAGCCCTGGCAGCTCGCAATTCCCAAGCAGAATGCTTGGCTTTGGCTCTGGGCAGTCCCAGCTTACACTGCCTCTGGGCTTATGAATTATACAAACTTGCAGGGTGGTGCCCACGGATACCAGAGGATGGGCGGAGACCCAGGAGCAGAACCATAACAAAGGACTTCGCCCTTGATGCTAATGTCAATATGAAACTCTAAACTTGGCTTGGTGAATTAGATACTCTATTGGTGGGAAGTTTAAAAGGTTCTGCGAGCCAGGGGCAGTAGTTCAGCTGGAAGAGGGATACCTGAAGTAGACAATGCCCTGGATTTAATACATGCCTGAAAACTAAGTACCTGGGAAGCAGAGGCACGAATATGCGGAAGTTCAAGGTGATCCTCAGCTAACTAGTAAATTTGAGGCCAGCCTGGGCTACAGGAGACCTTGTCTTAAGGAGGAAAAGGATATCTCAATTTCACTTTTTCAATACAGCTCTAGGAAAAAAAAATGGAATCTAACATTTTTCAACTGATTTGCCACTGATTGTGAGGGCCCACCCCTCCAATCCCTCATGGCAGTGGGTACCAGGGTCACAGAAGATGAGAAGGTGTGTGTTTTTGTATGTTAACATGTGTATGTGTCTTTGTGTGTCCGCATGTGTGTGTATGTGTGTGTGTTAGTGTGTCAGAATGTGTATGTGGGTGTAGACTGGAATCCAAATACATTATTTCTGGAAAGTGAAGAAAGGAAGCGCGATGTCTCCCAGATCTGTGATGAGCATGAGAACAAGAACCCACACACAACCCACAGCAAAGCTCAGCTCACAGAAGGAACTGGCCCATCCTCACCAGCTTCACTCCCAGTGGCTTCAGCACGTGATTGAAAGTATAAGTAACTAGAACCCCAAATCCATGGATCCAAATTAAGCAACAAGGTACAGAGCCAGGGAAAAAGCAATGGGCTTCATAAGCCCACCCTGCCTCAGAAACCCCCAGTCTCCAGGCAATGCTGAGGCTTCCCTGTTGCCCACACTTGGGAACTTCCTTCCCAAACAGTAGTGGTTCTCAACCTTCCTGATGCTGTGACCCTGTAATACAGTTCCTCAAGTTGCTGTGACCCCAACCATAAAATTATTTTTGTTGCTACTGCATAACTTAATTTCGCTACTGTTATGAACTGTAATGTAAATATCTGTGTTTTCCGATGGTCTTAGGCGACCCCCTGTGAAAGGGTCATTTGACCTCCAAAGGAGTCGTGACTCACAGGTTGAGCTTTTAATACATTTTGCAAAATGAAGCTTGCAGAATGAGCTCAGATCTGTGGCTTCCCTTCCTGGGTGTTCTCAAAGATTCTTAGCCACCCACCTCCTGAAACAGAGCTCAGCCCTGCCAAAAAGAAAAAAAAAAATCTAGAAGAAGAATAATCACGGCAATACAACAGGTAAAGCCTACAGTACCTTTCTTCCGACTCCAGGGGATCTCAGGGGGAGTGATTCTGCCCTTAAAGGAGGCAGGGGAATTGTTTATCTTTGAAAAGTGATAAAACAGAAGCCAGGCCTGGGCTGCAGCTGGGAGAGAGGCTGCCAAGACCGGAGTTCCCTGGTCCACCTCAAGGCTCCAGAGAGTTCTGGAAACTCACCAAGGTTCTGTGGAGGGAGCCTCCTTGCCAATAGTGAGTATGAAGTGCCCCTTGGAATCAGCTGGTGTTTTCTCTGAACTACCCAGTGACTGCATATAAATACATAGGGAAGGGATCTCAAGATTGCTCAGTGGATAAGGGCACTTGCTCCCAAGACTTACAAGCTGAGTTTGATCCCCAGGATTCCATGGTGGAAAAAGAGAACCAGCTCCCCCAGGTTGTCCTCCGACCCCCACATGCACCCATCCACTCCCATACTAAATAAATAGATAGATGGTTAAAGGTAAAAAAGAAAAAAAATCAGTATCAGTGACCAAAATGGTCAAGCATAGTCTCTCATCTCTCTCTCTCTCTCTCTCTCTCTCTCTCTCTCTCTCTCTCTCTCTCTCTCTCTCTCTCTCACACACACACACACACACACACACACACACACACACACACACACCCCTTTAATCTCAACCCTCAGGATACGGTGATAGTCAGATCTCTGTGAATTCTAGGCCAGCCTGGTCTACATAGAGAGCTCCAGGTCAGCCAGGGCTACATAGTGAGACCCTGACTCAAAAAAAAAAAAAAATGCCTAAAACATGTAAGAATAAAATAAGATACACAGTGCCACGGTCCAATTTTCTCACACCTGACATACAAATAAAATTTCATCATACTCTGTCAGTAAATCCAGGTGGGACACCTCCAGAGAAAAGAAGAATCTGGGGGCCATAGGGATTTCCAGAGACATCTTGCCCCAAATGAGAAAGCCAGGCACACACTTGAGAAGCAGTCTTCCAAACAGAAAGAGAAGCCACAGTGTTGCTGGGGAGTCCAGTGATCCTAGACACGTCACATCATTGGCTTTCCCTCAAAGGCTGTTCTTGCTCCAGTCAGGAGAGAATGGGAAGTAACAAGAACCTTGCTGATGAGAAGGAAGAAGAAAAAAAAAGCACGAGGTGCCGGAAAGGTCCTGTGAGGTTCCACAGTTGCTTGTGGTGTGGCCATAAGGCACACATTCACCTCTATAACACATTCTTGTCAAGAACACTGGGCGCATGCTGTGGTTCTTGACCTTATAAAGCTTGGGTTTGTCTGTGAATCTGTCAAGTGCCTTCTTAGATACTCATACATGGCAGTCTGGATCCACCACCACCTGGCTGGAGCCCCCACCAGCAATGCCCCCTCACCTATTTAAAGTCTATATTTGTCTATTTGTTGCGTTGCTCTGCTGGGGACTGAACCTAGGTCTTTCATGCACCAGGCACGTACTCTACCACTGACGGAGCTATCTCCATAGTCCTGCCTTTAGTTTTTGATTTTGAGACAATGTGTCACTAAGCTGCCCCAGGCTAGACTTGGACTCAACGTGTAGCCCAGGCAGAACTTTGACTGCAATCCTCCAGCCACAGCCTCCCTCATAGTTGGGATGACAGACCTGTGCCACCAAGCCCAGCTCTACCCATCTTTCGATTCCCAGCTCGGTTCCCAGTTACTGTAGCCTGCACTGCTTCCCTCTCCTCTGCTCTATGGCCTTCTGGGGCAGAGGTAGAGAGCATTGAGGTCCGAATCTGATTTTCCTTTTTGGGGGGAGTGGGGGGATGCATTTTCAAGACAGGGTTTCTCTGTGTAACAACTCTGGCTGTTCCAGAACTTGCTCTGTAGACCAGGCTGGCATTGAACTCACAGAAATCTGCCTGCCTCTGCCTCCCAAGTGCTGGGATTAAAGGCATGAGCCGCCGCCGCCGCCGCCACCACCACCACCACCACCCTGGATCCAGATCTGATTTTCTGAAGCCTCATAGGCATTGGGTAATCTATGGAACATACAACATGTATTTCATGTTGCCTACATACTAACGCTTTCTAAGAGATCAAATCAAAAGCTGCATTAAGACCTTCATTGTGTCCTCAAATGCATTGGATATGGTTACGTCCCTCTCAAGGGCTGAGAATAGAGTGGATTTCTGCTAAGAGCCTTCCTCCAAACACCACCCCTACAATCACTATGTCCACCTACTATATCCCTATTCCACAGATGAGGAGACTGAGGCACAAATGGGGCCTGGCCCCACGTCCTATGGCTAAAAGGCAGAAGAACAAGAAATTCTGGGAAAGTCTTCAACCTTCAGTCTGAGAGATGACATTGTGCCTGGATATGCAGACTAACTAAAGGCGGCATTAAACTGATGACGTCACATCATCAGATCATGTTGCATCAACTGAGGACCAGCCACACGAGATGCGGTAATGCACTCCAGGCTTACAATGCAACAGCTGGGCTCTGTCCATCACAGATGACATGGAAGACATCATCACTCAAATGTCTTTGCCCCTCAGCACCCCGGTTTCCCGTAAAATGGAGATGGTAGCAGCCTCTGCCGCGGGCTGGTAAAAGGCAAGATGTTCATAATATACCCAGATATGCTCAGAAATCAGGGAAGGGAGAACCACACAAGATTCGGCAGGTGGGGAGAGTAGCGCTCAGGGCCCACAGATGAAACACTGGTGGCCAACGTCACATTAGAGCAGGTGTCACTGTCCCCGGGTGGCACTCAGGGTGCGATTTGGGCTTATAACATGTTCAACGATGGGTCATGGGGAAACCTGTGAAAGCAACACCAGCTTTTCCTCTCCAAAACCGAATCAGACATGAGCACAAACCACATAATTTCACGCATAAAATTTCAAGTCTTTCAGGAAACGGTGACCTGGATGGAGAATTTCAGAGACTTCAGAAATTACATTGTTTCAGGCTTCATATGCTTGCAGCACTTGGGAATCAGATTGATTCAGACACGCGATGCTGTAAATGACTTACAGACAGCTCTACTTGGGTTTGCTGGTCGTTTAAACGACCTGCCTCTGTTCTGCACTCCTGCGGCAGAGGCATTGTGTATTCTGTGTAAATAACCAGAAGAGGGATGTGAGGGGTCCCTAGCCACAAGCCGCTTTGGCTTGGTTTTCTGGATAAAGGGCCAGCAGGTGGCTTTCCAATCATCAGCAGATATGTGCCCTGAACCACAGGGCAGACTGCCCGGGAAGCCTTCCTTGGAGGGCTCATGGCATTCCTCTCTACCAGCTGGATTGGCCCAAGGGTCAGGATCTAGAGCTTAGAGCTTCACAGGGCTTACTGTGGGGATTCAGAGCCTGGTGGCTGTCACTTCTTGTCACCTCTTCTTCCCATTGCCAAGGGTTTCAGAGAGAGAGAATGGAGCCCAGGTCAGGAAGCAAAATCTCTGCCAGCCTCCACTCAGCAGGTGAGCAGAAATACCTCACAGATTTGTATGATCGGATTGTAACAGCAGGTGTCCTTATACACAAACATGTGTATAAGGCAGGGCTCTGGGTGGACACATCCATTCACACACATGATTATAGACCCATTTATGCAGTAGCACATCTTTCCACTGCCTTTAGAATACTTGGGCTGGGTGGTGGTGGCACACACCTTTAATCCCAGCACTTGGGAGGCAGAGGCAGGTGACTCCTTGAGTTCCAGACCAGCCTGGTCTATAGAGCCAGTTTCAGGGCAGCTGAGGTTACACAGGGCTCCTGGTGGGGGTGGGGCACTTTAGCTATGTCAGACCTAGTGGTACAGGCCTGTAATCTCAGCTACTTGAGAGGCTAAAGCAGGATGATAAAAGTTCAAGGCCTATCTGGGTTACAGTGTGAGTTTAAGATTAGGTTATTCTATTAATGAGACCTGACAATAGGTAGATAGATGATAGATAGATAGATAGATAGATAGATAGATAGATAGATAGATAGATAGATAGATAGATGATAAACAGACAGATAGATGGATAATTAAGGGTCTTGGGGTACAGTTTTATAGTAGAACACTGACTACTTATGTTTTCAATCCTGGTTTCAATCCCAAATACAGAAAAATATAAAATATTATGCCCTACTTATACATGCACTGTCATGCTGTATAATTATAAAAAAGGCCTCTAAGAAGGAACTCATGGATCCTATACATCAGTTGTAATACTATCTATAGACAGAAAGATTGGGGGAGAGGATGTACCTTAGCTGGAAAATCCAGAGTCCAGGGTTCTGTCCTCAGCACCCTATAAACTGGACATAGTGTTATAAACTGGAAAACCCAGCACTTGGGAGGTAGAAGCAGGAATATCAGAAGTTCAAGATCATACTTAGCTGCATAATGAGTTGAAGCTACCCTGGGCCCTGTCTCAAAAGAAAAAAAAATAACCAAATCAAATTTGAAAGTTGGGCCTGGAGAAACGGCTCGGCACTTAGCAGAACTAGCAGCTCTTCCGGAGGACCCAGATTTAGCTCCCAGCACCCACACGGTGGCTCACAACTGTCTGTAACTCCAGTTCCAGGGGATCCAGTGCCCCCTTCTTGCTTCCATGGGCACCAGGCGGTGTATGGAAACACATGCAGACAAAACAGCCATATGCCGCACATAAAGCAGAATTTTTTAAATTAAGTAAACAGAAAGGATAAAATGCACAGTGTTAAGTAAAAATCCAGAACTCTCTTCTATGTCAATCTGAAATGAAAAATAAAAAGTCAGCCAGGCAATGATGTTACACATCTTTAATCCCAGCACTTGGGAGGCAGAGACAGACAGAACTCTGTGAGTTCAAGGCCAGCCTGGTCCACAGAGAGAGTTCTAGGACAGTGACAGCTACACAGAGAAACCCTGTCTCAAAAAAAAAACCCAAACCAAAAAGAAAAAGAAAAAAAGTCAGATTGAATCTGTCTGGAGCCCAGCCTCACGTTCGGCTTCTCAAAGATCATACCGTTACAAAAAGGGTAGCCCATGCATCTTTTCTCAGCAAATTACCATCTCCAGCATGGAATCGAAAAACCTCTGCCATTCCGTGCCAAGAAAAGGGACCCGGGCTGTCCTCGCCACTGCAGCACGCTAGCTAGCTGGAAATATTAAATTTACTCAGTGTTTTATTAGACGCAGCTTAACAACCCTGAGTTTACAAAACTCAGCCAAACAGCGTCAGGCTTCAGCATAAACTTTTGCTAACTAGCCCACATAGTTCCCATATGCTGCGAGATGTCGCCAGAACCAGCTCTGTACCTTATAATTATAAACACACGTCTTTCAGCTCTTCTGAGTATTCTTCCCAGGCAGAACGGAAACATGCCACTTAAATTAGCACTTGGAGTACAGCGTGGGTGCCAAATTTGGGCTAGCACAAACAGGGTAAATAAAACAGCACCAAATTAAAATGGCAAAATAAACTTCTTTCCGCTCCAATGGAAACTGCTCAGTCCTTGCTGAGTGGCAGCTAACGGGTCTGGGAACCGAGGAGCTCCCCACTGCAGTTCTTGGCTCTTGAATACGCTTTTCTCATCCAAGGATCTCGAAGCAATTTCTTGCAAAACTCAAGTCGTGGTGAAAAAAAAAAAAAAAAAGTAAGTAGATGCTATTTCCTTTGCGAATTCTTTTACCGTCATATTTCTTCATTATTCTCCCCTAACAACACAGGGGAGGCTTGTATGTTTATCCCTATGTAACTCGCCAGGAATGGGAGAGATTTTAGAGGAATTAGTGAAGGCGTATAGGTGTGACATAACTTGGCAAAAGCCATAGAAATAGAAAATAATGCATAGATTTGGTAAGGAAAAAAAGATCCTATAAGTAGAACCCTTTGTCTGAGTAACAGTCTTAGAATGAGTGCCTATTTTGTACCAGGGGCTAAGCTGTGGGCCTGTCTCATACACCTTCCCTGTCTTCCTGTACAAGTATGTGGTCCTGTCCACTTACAACCTGAATGTGTCCTAGGAGCAGAAAGGGAGATGGACAGGAGACAGAACGGAAAAGCAAAGGAGAGCTCTTAGCAACCTCATTCACAGACCGTCGATGCGGGAGAGCATGGCCGACTAGGACAGTCTCCCATGGAATACTACTGAGCAAAGTCAAAACAACAGCTATTGATACAAACATCAGCTTTGATTCATCTTCACGGCGCTTTAATGACTGAAAGAAGTCTTCTCAAAAAGAACACAGTTTGGCTGGGTTCTTGTTCTGTAAGGTTCTAGAACAGGCCAAGTCCCCTAGAGTGGTGAGATCACAGAGCACAGCTTGTGTCTTGGAGGGTGAGTGGAGAGAGGATGAATTGAGATGGAATGGGAGAGAAGTTTTTTGAGGTACCTGGAACATTATCTATATAAGGCAGATATTTGGACTACCTATCAATTTGCCGAAATCTATCTCATCACGCCCTTAAGATTCTTCAATTAAATTTTATCGTAAAAAAAAATAGGGAATATCAACAAATACTGAGTTCAAGTGAATGGTACGTGTGGCATATGTGAGGAGACTATATTGACGGCTGACATGTAAACCCTACTTTGGGGAGCTGAGGAGAGAGATGTCTCGGTGTGAAAAGCACTTGCAAACAAGTGTGCAGACCTGAGTGCAAATTCCAAAAACTCACAAAAAAGCCCGGCAGGAGATCTCAGTGCTGCTCTGGTGAGATGCAAGACACACGGGAGAATTCCCTGACCTTGAAAGACAGCCTTCCTGGTGTACACAGCACAGCCTTCCTGATGGACACAGCACAGCCTTCCTGATGGACACAGCACAGCCTTCCTGGTGTACACAACACAGCAGCCAAACAACGAAGAGACCCATTTGAGACAAGGTGGGAGGTGAGGACCAACACCCAAAGTTGTCCTGTGACCTTTATCTGTGCTACAGACAGACAGACAGACACACACACACACACACACACACACACACACACACACACAAAACTGATAGGAGGGTGGAAAGAAAAATGAGAATTTAGCCAAATGTTCATAATAGAATCTGGATGGGAAGCAAATAGATGTCACTGACATCCTTTCCATGCTGTCCATTTCAATATTTGCATGATAAGTATTGGAAATTATCACAAGGCTGGGGCGGGGAGAAAGCAGAATAGGGAAGAAAATGAGGCAAAGAATATGAAAGAAAGCAGAATGAAGCAAAGAATAAGAACAGAAAGGAAGGTCGTGAACAGAAGTCTAGGAAAGGAAGTCAAATTAGAAGATGCTGAAAAAGATGAACGGGAATCATGACAGGAAGACACAGAGAGAGAAAAGAATGGCTAGGAAGAAAAGGTGTTGCATGCAACAACAACAAAAACAAACAAATAAAAAAAGAGCAACTGAGATGGGCATGGCGAGGGAGGAGAGGGGCAGATCTAGGCTGGTGGCGGGTCCAGCCCAGGCCTGGCATCGCTTCTAAACTCCCAGTTCAGTGGAGCTGAACTACGAACTGTACAGCCTGTCTCCCAGCTGTCACTCTGCTTCCCCTTGGCGCTGTGCTTGGCCAGAATCTAGATCAAGGAAGAAGATGCCAGTGACTTTTGTGCTAAAGCCACTGACCCGTCCCACCCAAAGGCCAGAGGCACTCCGGTGGCCCGAGATGGTTGTCAGCCTTCCTTGTTTAGTCATGAATTCCTATCGACAGAAATCTCATGTTCTTATGAATTATAAAAATATATTCGGCAGAGGGGAGCAATGCTGGTCAATGTGGAGGTCATAGGGACAGGGGGCTGCCAGCCAGCTGCTCAACTGACTGACCGACCTGGAGCTCACAGTTCAGGGTCTCCATAGACATCGCCGAAGACTTTTGAATACAAGGGGCAAGTGGAAAGTCCTCTACATCAAAACGCAGAAGACTCCTTCATGTTTGTGCCACTAACAAACGGGGGCCGTCAAGCAAACCACAGAAGCACCCAGCCTCTTTACTTCGCATCTTTGCTAAGTACCCAGGGTCCAAGACTCAAATGAGGCCTTACTATGCACATTTTAAGTACTTTTCAGGCACCAAATTGTTGTGGTTTGAGTATGAAATGTCCTCCCAAAGTTTCTATGTTAAAGGTTTGGTCCCTAAGACAATGTTCAGAGGCAGGGTTTTAGGGAATTGATTGGGTTGAGGGCTCTGGTCTAATCCCTGGGTGGACTTACAGAACCCCATACCATTATTGGGAGGAAACTAGGAATGTGACCTAGTTGAGTGAGTAGACACTGGCAGGGAATCCTTGAAGTGTATCTGGTCCCCAGGCCCGCCCTTTGGTTCCCTCTGCTTCCTGACCACCGTGAGGTGAGCAGCCTTCTTGTACCACTGCGCACTGCCCTGATGCTCAGACTCAACCACAGCCTTGAAAGCAACACAGCCAGAGGCCCACGGATGGACGGAAGCCTTTGCAAAAGTCTTGCCTCTTTCCAATCAGTTTCCTCAGGCACTTTGCTAGACACACACACACACACACACACACACACACACACACACACACACACACACACACCAGCAAGTAGGACTCCTTTTCTCTCCTGTAGATCTGTGTTGTGTGATATTTTGCTTGTGTTCTGACACAAATAAAGCTTGCTTGAAGTCAGAAGGCGGAGCTAGCCCCTAGTTAACCATAGAGGTCTAGTGGTCTGTACAGAGAGGAAACAGGAAGTGGTAAGGCAGGGTGGAGACAGGATCTCCGTCCTTTTGGACTGGAGGAACAGAACAGGAAGGAAGCGACTGTGACTGCTCTCCTGTTTCTCTGATCTTTTGGGGTTTTAATCCTGTTTTGTTTTTGTTTTTTTCAGTTTTTTGTTTTGTTTTGTTTTGTTTTTTAATAAGATTAACTAGATTAATGCTTCAGATCTGCCCAGATGTTAGACTTCTGGTTCAAAATGACCTCTAGCTAGCAACCCCCACATCCTCCCTCAGACTTTCTCCCCTCAAGACCTAGAGACCTCCCAAAAGAAGCAAGCTCACTACAATCGCAAGATTACTTCTAAAATGCATCTCTGCTTCTGTCCACTTTGCCAGTTCATTGGGAGCTGTGCTAGTTTGTTTTCTACTTCCCGTACAAACTGCCCAAGCTATTGTCCCTGCGGTGTTTCAATGATGCTCCGTACCAAGCTACTTCCAGGACATTCTCTGCCCAGCAACTGGCGAGAAGACTGTAAACTCCACAAGGAACACAAGCTTGAGCCGCTCCCCTAAAACACAGGCAGGAGGGACAGAGACCCGCAATGGAAGAAACGTAAGAAACGCCCCAGGGAACACTCTCCTGAGTTAATGAGATATGTGCTGATGATAAGCGTTCATTGTGTTCCAGGAACCATCAATGAAATAAAAGTCAAAGTACTAATAGAGTTTTCTACTTCACATTAAATACTAGAATACACTACCTCTAAATAGTTTTAAGTAGAAAAGGGTATGACCCAAGAGTTTTATGGCCAATGTTGGGTAAGTGGAGATCTCAGAATAAAAACTCTTGGATGTTCAGTTTCAGAAAATACATCACCTATGTACCCTTCTTGATATAATTATTGAAGATGGAATCCAATTCTAGAAAGATGAAGGAGAACGAAAGCCTCAAAGGTGTAGATATTGTAATCCAAAGGGACAAGAGAAGGAAATCAATTAAAACAGCATTGAGCCTAACAGTACAAATACAGCTGCAAGCCTTGAACATTAATATTAAAAATCACTTAAAGACAAGGTATAGGGTGAAATTCCATTCATCCAAATATAGAAGGTAAATTTATTGTTTTAACAGGTTTTTGAAGTGACATCGGAAGACAGAAAAGGGATGACATCAAGTCACAACTTTGTCCAATAATTGGAAAGATGTTATTCACTAGTGACTGGCAATATAAGCTAAGAAATATTTTCTTTAAGTCTTAACCAATAGTTTAAAAGAAGATATTTACATTCTAAAAATATTTTAAATTAAAAATAAATAATGTCTGTATCCAAAAAAGCATGGAAATTTTTAGAAAACATTAAAAATAGAACAAGACAATAGACAAGGTACCAAAAGTGTCAGCTATAACAATAAATGTCAATAATTTAAACTCTCTTATTAAAAGAAAGTGAATAGTCACATTGGATAAAAACCATACAAAACTATATGCTTTTTATTGTGTTATTTGTTTCTTTGAGACAGTCTTAATGCCACTCAGGCTGCTCTTTGAACTTAATATGCCAGTCATGGATAACTTAGAACTTCTGATTCTCCTGCCTCTGGATCTGAGTGCCAGGATTACAGACTGGATCCATCATAACTAGTTTATGTGATGCTGGGGACTGAACCCATGGTAGAGTGTTTGCATGCTAGGTAACTAATCTGTATCACCAGCCTCAACTGTGTGCTAACTATAGGAAAGCTCAGATGGTCTGTCCCTATTAATTGATTAAAAGCCTTTGAATCATACCCTGAAAATGAATGAATTTTTTAAAGAGCTTTTTTTCATTTTGATACATATTTTTTCAAGTCCCAGAGAAACAAATTATCCAAACCACATATTTTAACCAGAATGTGATAATTTAAGATACCCTGAAATGTTAACAAATTAGGTTAATAATTCAATTGTTAAGTAAATCACTGAACAATTAAAGCTGTGGTTTAAGTTTTTAATAACAACTCACAACTAGAATCAAAATCCATGGGTGCTTATGGCCAAAGCTGCACAGACAGGAAAGTGTATAGCTCAAAATGATTTCTTTGATTAGGAAAACAATGAAAAACAAACCAAGAATTCAATGAAGGAAACTGGACAATGAAAGGAGCCCACAGAAGGTAGGTTGGCATTAGTCAGGTGAAAGCTGAACATCATTCAGACTGTAATTAAGTAGAACTAACAAACAGATCTAAACTAATTTTTTTAGAGTTACAAAGAGCTTTATTAGAAAGAAGAAAGGGATAGGACGGGGGAGAGCCAGGCCTGGAGAGAAAGAAAGATGGCGGGAACAGAGCAGAGCAGGGAACAGAGAGAGAGCAGAGAGAGAACACAGAGAGAGCTATAAATAAGTTTAATATAAACTAATAGCACTCCTACTGAGAACCTAGGAGGAGAAGAGAGGAGAGAAACAGAAGAACAGAGATGCACCCACCTTATTGGGGAGAAGGACCACCAGGGTTTTAATCACAGCAAAAATGAGGGGGCTGTTTTGTTTTTGTTTTTGAAATATTCTATGTATATGAGTGCTTTGCCTGAATGTATATCTGTGCACCATATGCATGCCTGGTGCCCTCAGAGGCCAGAAATGGGCACGAGGTCCCCTGGGACCAGAGATACAGATGTTGGTGAGTTGACACGTGGGTGTTGGGAGTCGAACCTGGGTCCTCTGGAAGAGCAGCCAATGCTCTTAACCACTGAGCCATCTCTCCAGCCCCTAAAGTGGGGATGTTTTAAATTGTGGGAGAACACTATGTATAACACCAGGGTGAAAATGTTAGTTCAGGCCAGCATTTCCACGAAAACGCTGCACTGTAGACTAAACCTCAAGAAGCAGAAACTGGAAACAGCTCAGTTGGAAGAAACTAAAAATGTCTGATTTGGCTGTGAGCAAAGAGGTATTCTGGGAGAAACTCAGAGAGAACACAGGCGAGGATGGCTGACCACAAGATCCTGAAAATCAGTGGAAGCAGAGCTTGGGTGCAATGGAATGCAGCCCACACCCCCGGCCCACCTTAGCCTTAAACTTATGTTGGTTTGTGCTGTGGTTTTCATCCTCAGAGAAGACGGGTGGGTGCCGAGAATCCTCATCCTCTCAGATTTTCACGTGTTCATGTAATCTTTAAGAAAAAAATCTAATCCAACAGACCAGTTCTACCCTCTCAGCACGCTCTGACACTGGGTGTGCGTAGTAGGAGAGCGTTCGAGCAAGGGTCTGTAAGTCTGGGATCCTCCTGTCTTGCAGATGACACCTTCTCTTTGGCCCTCATCTCCAATAGGGTTCCACAGAGCTGGTTTTCAAATAAACTTATGGCAATGGTGCCAAAAACCAGTGTCTTCTGCTGTGACAGTGAACCCTTAAAAAATTTTTATTTTAAATTTAAAAAAAAAATTAAATTTATTTATCTTAGTAGTACTTTGTCTACATCCATGTCTGTTGTGCATCACATGGGTGCCCGGCGCCTGCAGAGTTCAAAAGAGGGCATCAGATCCCCTGGAAGTGGAGTTACAGATGGTTGTGAGCCACCACATGGGTGCTGGGAACTGCCACCCAGTCCTCTGCTGTAATGGTGTATCGTAAGGGTCCGCTTGGCTGGACTGAGAATTGCTTAGGAGATTAGCAAATCACACTTCCCAGTGTATCTTGGATGAGGTTTCCGGAAATTACCAGATCATGAGCTAATGGACACCCTGACCCTTGATGGATTCCTAATAAGATGGTATTATTTAGAGGTGGTGAATAGGAAGTGAGGCCTCATTGGAGGAAGTAGGCACCTGGGGTACGTACTCAGGGCTGTCTCTTGTCCCCTTTCTCTGCTTCCTGTCTGACATGACGTGAGTTGTCCTGGTCCACAGCGCCCTCTACACCATGATAGACTGATAGCTCTGAAGCCATGAGCTGAAATCAATCCCTATGCCTTCGAGTTTTCCTCTCGGGGGTTTTTTGGGTCAAAACAACACAAAAGTAGCTATGGGGGGTTATTTATTCCTTCTTACTTATTACCCCTCACCACTGTCCCCAGATTGTAGGACACCTGCTCTGTGAAGTAAGTGTGGGACACAAATCCACTCACTAGAGTGCCTCCATATCACCAGGCAGATGTGGCTGCGATGCTGGGCGGTGGGAGAGAAGCAAGGAAGGAGCATCCAAATGGGTGCTTCCGGCAATGGGTGAGGGGGAAAAACAGGCCAGCAGAAGGAATTGCGAGCTTGCTGGGGTTACTTCCAAGCACACACACAAAGTAATGTCCAGTCTCTAAGGACTGATGAAGGCAGCAGGGAGATTCTGGAAAGGTTCTTTATGTAGTTCTGGGTCAGAGCAGAATCGACATCTTCGATGGTGTTGCGTCATTGGGCAGACGCATTCCCAGGAACTCCTGTTGGAGAGTCTCCGCTCCCTTCCCGTTTATTTGTGGCACTTCTGGGGTATGTTTCGAAGTGTCATTTAATGTCATTTTATGACTCCCTGGTTGTAAGTGTCTGAGTATTACCAGGGCTTACAGATTTACAACCCATTCTAAACTCAGATAATGATGTTTAATTTGTTATTGGCTGTGTAAAGGTTAACAGAGAAATAACTCAAATTATCATTTCAGAGATAACACATTACAAGAGGGCAATTTCACACCGTACCTGGCATTATACAAAAGATTGATCTCTCAAACAGGGAGCAGATGAGTTCAGACTCCACAATACAGACAATACACTCATCTGAGTCTCTCTCTGAGTAAACAGAGGAAAGTCTACTTCACAGAGCCACTGGGTGACTCAGGGGCAGGGTGGGGAGGAACTCTTCAGGGAAACTGAAGGTTGCCTGCGGCCCATCTCGGGAAGACACTAAAGAACCAGGGAAAATCAGGTCAGTGTTACTCAGTGAGAGACTAGACTCCTGCTCAGCTGTAAACAGACCATGCTAACAGACAAGGCAAGCCGACAATACCCACTATGCCCAAGAGAAAGCGCGCTTATAAAGCAAGGGCCTCAAAACCAAACCGCCGTGAAACCGCCTCTGAAGCGGAAAAGGGAAGGCAGTGTACCCCTAAAATCGTGTGTGTTTCTTTCTGCCTTCTTCTCCTCAAGACACTTTTGCACGATGGTTTGGTCCCACATCCCACGGGTCTGGGTGCCAACAAAAATATAATTAAGTAGTATATTTTCAGACTCATCAGATGAAAATACATTTCACTGCCTCAGCCCTCAATATCTGAAGTTAGCAAACAAACGCAGCTTGTCTTACAAAGTCTTGAGCTGACTGAGGGCCTGTTTATCTCCCATAAGGAGAGTTCCCGTCACCCCCAGCCTAAGTTCCCCACATACCTGCTGCTTCCCACATACCCCCAACCCCACTAGGTTCAACTTGGGCCCTTTGCTTTTTCCCTCTGCAGTCTTGGAGTTTTACATCTAGGTCCTTCTCTCTCTCTCTCTCTCTCTCTCTCTCTCTCTCTCTCTCTCTCTCTCTCTCTCACACACACACACACACACACACACACACACACACACACACACAAACACACACCTGCCTTTTTAGTGTTCTTACCTCTTTACTTTTTGAATTTCCTTTCCTCTTTCTTTGCCTTCTGTGTCCTTACACTCTTTTTCAGGGGAGTTCCTTCTCCACCTCCCATATGGCTTTCTGCCATACTCTACATACTCACCCCGGTCTTTGACAGTCTGCAACCACCCCATGTTTCAACAGTCCCGTTTCTTCTGTTTCCTTCTCTGCCCACCCAGCCCACTGAACCAATCCAGCCCTGCCCTATCCGCATGCCTCAAGACGCTGCCCCGTTTGGATCAGACATCCAAATAAATTCTCATCCAAACCCAGAATTGCCCTCGTTCACAACCTCAGAACTAACTGCAGGCAAATCAGCAATTTGAAACCAGTATGTCTGGCCCTCATGGTGGAAAACTCTCCCATACCAGCCAGGAAGCCTGCACAGATCCCAAGGCCACTGTCCCAGGGTATTTCCAGAGTCCTGGTACCCCCTAAACTGCAGGACATGAGAATCTGACATTTTGAGACCTTACTCCCAAACCATACCAGAGCTTTGAGACTGGCCCAGATGTCCGTCCTTAAGGGGACAAACAGAAGAGTTGTGTGGCTTCCTGCCAGCATCCTGGTGCTGACTTGTCCACTGACAGAGCAATGGAATGCCAGCAGCACCACCTTCATCTTGCACGGAGCACATTGATGAAGCACAGGTCCATCTAGGGTGTGGTGCTGAATCTTAGGGAGATGGAGAGACATGGTCCCTCTTCTCTCCTCTTAGAGCCAGAAAGCCTGCAGCATCAGTGTGTACCAGCACAGGGAGCATATAGTATGAGAAAAATAAGGCAAACTCAATAACTAGCCTCTATTGACACATAAATAAATGTACTATTCATTTGTCCCCTTAATCAACTGGCTGTACCTTGGTTCTTAAGCCCTAATAGATGGAACTGTTAGCGTTTCATAAGGATGCGTATGTTCCGGCAATCTTGAATGTCACACCAGGGAGTCAGGCCCAGATGACACGGTGGCAGGAAAACACCCGGGATTGAGGGATAAAGCATTAGATGAGCAAACTAACCTTGAGCCTTTGGAACAAAAAAAAAAACGCCAACAAAAGGCTAAAAGAAATTTGCAAATTGCTCTTCCCCGTGGACATTAGCCAGGCATTTGTTCTTTAGCCAAAAACAATCAACAGGCAAGGCATAACTGTAAACGTGCCAGCTGGGGGTTGGTTCAATAAATAAAGAAAAATCAATATTCTACGGTGAGGCCACCATTGGTTACACAGTGGGAAATGAGGGGCAAATCCAAAATAAGACGGGAAGTCTGGGGTGACATCTTAAACCTATACACCAGCCACCAGCATTTACTTCAGATAGAATGCTGTCTCTGGACGTAGTTTCTAGAATGAGAAGCAACCATGTGGCATCCAGTGGGGCTGAAAAGGAGCACAGAGCCACAGCCCGAACAGTACCTGACGCATGTGCAGCGCTGGGTGCCAGGCTTACAAGCAGGACCTTGTAAGGGTGCCCTTCCAACAAGCTCTCCATTCAGGCCTGCAAAGGGAGGGAAGGAACACACGAGCCGTGGCTTGTAGGGCTGGCTCTAACCTTTCAAAAAATATTTGGAGAAAAGAAAGAGTATGGATATGTGAGAGAAGAAATAAGGCCAGTGAAAATGTCTGTCAGCAATCTAGTTGGATAGATCTCTAATTATTTACCACATATTATTAGTGGTTAATTCTATCAGGGAGGGGGCTTACCCTTTCACTCACCCTTCGCTGTTAAACACAGAACACACTTTTTTTTTTAAGTGTTAAGCTTTAGCTATATAGGAGGAGGAGGACTGATCCTGGGCCAGTGAGCTGGCTCGTTGAGTGAAGACGCTTGCCGCCAAGCCTTCTGATCTGAATTCACTCCCTTAGGACCCCACATGGTGGAAGGAGAGAGCCGTCTTCCATCATTTGTCCTCTGACTTCCACATGCTCGGTGTGGCATATGAAAACCGCCCCCATAAATAAACAAATGTAATAAAAAAATTTTTAAAGAACTGGTCAGAGCTGAGGTATGGCTCAGTTGGTGAAGTGAAGTCCTGGGTTCAATTCCTACCACTGCAGGCATGATGGAGCATGTCCGTAATTGCAGCCCTTGAGAAGGGGAGGCAGGAAGATCAGAATATCTAGGTGATCCAAGGCTATGCAGTTTGTTCAAGGCCAGCCTGAGATATTTAAGACTCAAAAGGAAAAAGAAAAATAACTACTTATTTTTAGTCCCCATACCCACTCCCCAGTCAGCCTCCAGACCCTGCTGGTGCCGTACAAATGCATGCCCCTGAGACCACCAGAAATGAGAACAGTCGTAGATAAACATGGTGTAAACACTATACAAAATAAGACCCCTCCCCTTTGGGGGACATCATAATCAGAGGGAGCACTGGATCACCTTGTATAAGCAGAGATAAAGAGAAGGAAGTTGTTTTAAAAGAAGTGGGGGGGAGGCTCCTGGCCCTTCTGCCTGCCTGCTGAATGGAAGGCCCAGCCTGAGCCAGGATCCCACTGTGGGGCTGATCTCTGGTCCCCGTTGTCTAAGGCTGGAGCTGGGTAGATCTGTGCAGAGGTTCAAGTTGTATGGGGAGTTGCTCTTGATTTTTGACTCTCTCTCTCCTTGGATACAGGTGTGGGGGGAATTATTGATGAACTCCTCTTTTGTCGCTGTTAACAGTGCTGACACGGGCCCAGCAGGCACTGCGAGGCAGACAGCGCCAGGCTACCGAGAGCCTTTTGTAGCGCGCACATGTGCCGCGCACGTTATAACGGAGAGGTATGTAAATTACCACAGCCCAGTTCTCCAGGAAGGCACAGGCCTTGACCACTTCCCTCTCTCTCTCCTTTGCCCTTTGTGTTCTGGGTCCCCACGGCCCGGGCCTCAAAGCCAGCTCTGCTCCTCAGAGAGAATATTAACAGTCAGAGGCTCTGGCTTGGAGTAAATATTGCAGGATTGAAATGCGAAGGGAATTAGACTCCTTTTCCTCGCAGGCTCTGCAGTGCTGGGTGAGAAATAAATAATGAGGGTAATAATGGGCTCTATTCTTCCCGGCTGCGCCTCTCCCCTTGGGTGCAGAGCATCTTTCTGCAGTCGGCGCAGCGGCTCGTGGTTACCCGACTCAAATCTGGAAGCCAACGTGTGAAGCACACCGGTGTGGGGCAGATGAGCGAGTGGCTCCGTACAGTTCATAGACTGCTCTCATGTGAGGGCCCCAGCCAGGGCTGGTTTTGCAAGTAGGGAATCCTGAGAATAGACTAATCACCTGGCTGGCTGGGGCACGGGGGAAGTGTACCTGATCCCAACTGCACTCAGAGAGGCGATTCTGAGTTGCTTGTGTCCTCCTGGCCTGGAAGTTTCTTGGAACTGTGGGAACCTTTGTATTTGGGAATATTTGAATATGGCTGGCCATCCCAGCTAAGAGCTGCAGCTTAACCCAAGCACCGGAATGGCACAGTTGGAGCCCTTTGGAAAAGGACCCCAAGGTCTTACCAACTTCTTCCCTCGCTCTGGGTCATGGAGATAGCTGAGTCATTTTCTGAGAGCTAGGATTTTTAGAATTTCTCCTATGACTCTATCTTTATTTGGTTCTCCCAGGCATCTCCACGAAAGGAGAAGATTACATGTTTTTTACAGCTGCTTCTGTGCATTTCAAGAAAAAAAAAAAAAAAACAACTCAATGTGCTCTCAAGCTTCAGGGAGGAGATCACCTGTCAAGAGGGTGGAGCCTGCCACAGTTTTTGTGGAGAGCCCCAATAGGAGGAGGACCTTCCCTCTGGCTCCAGGAAGCACTTCGAGAAGCATCCTCCCAGTGTTTGGAACAGCCTGGTTGAGAAGCCTTCAAGTCCACTTCCGAAGCGTCTCTGAGAACACTGCACTGTCATGGCAAGTTAGACAACATCCCTTGCATACAGCCAGGTATAGCAGAAGCCCCAGCCAAGCAGGGCAAAGGCAACTCAGCCTCCCCATCATTAGCTCTTGAATTTCCTGATCTGAACCATGACATCTTTGCTTGAAAAACCATCTCTCTCGCGAAGCACCAAGAGAACAATTAGAGATTAACCCAAGCACTCTCTCTTGCCAGCAAGTGCTGGTCCTCTCAGGGGACTAGGAGCCATGTGTACCAAAGGTCTTTGTCTCTGAAACACCCTCATCTGTGTTTTCCATCTCATTAGGAGAGACATTTTCCTCCCACTGTGCCAAGGTCTTTCACAGCTAAGCAGCATTTAGTAGCTGAAATAGTATTTTCTCCCACGTCCAAAGACCCTATGAACACACTAACATGTTTTCTAAAAATTGATTTAAAAACACTTCAAATGAAAGCCACAAGTAGTGTGTTGCCATTATGATTCCAGCCAGGCATGGTGACACATGCCTATAATCCCAATTTAGAAGGCAGAGGCAGGAGGATGACAAGTTCCAGGCTAGACTTGGGTCTCATATCTCAAGTTCAAAGCCATTCTGAGCTACAGAATAAGACCCTTTTTTAAAGCAGAAATCCTTTACATATTGGCTTTTCCTGGAATCAGTGATCTCTAAACTACTTACATTTGATACAGTTACTACAAGAAAAAAATAAATAAAGAGGGTAGGAAAAGGTTAGCATGATCTATGTTAATGCCCAACTGCTAATTTGTACTCAGGGAAACTTTTGCTTGAACTTGAGACAAGGCTAGAATCAATGTGACTGCCAATAAAATGTTGTCTACAAAACTATTCTTCTTAAGCATCATTTTTTTAAAACTGCAATCTCCTAAGCTGCGACCTTCTCAAATGGTAACTTCATAACTGGGGCTAAGAGATGAATATCATAGTTCAGATGAGTGTCACCTCATCCCAAAATACAGGAACTTTGTAAAGAGTAAACAAAATTATTGCAAAGCTCTTTGTTTATCTAGAATAATGGGATCCATACACAATAGTCCTCTGAGGCTGGCAGTATTCCTCTGAGGTAGACAAGAGACATGAAGATTATAATTGAGGTGCAGAGAAGAACCACCTGCCCCAAAACACACGTTCAGTAGCAGAAATCAGACCAAGTGCATGCCTTTCTTTTCTTCTCTCAAGTCCTATACAGCCCTGCAATAGAGCTCCGTGGATGACGGGGAACAGCTGCGCTGCTCCTTATGAACATGTTTTCTATAGTGATGTCCACAGCAACAACTCTATTACAAGAGAGAGTGTGGTGTGTTTTCTTAATGTGTGGGGTTTGGTTTGGTTTGGGTTTTGGGTTTGTTTTGTGTGGGTGGGAAAAGCGACCAGGAAGGACTCATGCTTTGAAGTAGTTCCTCCAGAGCACAACTCCTTGACAAAGTAGTTACAGTTTAGTTACCATTTTAAAATGATCCGGACCTCCATCAGGCATTTTAATTGTTTTCCCCTCAACACAATGAAAATTTTCCTTTCTGCAGAATACTCACGTTTCCCAAAGAGTTAAGTATCCTTGGCCCGAGACAAATCCAGAGTAGGAATAAAAAGTTAAAACATGCTGGAGTGGGAGATGGCTCAGTGGTAACACACTTGGTGTGCAAGCCTGAGGACCTGAGTTCAAGTCCCCAGAACTCAAATAAAGACAAAGATACAGCACACATGTCTGTAAGCCGGGTGCTCCTATGAGGAGAAGGGAGGTGGAGTGAGAAAAAAACCCTGCAAGGTCTGAAGATGCTGTCTTAAATAAAGTAGAAGGTGAAGACATCCAAAGTTGTCTCTACACATGCACACATTCACCTACCTATACACAAACCCCACCCCTACACCCCTATGGGGGTGGGGCAGACTTTTTAAGAGTTAAAGTGGGTAAGAGATTATCAGACCCTGCCTTGGGCGATTCTTCTTTGAAATATTACTGATAAGTACATTAGCAGTGCGAAGCAGAATCAGAGCTGTGATTATAGCACTTAGCGCATAGACTAATTTATGTCCTCTGTCTCCTGCATACCCATATGCAGTCACTGTTTTCCAGTACAGATTGAGCATCCCAAATCCACAAATCTGATACCAATAATGCTCCAAAACCTTAAACTATTTTTAGCGATAGCATGACACACCATTGAGTGATTTTGGGGTGTAGAGCATCTCCCAATTTTGATCTTCAGCTTAGGAACACTCAACTGAGTGAAATCTACACAAATATCCCATGATCTAAGACACTCTGACATCTGAAACATTCCTAGGTCCTGTGCAGTTTGGATAAAAGACACCCAAATTTGTAGCAATAAACACGTTGTATAATTATTTTTTCACCAAATATTTTTCTGTGCTTATAGACAGCCTCAATAATTCTGATTTGGTTTGGTTTGGCTTCACTTGATTGAGACAGGGTGTCACTAGGTAGCCCGGGCTGGCCTCAAAATAGGATCCCTCCTGCTGCGGCCTCATGAGTTCTGGGGTTGTAGACATGGGCCACCATGCATGGTTTCCATGACTCTTCTATGTTGCTTACTCATCATCCTGTGCAGTGTCTAGGTTACCCAGGCCTTTGCTATCCTACAGGAGATACAACGAACCAAGCACCTTTGCCAAAGCAGGGTTTTTCCTGTTGCATTACTCCCTATGGGCTATGCTCAACCGCTCAACCTCCCATAGATTTTCTGATGGGAAAAACACACTGCATGTTAATCCATCACATTCTGTGATCCCAACTCCTTGCCAATGCTCAGCAGGAGTTCTTAAACACAAAACTCAGAAGCCCACTAGCACGGCTGATGTTGGCATCTATGGAACAAACAGGGCACCCTGCCAAGTCCCCACTGGCCCCGTTCTAAGAGATTTGGAGCATTCTGACTTTTGTATGGTGTCCTCCACAGAACCAACCATTTCCCTTTGGAGGTCATGGGACTCTGCAAGGGAGCAACACATGATCCACTAGGCATACACTTTCCTCTCCCCAGTCTGGTGTAGCTGCTATCTGAAAGTTCCTGTCTCTTCACCTGAACATGAGAGGAGATGCGTGCTTCCTCACAAGACGGCATGATCGTATCCTTCTTGTTCCCCTGAAAGAGCGGGTTCCTGTAGGCACCGTAATACAAAGACACTGATTGCCTTAAGAAATAGTCTCTACCAGGAGTGAAATATCAGAGAGATCTGTGGCCCCTTCCAGCTCTTTGGAGCCCTGCCTCTTCAGTGAAGGTTTCTCCTGTGATCTAGACACTTCTCCTCCCACACGTCTCACTATTTCATCTTATTGTTTATTTTTGAGATAGGGTCTCAGGTAGCCCAGGCTGACCTTGAACTCACTATGTAGCTGAGGATAACCTTGAACTTCTCTCTACATTCTGAGTGCTGAGGTTCCAGGCATGCACTAGCATGCTCAGTTTGATTTGATGTAAGGGATGGAAGCCAGGGCTCTGTGCATGCTAGGAACGTATCTTCTCCACTGAGCTGCATCTCCAGCGCCTCAGCTCTGGTGTTATTGAAGCAGACAGAGCAGGGGTGAGAGCCCTGGTGAGTAGAGAAGTCACCAGGCTGTGTCCAGGCTTCTGCTTTGCCTCGCTCCACGACCTTGAATGAAGGGCAGGGCATACCCCACCCCGTGGTCTCTGACAGCCTCTGTTCAGAAACTCACTTCCCTATCAATTCCTATGGGAAACCAGAGATGAGGCTTGCTTCTCTCCGTGGTCCTACACCATGGGATAAGATTTGTTCTCCACCTCCTTGGAGTTGTCTGTTGAAAAGCAGCTAGTCCAGAGCTCATTTATACAAAGTTCAAAATGTTTATAAGCTCAAAGCAGGTGTGGTCAAGAGATGGATGGCAAGCGAGACATGAGGAGACAGAAGTACCAGTCTAGTGTGCTATGAGAAGAAGGTCAGCCCGGGGCTCCAGAAAAGCCTGAGACACAGTAGGAGAGCATGCCATGGAGCCACAGTGTGAGAGCTGGGCTGAACACTGAGAATGTACTGGGACCCTGGATCTCAATCAGATCTTGGACCCCTAAAAAAAAATCATCACTTTCCCATATACTTGCAGCTTTTGCAAGTGCACACACACACACCATGGAGAAAGCAGCTCCCAACAACACATCAAGCCCAGCCTTGTTTAATTTGAAAATAGACATCTCAGGTCTTAATAATAATAATAATAATAATAATAATAATAATAATAATATAATAATCTTACCAGATAATTCAGCAGTTTTCCCTGAAAAGAAAGACATGGCCGCATAGTTTCCACGTGAAACAGTTTCAAACGTCCTACATTTGGGCTGTTCACAGAGGCTAATATTTGAATGCACTTGGGACACTCTGTCCCAAATTCCAATGTAATCATCATGACCAGCAGGGCCTGGGAGATCTTCGAGGTCAATATTAGCTTTCACCAATAGCATACAAGATGGACTGGAGTGACACCCGGTTGCAGGTCTATTTTTACCAAGTAGTATTTACAACATACTCTCCTCTCCTAGTTCATACGCTCAGGAACTCTGTGGAAAATCACGAGGTCCCTAACGTGGCCATGCACGCGTTTCTTCCTTCTGGTTCCTGGATTCCACTTCACACCCTTTCCTTTCTGCATTTGAGCAACAATACTGCAAAACGTGCTCTGTCTTTACCATTGTGAAAGTGTCAGCTGAGAAAGATCTAGAAAGGTCATGCTCCGTGGCCATTAAATTTATGTTCCAGCAACAAATCAAGAGCAAAAAACCAGTCTGAGATAGATCAGGGTAACCGGGGACCTCACGGAGGCATCCAGCCCATCAGCTGACATGTTAGCCAGCAAAACATTGAGATAAATGAATTTATAAACAAATCGCTTGTTTAAAAACCAACTAAGTATGATTAGGCTATGAATCAAGACTTGATTTTTTTTTCCCTAAGTATATGAAATTTTAACACCAATATTAAATCCACAGCATCTTATCAGCTCTGCTCTTCCCATCCTGGACATTTGTTTTCTTAGAAACTAAACTGGAAAGAGCATGGGGAGTTACTCTATGTGGAAATGCATAGTTTATTGGCCACCCCAAAAATAACCAAGCTAGTCTTGGTCGGATTTTTCAACCTCCCAAAATCAATTAAAAGTGAGAAAAATTAAGAACAATAGCATACAGTATATGTGGATGAAGTTGTAGACCCAAAGCTTTTACGCCAAAATGCTTGTGATTTTTTTTGATATAGCATGCTTAAAAACTGAAAACAATTTTTGGATTGCTTACACACTCTGAAGTGCTTCCTGCCTACATATCCTCAGTAGTCCCAGGAGCTTTCCCTGGACACATGGAAAATTTCAAGTTGAGCCATTTTTAAGTTACCCGTGAGTGGAAGCAAAAGAAGGGGGAAAAAAAATACATGAAATGGGAGTCTGAATTTGTCATAAAAGAAGAAAAAAAAGCTTTTTGCTCTTTCTTTCCTGTTCCTTGAATTCTTCACAATGGTTCAACATAGTTTGCCCAAGTTGTAGATTTTTGGTTTTTGGATTTTTTTTCCCCCCACAAAGAATAGAATCACCTTTGAGCTGACGCCAAGGATGAATGTATTCAGTGTGCCGTAGAAGAGAGCACCAGGGAATTCTGCAGCAGATCTATTCGGAACTGTAAAACCGGCATTGCCAGACACAAATCAGGTCACAGGTCACAGTGATAAATAACCACAGGGGGCAGAAAGAAAGCACCTACTTAGTATCCATCAGCCAAAAAAAATAGATTTTTAAATTTTATTTTGAAGCCTTTAACCCAAAAATAATTGTGTCAATGGTAGGCATCGCTAGATCAGGAGCTAAGCAATGTGAAACACTGGCTTCCTGGATTCTGATATCCTAGGCGCTGCCTCGGCCAGCTGTGGTTGTCGGAGAGACACTAACTACGTCCTAAATTAAAAGTTTCCGAGATTCTTTATAAATCACATCC
The DNA here is from genome assembly GCF_049852395.1 of Peromyscus maniculatus bairdii. Lineage (NCBI taxonomy): Eukaryota > Metazoa > Chordata > Mammalia > Rodentia > Cricetidae > Peromyscus > Peromyscus maniculatus. Next base: position 65,517,555 of record NC_134860.1, on the reverse strand, counting down.
ATGAGGTATCTTGTAGTCTGGTGATGATGCCCGTAACAATTGCGGCTCAGAGGAGTAGAAATTCAAAAGTGTTTGTAAACCAACAGGCTAAACTAGTTAAGTATGGAGGAGAGAACCAAATTGGTTTACAGGGAAACACCCCACTCAGAAATTTAGTTCCTGGCTTCATTTCATGAATTTCACATAAATATCTGTGGAGATTGCTGACTTCCTAAGCCAAGAGGGAAAACATGCATTTGAAGAACAAGAAGAAAAGCCAGAACATGGAATAATCATCTTATTGGACGCCCTCGACTGCAGATACTGTTGGCTGAGATTCCCACTAAGGAGAAATGAAGAAAATAGATCAGAGATACTGCCTAGCCAGGACACGGAAAGAGACTATATTTGCAAATAAACTCATCTCAGGGATAGGCTACACATCAGAAAAGAAAAAAAAGCGGGGAGACCCAGAAGAAAAGGGATCCTAAGGTCATGAAGCCCCTCCCTCCAGTGGAGGCAGGGAACCAAATATTGGCACTGTACGGCTGTGGCGATTTTCCCTCTTCTTCTAATATAACTTTGTGACTATGTTTAAGAGAGTTGCCCACTGTTATTGGTCTAATGAGCTAACTCTGAAATCTGAGCTAAAGACAGCTCCCTAGTGGCTGCTCACTGTTTCACAGACCAAAAGGAAACTTCTTTCAGGGGCCCATCAGGGCGAACCACTGCTGACAGCTTGGAACGGCACAACACAGATTTATTTCACAGACAGCCACAGACAGGAATTTAGCACCCTGTGCTGGCCTCCTGCTTAGTGGAGAAGGTGTTAAAATGCAACCATGCAGAGCCCTCCCTTGAACAAAACCCAGTAGCGACTAATCAAGCGGTCACCCGTTCCCAGTAGAAAATACCCAGCGACGTGGGACTGAGTGCAGGAGAGAGAGCAGGATTCTGACAGCTGCTGCCGGGCCGCCGTGGTGCAGCTTGAGAGCTGCCTCCGAGAGCTCTAAATATTTGGCGTGACCTTTCAACTTACAAATTAATTGATTTATAAACAACGGCAAATGTTATTTATTTATTTATGACATCTTGGAATGCCTTCTCTGTATCCGAGGGCACAGCACTGCTGAGAACACTCTCTGATGCCTGCAGAGATGTCAGAAGCATCCGCTGTGGACTCAAGTCGGCATCAGTGGGCCGCTCTTTACCTGCGCGTTCCAGAAACTTCCACGTGCCTATGGGTCCATGCATAAAATTAGCCTGTCCGCTTTGCTCTCTATGTATCTTGCATATGTATCTTATGCGAGCATGTTCATGCAAATACACACAAAAGGAAGGAGGGGAGGGTAGACAGACGGACAGACAGCCGGTCCTTAAATGCTGTCCTTATCTATAATAGTTTCCATAAATAATACATCTCTCCAGATTACTTCTCACCATTTGGATTCTTGGACAGTGGCAATAATAAATAAACACTGGCAAAAAAATAGATGATAAATAATCTGATATTCCTCTTCATGATGTCACACGCAGCAATGCCAAAGACAGAGGCATCTGCTAACATGATGTTCACCCTCCCAGCAAGTCTTTAATAAAAGGACACATGAGAACGCACGGGACAGTACCACCCTTCAAAGGACCCCTGCCAGAACCGAGTTCAGTTTGTGTTCTGCCCTGGTAGGAGCCTCCAAGCACAGTAGCAATCTTTGAAAGAGAGTAACATTTGTTAGGCGTTTGGGTGGTGGGTTTTGTTTTGTTTCTTAAAGTTATGTGTTATCCTATTTCTGGGACATATGCGTGGCTAGAAGCTTTGTGGCATCAATGATAAACAGATGCCTAGGCAAGGGTCACTCTCCTAGCCCTGTCCTCAGGGGGTCACTCTATCTCACCTTACTGTGGGAACTTTGCAAAGGGAACCCCAGGGAGCTAAGGCCTCAGGAGCGAGTGAAGAAAGCAACTTCATCACCTTCACAAGCTGGAGTCCAGGACTGAGCAGGGAACTTGGAGCCTGTTTATTTTTCTGCTTCTTCCATATCTTCGAAAGCATATCATTTTCCTAGAGGTCTTGGGTCACTGATTCTGGTTAAAGGAATGGGACTTTAATTTTGTACTTGAAGTTAAAGGGTGGAGAGAGGAGAAGCCATAGACCAACTCCCAAACTTCCTCTCCATGTAAGGCGGCCCTGTTTTCGGTAGATATAAATATGAGTGCTAAAGTTAACATCTGTCTTGCTAGGAACATTACAGCAATTATGTTCTAACGTATATGAAGACAGAGATTTGAAGCAATACGAAGTAAAATGTAGCCAGAGATAATTAACCGAAAATACTTGGGAAACTTTCTTAATCTTTAAACTGAAAGTCTGAGGGTTGGGGGTGTAGCTCGGCAGGCAGAGTGCTTGGAGCCCTCGTTCCATCCCGAGCTCTGCATAAGCCAGGTGTGGCGGTACTTGCTTACAATCCCAGCACTCAATGGAGACAGGAGAATTGAAAATGTTCAAGGTCATCATCCTCGGTTATATCGTGAGTTTTGAGGCCACCCTGGACTACATTAACCTGTCTCAAAAACAGGGAAAAATGTTTGATACTAACTGTGCTCATTCTCTCTCTCTCTCTCTCTCTCTCTCTCTCCTCTGCACTCATCCTCTCCTCCCCGCACTGTGCCTTTCATGTGACTCAGGCCCCTTCCCTACCCTGTTTCCATTCCCAGATGAACTCCTACTAAGATGAAGCATGGTCCAAAAGTCAAAGACAAGGTTGTGACATTTCCACCAATGGGCGTAGCTACCCTTCCTGTCCCTGACCTATGTCCCTATGTACACTATGGCTCTGAGACATTTTCCACATTTGGGGTGCTTGCCAGATTCCCGACAAGTGTTGCTGATGAAGCGTACGATGAGAAGAAATGTCCCTGCCTCCTTGCCGCAAACAAGCTGTGTGAGCTCCGAGTAGCCCTGTGCCTCCGACTTTTGCTGAGAAACAGTGCTCCATGGTACTGGCCTTCTGTTATTTACCCATTATGCAAATGTCGCTGATACCTATGCTGAGTGAAAGACATTATTCTAGACGTCCAGGATAAGCCAGAGTCACTGTCCTCTCACAGCATAGCAGTGAGAGGCAGGGAGGGAAAACCGACAAGGAGTAAGTTAGTAAAATATTGTGCATATTAGTTGGTTGATTTTTTTTTAAAGTCTGAGCCAGGCACTCAGGATGCAGAGGCAGGTGAACCCCTGTGAGTTCGAAGCCAGCCTAGTCTATATAGTGAGTTCTGGGTCTACACAGGGAGACCCTGTCTCAAAAAAAAGAAGGGAAGTAAGGGAAGCCAGGGACAAGACTCATTAGTTAAGAGCACTTACTGCTCTTCCAGAGGACCCAAGTTCAGCTCCCAGCACCCATATCTGGTGGCTTAGAACCTCCTGTAACTCCAGCTCCAGAGGAGTCAATGCCTCTGGCCTCTGAGGGCACTGCACTCACACGCATATACCGACACACAGACACACATACATACCCATGACTAGAAATAATTTTTTAAGTGTTGAAAACGTTAAGTCAGGAAGGGGGGTTGGGAAGTACTGGATTAGTTAATATGTCACTGAAGTGGTGTTGAAACAGAGACCCAAAAGACACTGGGCCAGTACATCACATCAAAATGCAGTGTCCCAGTTACACAGTAAACTCAAAAAAACCAATGAGATTTCCTGTTCACGTTTACCGCTGCAATCACGGTGAAAGGAAAGAGAGCTGTGTCTCTCTTCGTGTCTCTCCCAGACCAGACCACATTTTGCCACACCCTTTTCTGATTCTTCTCTCGCCCACTTTGCCCCTGTGAGCCCTGGCTGGCTTGCCCAAGGGTTTTTTTTTCCTCTTTTTTTTTTTTTTTTTTTTTTTCGAGACAGGGTTTCTCTGTGCAGCTTTGCGCCTTTCCTGGAGCTCACTTGGTAGTCCAGGCTAGCCTCGAACTCACAGAGATCCGCCTGCCTCTGCCTCCCGAGTGCTGGGATTAAAGGCGTGCGCCACCACGCCCGGCTTTTTACAAGCAGAACTGTTCTGGGACACAATGGGCACCTCAGTAGTTTCTGAGGTTGGTACATTGCTATCACCACAATTGCTCTAGCAAACCTGGTTCCCTTAGCGCTGCCACATTATGCAGAGCTAGTGATCGAGTTTGCACATTGCCCAAGGGTTTTAACCCTGCTGTGGGCGATAGCTGCTGGACGTCTATGCTACGTTAAACACGTCGGGCGAGGAAGAAACATCAAGTTGGTGGGGAGCAGCATCCGCTGTGTCACGTGGGTCCAACGCCCCTCTTTCTCTCCAACCAACCATCACTTTCCTGTTGTTCTCAGTGCTAGGAGCTTCAGAGCAATCCCAGGCAGAACTTGGATGTCTCACTTCCGACACCCACACACACTCAAATAATAAACAGATGTGCTCCGTTCAGGACCATTTTGAGTCCCTGGGTTTTCTGATAAGCGCTACCTAAAAATCACATTTCTACTCACTATTAAAAAACACCAAGGCAAGCCACTACGAGATAAGACTACGCGATCCTGAATGCAGGTAAAAGAAAATCTTGTCGATACGAAACCAGACAGTGTAAAATTCTCTCCCCAAGGACTGTGGCATTATTACATCCCCCATCAATCATGACATTGTTTCTCCAACAAACTGTAGCAGACTCAGCCTCCGATATAGCTATGACATCTACCGATTCAGCAGCCTCTTGCCTTTGAGCCCCGGAAATAGAAGAAAGGTCCCCCAAACATATGCTTGTCCAAAAGACTGCAAAGTTCTCAACTGTTCCCAATGATTAGCAACTCTAAAAATTCAGAAATTTCAGCCGGGCGGGGGTGGCACACGCCTTTAATCCCAGCACTTGGGAGGCAGAGCCAGGCGAAGCCAGCCTGGTCTACAGAGCAAGATCCAGGACAGGCACCAAAACTACACAGAGAAACAAAACTACACAAAACAAACAAAACAAAAAAAATTACAAAATTTCAGTGTGGTGTGAAATGGAATTTGATCTACGCAATTAAGTAATATACATATACTCACGAGAATAGTCTAGGAATTTGATTCTGACATATATGGAGAAATACCATACACATTATGAGATACTGCAGGGCAATCTGTTACTAGATTGGAATATCATTTAAACCTGAGTTTTCATTCTGCACATTCCCTCCAACCCATATTGTGGGTTGCCTACAGAGAGTACGAAGCATTGGTCAGTATCCAGAATCCGATTAGTAGATGCAACAAAGGCTCCACCAAAGCCTTCACCCCTAACTTGACTTTGTATCGGTAGACATTTGGGGGTTGGTTTCTTCCATACCCTCAAAGTGGATTTTAAAACTTAAAAAGTTGAGCTAAAGCCAGAAGAGATACTAGCTGAGTTTTGGAATTGCCCTTTCTAATCCCCTTGCACAATTAGGGGGGGTCAAATGCCTCTCCCTCTCCCCGCATGCTCCCTGCAAGTCTGTGCATGCACACATTGACAAGCTGACCTCAGAAGTTTCCATTTGCCCTGACATTTTCCTTCTGCCCTTGCCCCTGATACCCAAAGCAGGTGAAGAGAGGACCTTGCCTTGGCCCCTGCCTAGGAAATGCCTGTGGTATAGCCACCTTATGTACCTTGTTTATAATCCTCTGTAAATTTGCCCAAAAGTCATGAACTACATAATACTAATTCTTATAGGTTGACATATTTCCCTGATCTTTCATGAGCCACATGGGGAAACAGTTTTCTCCTGATCTGAATGAAGAAGAAAAACAGTGATCCTAATCACTGTTTGCCCTTAGTGGCTTCCCTAAACAAATCTGGGGAAGCGCTTAAAGGCTTGGGAATAACCATGACCCTGCTTGACGCACTGTAATAACCCTACCTAATTATACTGATATAAAAACTAATTGGAAAGATAGCAAATGTCAGGGTAAGATGCAAATCGGAGGGTGTTAATTGCTGAACAGGTGCTGGGATAGAATTAAATGAGCATTCTGATTAAAAGAGTGGAAGAAACAAATGTGGACCCCCGGATACAAACTTGGCCATGTGACTCCTTGAGCAGTCCATTCCACCAGGGAAAGGTCATGCCGCCCTGACCTCTGTTTTGCGATGGGTGGGTCAGGAAAATAAAACTGACCACAGAAGGCAAATAATCCAGCAACAAACAATATCCACGAAGCTCCCAGGACTAATGACTAAATTGGAACCTCAGAAGTATGCGAGGTGTCTTGAGAGCTCTTAAAGCCCCAGATAACTCTGGGTTGGACTCAGAACACGTGGGGTGGGGGAGGATGGCTCAGTGGGTAGGGTGAGCGCTTGCCATGTGAGCATGAGAACCTGAGTTTGATCCCCAGCAACCACGTTAAAAAGCTAAGCATGGCAGTGCCCACTTGCAGTCCCTGTGCTGGGCAAGTGGACGCAGATGGTTCCCTTAGGGTCACTGTCCAGTTTGCCTAGTGCACAAGCCCCATGTCCTACCAAGAGACTCTGTTGGCCTCTGAACTACACACACGCAGGCAGGCGCGCGCGCGCGCGCGCACACACACACACACACACACACACACACACACACCCTTAGCTGCTTACCTCTGCCAGCCACAGAGCCTTGGCCTCCCACCCTTACCCAGAAGCTCGCGGGTTTCCTGTCTCCCAGCAGAGCCATAGCACTGAGCCTTCCCGGGTTCTTACTACACATTTTGGCTTGATGAAGCAGTTGATCGGGCAGCCGAATCAACAGTGTCACCTGCCTTCAATAACTTAGGGTCATGGGCCGGCAAAGATACAGGGTAGGGTTGGGAGGGAGGGGGTGGGTAACATGAAGAATAAATCTGAGCCTGTCACTGATAAAGCAACCATTCTTGCCACAAAGTGATTTGTTGATACTTTATCGAGCCAAACCTTTAATTATATATAAATAGAGAGGAGATTCCCTCCTTAGTCCAGCATACCAGGAAAGGAAGCTGCTTCTAAAGCTTTACTTGGTCAAGCCCTCGGCCGGGCTCATCACAGCTCTTGTGTGCACGGCAAATCCTCCACCCACGGGACCCTGGGCCAGCGACAACAGGTGCGTGTCTGCCAGTGGTAGACCGCAGTTCCTAGCTCTGGATTGACACGCCCCTGTCTACACTACAGTGCCTTCGGGACCTCTGCCATCAAAGGAAGCCTCCTTCTCTAGCCTCACTAGACTACACCAAAAGCAATGCTCCACATCACAGCATGAATAGTCTTCCCAACACACCTAGAAGGGAATTATTCCATTTCCCGGTCAAAGGCTACATCGGAACGTTCCTTCTTTTTTTCCTGATGGTGGAAGGTCTTTGAGATTCATAATTCTGGAAAACCAAAACTGGCCTTTTAGTGCAGGGGGAGGGAGGCAGCCCAGCTCCTATCTACTCTTCAGTATCTTCCCCCCAACCCCAGCTAAGAGCAGCAATGTGTTCATACTCATTCCACCTGGGAGCCTGTTTAGCCAGTGTGCACTAACTACGCACTACTCAGCCTGCTTCTTTATTTAGTGAGCGGGACCAGGGGTGGGGAGTGTCCAAAGGATAAATAGCAGCCTGGTTGGTCCTTCTAATTCAGACCTATGTCCAGGGAAGCTAGACCCCAGAGCACCCTCCTGGTTTCATCCACCCATCCCTGGTTCCCATTTAGTCATGTTGGCCTTGATGCTAAGCAAGAGAAAACAACTCAATCGTTCCACTAGACAATTTTAAACTGCAAACAGAAAAGGACCCAGTTGCTTTCAGAAGGACATGTGGCTATAGGAGGTATGGTGAGGGTTCACCTTGCTTATTTATAAGGACATTAGGAATACAAAGAAAACTGGGTGGAGAAGGAGAAAATGTTTGCTCCAGCATCAAGATGGGTTGAGGAGCTACTCACTCCTTTCTTTGATCTCTAGAAAAGCAAGCCCCCCCCCCTCTCTCTCTCTCTCTCTCTCTCTCTCTCTCTCTCTCTCTCTCTCTCTCTGGAACAAAAATAAACTGTCTCTTGAGTAATAAAGTCAGGACACTTGCCAGTAAAAACTGGTTAAGGTCATCACTTCTGAAGGTCAAACAAGTTTTAGACAGGATGTCATGAGAGATCACCATTCAGCACATTTAGTGAAATGGTTAAAAATAATAAAAAATAATGACAGTAGTGGAGTTATTTTTTTTTTTAAGACACAGAAGTCAGAGAGAAAATGAGAGAGCCAGATGTTTGGAAGGAATGCTGGGAAATGCTTCAGCGAAAGATCTCTCCCACCCCAAACAAAAGCTTCCCTGAGGATCTTTGGAGAGTTGCTGTCATATCTGGTACGGATGGAACATCATATATCTTTTTTAGGGTTTGCTGTGGGTTTTATTTATTTATTTACTTATTTTGTGTTAAAAGAAAAAGCCACAATAGGGGGAAATTTTTTTTCAAGCTGACCCTGAAGCACACGTCTCCCTGTGGTCTCTACATCTACCTTGTTTAAAGATCCAAATGGTACCAGAGGTGGTACTGATCCAATAGATCATAACAGAAAGAGGCCAGCTTCCACAATGGGTTTTCTGGCAAATGACACCATCAATCTAGTGGAGGGAAGACATCACAGCCTATTCAGGTTCCAGGGGAAGATGGCGGCTCTTTATAAAACACAACACAAACAGGTCAGAGCCCAGGGGCTATTACCAGATTCAAATGAGCCCTCAGGGGAGGCCGCCGTGGCTCCAAAAACAAACCCAGAGTCCACGCCGACTGCCTAGCCTAGGGTTCCAAGCCGTGTCACCTCCTTCCAAGTGGGCAGTCAGACCAGTCCTGTTTATGATCCGTTCGCTTTCACAGGCCGCAGCTCACCCACAGAACCCAAAATCCCCCTGTGCCAAAGGAAGCGTGAAACCTCCTGTGAGGCCACAGTAAGACTCAAGTTCCAAGGATCGCTCATTGCCAGTGACAATTACAACAATCTGAAAATGTTCCTCAAAGAGAAATGCACTCTTTTTTGTTGTAAGGGGTGTAAACGCCAGCCAATCTCTTTTGGCACCCAGCACCATAAGAAGTGGTTTTCTGTGCCACCTCTCGACAAAAACGCCCTCAATGAGCATCCTCCAAGGACCGGCTTTGAAAGGGGGTTTTGCGTATCAGGTTAATGCATGCACTTGGCACAGCCTAACTTTCGCACCAAGGCTCTGGGGTGCGGGGTGATAAGAGCCAGGTTCTGTTTGTTAACGATAAGGCAATTATTTCTTTGGTACTTCATAGAGAGAGGGGAAAAAAAAATCTTACAGCAAAGATTCAAACAAGGATTCCCTAGGGAGACGACGGAACTCGTAGGTTGGGAAAGTTTTTTTTTCTTCTTCTTCTTCTTTCTCTTCTTCCTTTATTCTTTCACAGGAGCAAACACACGAACCATTGAGAGGAATAGAAGAATGAAGCGAGGTTAACCGTGTTCATCGTCTGCTCTCAGACACGTCCACTGTGACTCCGTGAGGGAAAGACAGACGGTAGAGACAGGAAAGCCCCACATAACGATGAATGGGAATGAAAAAATTAGTAGAAAAGAGTAGAGAGAAAGACAGAGCCAACAAAGAAAGCGCTGTGAGGAAAGGCAGGAAGTGTGGTCTGAAGTACTTCCGGTGTGCTTAGAGACTGAAGAGGACCTCGGTGGGTAAACCCCGTACTTCATTTTAGTCCTCCTGACAGAAAGGCAGCATCTCCTTCCACACTCAATGCGCTTGAGTCACCACACGGGTATGTATTAAGAGTTCGTGGTGAAGAAGCAGAAACACTGGAAAGGGTTGTCATCCTCAGAGAAGAGGCGTGCATGACTGTCAGCATGGCGAGATCCTTCTCCAGACTTCCTGAACTGGGATGTCAGCCTCCTGGCCAAGGTTTCCTAAGTGTCCCTGGAACTCTCTAATAGGCAACAAGTCGGGCAGCATCAAACGCCAGGGAGCACTCAATATTATTTCCCAAGGTCATCACGTTTGATTGACAGCTGAGAGTTAACCCCACAGCCCCGGCATGACAGTTTTGCTCAGATGGCAAAATCCAAAACAAATGGTAAATGGTGACTTTCCCCAGAAGTGTGCCTCAGAAGCCCCATTTTTAGTTCCCTACAAGGGGAGAGAATTCTGAAAAGACTGAGGTAGTCCACAGGCAGAATAGGTCTCAGGCAAAAAACAAGTGCTCAGCCACTTGTTGGCCTTAGGACTGACTTCAGAGAATCTTGGCACACAATGAAACTGCAAATCCTATTACCAGAGTGGGCTGGCATCCTCAGTTTGATGTTTTGTTGGCCTGTGGCCTCTGGGGTGACCTGTGGGTTCCCGTCAACATACAGATGTGGCCGGAACAGCTAGGTCTACTTCTCCATGGCCTTGCCAGTGCCTCCGTGTCCCAGCCAGGTCTGCCTAGCTCTATGTAAATGGGGGAAGCCTCCTGCCTCAACTTGGGGCTTTGTTTTTCATGCCAGAATAAGTCTGGTGTCGTTCGCATGGATATCCTACTTCAGAATACTTGCTTTAATGGGGTAAGTGTCAAGAAATGGGGAAGCAACTGTCTCCAGGGCAGTATCAATTTTGAAAAGAATGGAGCCCCCGTTGGTAGACAGGTTTCGGTCACCAGAGCGTGGGTAGAGCACAGGGGTAGAGGAAGGGCATGAATGAAGGTTTACCCCAACTCTACAAGGCTTTCCTCACTGTCTAGTTCATTTACTCTCGGTCTCACTGATGGGAATTAGACAATTGCTTTAAGACAAAAAACTCCAAGGCCACCATAAAAATAGAAAATGATTGCTTCCTGTCATGACCAAATATTAAACACAGTGTACACCTAATGACTCTATCCCTCCCCAGGGACAAAGCTTTATGAACAAGAAGGTCCCCACAGACCTCCACTGTTTAGGTTTAGGGGTCTCATTATGGGCTCACTGATCCAATACCATTTACAAGCCCAATGGACACCAGTGGAAAAGAAAGTCAGCACCCTGGAGTCATAATCAGGACTCCTCCTGTGAAGCCAGCGTCTCATTCCTCATGGGAGAATGGAAGGAAGAAAAGGAAGATGTAGGGGGAAGGCATCAAGGTGCAGGGAGCCAACACAAGTGTCTCTAGGCACCTGTGCTGCCAACTAAGCTGCCTCTTCAGCCCTTTCATCTTGAGACAGGGTCTCACATAGCTCAGGCTGGTCTCAAACTGGTCATGCAGCTGACTAGAACCTCGAACCCCTGATCTTTGTGTCTCTACCTCTCCAGTGCTGGGAATGAAAGCCTTGCCATCATGCCGGGTTTATGCAGCGCTAGTACAGACCAAACCCAGGATTCCGTACAAATTCAGCGAGCACTCTACCACTGAGCCACGTGCCCACCTCCTAACAGAAACATTGTTGACTGTCAGAGTGGGACTAAAGGTTACATCTGCCACCAGAAAGGAAGCACCATTGGAGAAACAGCAAGAGAAATCCTAAAACAGAAGGCGGGAGGACAGCGGAACAGAGGGGAAAGAGAGAGGTGGGGATGCGGGCAGAGCGGCAGAGAAGCAGAAGGCTTTTGTTTCGTTTTGTTTTAAATCTGCCACCTACCCCTTCTTCTGCATGGGTTGAAGCTACATGGCATCAAACACTCAGCCAGATTTTCCAAGTTCACTGTATGATCTGGAGCTGGGTCGAAAGGGTGACGACTCCGCCTCCTGTGACTTAACATCTGGCTGCTCCGAGGTGTCCAGCACTCTGGGCTGACTTAGATGACCGTCAAGTGGACCGAGCATTAAACAGAAGTCAAGTCTGGCTCTTGTTCAAACGTCAGCCGGGACGGAACAGGGAAGAGTGGCGCGTCCTTACCTCTTAGTCTGTGCCGTTTATCACCAGAGCCTAAACAATCCCACATGTGGGAAGCCCTGAAGAAGGGGACCCAGGGAACGGGGAACAAAGGCTTTTAGAGAAGTCAGAATGCCGGCTGGCCAAGTAGACAGGGGACTAAACAAAAGCAATCCAGGAAAGGTGACAAGTCCATAAAACAGGGTCTAGACAGCATGAGACAAGGCACCAAGAAGGGACAGGAAAGAGGGAAGAGGCTGGAGGTGGGGGCAGGGGAGGAACCATGTCTGTCCAGAACAAGAAACTGAGGAAAGGAGTTAGAGGGGAGAGGGGGAGGGGAGAGGGGGGAGGGAGAAAGGGGAGGGGGAGGGACTTCTAAACTGGAATCCTGTCATCTCTCCCCTTTTAAATAAATCACCAGAGAGTGAATCAACTCCTATATAAACACAAGGTGAAGGTGGCTAGTCACACACAAGGAGAGAAAAAAAAAAACACTTAAAAGATTTTCAGAGGCTCTGGGACCAGTCATGTGCCATCCTGCCTCCCCCACAGACACGCGGAATCATACGTGGCTTTCCTAGTCTTCAGATAAAATGGATTCTGTTAGAGTTACTGGATAAAATACACGATGCCTGCTTAATTGTTGAATTTGAAATAAACAACAAATAGATCATTTTTCGGGTAAGTCTTTCCTAGGGATGTTGTGTTAGTCAGACTTACACTGAGGAAAAATCCTCATTGTTTATCTGAAATTTCAGTCTGATTGAGATATACTTACACTTTAAAAAAAAAAAATCCTACTCAAAGAGCAGTCAAATCTAGGGCTGGAGAGATGGCTCAGTGGTTAAGAGCACTTGGCTGATCTTCTGGAGGTCCTGAGTTCAATTCCCAGCAACCACATGGTGGCTCACAGCCATCTGTAATGGGATGAGATTCCTTCTTCTGGTGTGTATATAAAAATACATGAATAAATAAATCTTATTTAAAAAAGGATAGTCAGCTCTACCTGGGTATCCTATAGTTTTATTTGCAAGACTATATGAGAGTAAGGAAATATGAATGAAAGAATGAATGAATGAATGAATGAATGAATGAATGGCAGAGGAGGCTTCAAACCAGTCCTTCAAACCAAAGTTTACTCTGATCATTACCACACTGTAAGACCAATTGTCACTTTAAGCCCTCAGCCCACATGTTCTAAATCTGTATCGAACTACGCTTAGTTATTCTGAATGAAGCAAATGCTTTTTGCCTAGGATAGAAGCAATGTTCTTGGACATAGAAGAAACTGGCTACGTAGAACATTCTCTGTTATGCTGACTCTGCCCTGTGGTGCATGCTTAGAAAGTGGTGTACACTCTGGCCCTCCAGTACAGTTGGAAGTTTAATAATCGAGGATTATAATTTGATAACTGAAGGAGCTCACTGCTTCCCTGGTCCCCCTCCTTACACAGGTCACCTCAGCTTTTGTCCTGGGAGCTGGAGATCCAGATGAGTCTTTGACCTGTCACCTGACTTGTGAAATCACTCATCTAGAGATGGGTTTTCTCCCTTGAAATACGGGAGGGGCACGGTGCCAATATGTGGCTTAGCGTTTGTCGTGTACACCTGTGAACTAACTGAGACAAGCCCTCTGCGTTCATGCAGCTGCAGCTCACCTTGTTTCCATAGAGACCCATCTCAGGGTTCTCCTGGAGGGGCCAGGTCTGAGAGCGTTGGAAGCTAGAGTGGTTCCAGCCTCCTCTCGCCGCTGTCCCGTGAGCCGTCCTTTGGAAAAGTCCCGGCATCGTATGGGCCTCCTAAAACACATCTGTTGTCCTTGAAGTACCAGCCTGCACCCAGTGGAACCCTCCCTGCACATGTCTCCATCCCTGCCACTGTATCTGTGGATGAGGAATTCCTTATCTCTGTCTCACTAGGTCTTGTTATAAGGGAGAAGCTGCCGGGCTGCTCCCCTGCCCCCGGCTCTGCCTTCCTGGTAATCTTGAGGGAGAAGATAAAAGTGTACCTATGATGGAAATTTTGAGTCTAGAACAACACCTTCCAGGAGTCCAGCCATTCAACTGATGAATGCAAATACCTTATCTTAGAATTTCCATCACCGTAATAAAGACCATGACCAAACACAACTTGGGAAGTTAAGGGTTTACTTCTTCTTAGGATTGACTTTCAAGGCGCACTACATCACTGAGGGAAGTCAGGGTAAGAACTCAAGGCAGGAACTAAAGCTGAAGCCACAGGGGAATGTTGCTATTGGCTTGCTCCTCTGTGCTTCCTTATACACCCCACAATCACCTGCGTAGGGATGGCACTGCCCACAGTGGGCTGAGCCCTCCTACATTCATCAAGAAAATGCCCTATAGGCTTGCCAGTATTTTTTTTTTTTTTTTTTTTTTTTTTTTTTTTTTTTTTTTTTAGACAGGGTTTCTCTGTGTAGCTTTGCCTTTCTTGGATCTCGCTCTGTAGACCAGGCTGGCCTCGAACTCACAAAGATGCGCCTGGCTCTGCCTCCCGAGTGCTGGGATTAAAGGTGTGCGCCACCACCACCCCCCGGCTGGCTTGCCAGTCTTACATAGAGGCATTTTTTTTAGCTGAGGTTCCCTCATCTCAGATAACTCTAGCTTGTATCAAGCTGACAAAAAAAAAAAAAAATACTAACCACCTCATAGACATTAAGCTCTCACCACCTAACTTCCTTTCTGAGAAATGAGCCTCCAGTTTTAGCTCCAGATCAATGAAGAAACAAAACCTCAAAGAACAATTCCTACAAGATTTTGATCAATGTGAACACAGTCTTTCAAGTCCTCGTGGGTAGATCCTAGGTCCTCGATTCCCAAAGTCACATAGACAACATGTTTCTCATCTCCTTGGTATGTATGTCTCATCTCCCAACCATGTGACCTGTTAGTTTCTTGGCAGAGTCAAAAATAGACCCAAAAGAACTTACTCAGGCCCATTTACCCACATATAAAGATAAAGGCAGGCTAGAGAGATGGCTCAGCATCGAACGTTTTCTGCACTTGGAGAAGACATGAATTTGATTCCTAGTATCCACCTTGGGCAGCTCCATGGAATCCAATGGAATCCATCACCCTCTTCTGATCCCCACAATTACTTGCACATATGAGGCATATACTCATAGACAAAAACAGATATACACAAATAAAGACACACACATACACACACACACACACACACACACACACACACACACACACACACACACACACACAATGGCTAGAAGTTCTAAAAGTTTCCCTGAAATGTAAGTCTGTGATCTTGCCATAATGTATGGCGGTGGGGGTCTGGGGGAGGGACTGTTGAACTGGAGGCCTTACCCATGCCAAGCAAGCCCTCTACTTCTGGGCCCTATTCCCAGCTATCTTTATCATGATCCTTTCAAGGTCCGCAACTTCTGTTGCTAGGCAGGTAGAGAAGCTGGAGAAGAGACACATTTTCTAGAAACAAATACAGATTCCTTTTTGGTCACACAGCCCAGTTTCAGAGCCCTATTCTCTTACTCATCCTGACTCATCTCTTTCTTGACAACATATCTATTTGATCACATCATAGAATCTTATAAGAAAAGAATCTGAAGAAAAAAAAAAAAAAACCTGTCTGTTCTGAATGAATCCATGCAGCCGGTGGGCCGGACTGGAGAGATTTCACTGGAAATTGATGGGGGAGATTAAGTAAGCCTTTGGAAGGAAAGAAGCCTCCTGATGGAGAACCAGGTTGGCTTTTCTTCCCATTGTCTAAAGAATTACTTAGAAATGGTTTGAATGCTAGACTTGGATCTCTGCTTTCTCACCAATATCCAGGCTACTAAAAAATTCACAGATAGCCAGATGGTATAGCAGCAGCGCTTCGCAAGGGATCGAAGCTGGGTGAGCAAAGGGGACGTGTGTTCACGGGGGGCAAGTGGCAACATCAGGAAAAGCTTTGGGGTGGGAAGGGGAGGGGAGGAGGGTGTGGAGAGGCAAAGAGATGGACTTTCCCCTGCCGTGACCGACACTGGGGTGACCAGGCACAGCTGACTTTCTAATGGTGAGTGCCTCTTCCGCCCGCCATTTTCGAATCCACTCTCCAAGTTCTCTCTTTAGAATATTAATTTGAGCTGGGGCAGGGAGGGGGAGCACACATCTTTGATCCCAGCCCTCCGGAGGCAGAGGCAGGTGGATCTTTGTGATTCTGAGGCCAGCCTGGTCTACAGAGGGAGTTCCAGGACAGCCAGGGTTACACAGAGAAACCCTGTCTCGAAAAACAAAAAACTAATTTAGTATCCTTTATGTCTTCTATTTTCAATAAAATAACATCCCAATGCTTTCATACGAATCCCCCCAAAATTCTCCTTGCTATTAATGAGGTGGTTTTGGTTCTGTGATGGCATAAACATACGGGTAGAGACTGAACAGTGTTCAGCGATAAGTAGATGGCAGGTCATTTGTCATTTTCTGCTCTGTGACCTCCTGGTCCACTACACCAGCCTTGAGTGTCTGCTCTCTTCTCCTTTTGATGTTCTGTTTCCTCCTAGGCTATCTGCCCTAGGTTTTTGGCCAAATACAAATCCTGTCCCTTTGTGAAGACCTGATTCAGATTGTGCCTCCTCAGAGATATCAGTTTTTGTTACCAAAGTCTTTTCACTTGTCACATCTCAATTAGGAGATAGGGATCATTTATTATCTTTTAGCCTGTTTGTGTTTGTCTTTTGTCCCTCACTATGGTCTTATTCTTGGATATCAGATCCCATGTGTCATTTAAGACTCAGTTCCAGGATTGGCAAGATATTTGTTGGAGTTAATAGTACTGCCTCTCCCTTTGAGTTGTATTAAATACATGAAGGTATCCTCATAGTACATGATTTGGGGTGTGTGTGTGTTTGTGTGTGTGTGTGTGTGTGTGTGTGTGTGTGTGTGTGTGTGTGTGTGTGTATGAGAGAGAGAGAGAGGGGGGCGGTTAGGGATTGAACCTAGAGCTCTCACACGTGCTAGGAAAGTGCTTTGTTCTCACAGTCCTAAATGTTTTTTGTTTGTTTTGTTTTTTAAAGCAAGGGGCTGGAGAGATATCTCAGTGGTTATGAGCACTTCTTACTCTTGCAGAGGATCAGGGTTTCGTTCCCAGCATGCACCTGGTGGTTCATAGCCATTTGTTACTCTAGTTCCAGGGATCCAATGTCCTCTTTTGACCTCTATGGCTATATAATATGCATGTAGCACATATACATAGATTCAGGAAAGATACTCATACACATGAAAAAATACAGGCTAAAGAAGCCGTAGTAATTGTCATCTTGTTTCTCCTGATATGTCTATGCAGTGGTTTGGACATCAGAAGCATTCAGTTGATATTAGTAATTAATATAATTAATTGATTTTTTTCACTACTAAGCCTTGAGGAGTTTAGGTGACTGAGGAATTTTCATTTTTTTGCTTTGTTTTTGAGGCAGGGCCTTATGTACTCTGGTCCAGCCTTGAACTTATTATGTAGCCATAATAAGCTGAATTTCTAATCCTCCTGCCTCCACCTCCCAAATGCTGAGATGTGTGCCACCACAATATCTTACACCGTGCTGAGGACTGACCCAGGACTTCATGCATGCCTGGCAAGCACACAACCCCCAGCTGAGCAATATCCCAATCCCAGGAACTGCTTCCTAGAAGGAACTTCATTCACGTCCTCTGCCTTGATTCAAGTCGTTACCCAAGGAGGTTCCTCAACCTAAGGTGATGTTCTTTTTACATCACAGGCAGCAGAGCCCCCTTCCCGAGCCACCTTTCCCACCTGTGGTTCTCCAAAAGAGTTGGGAAAAGAGCAAAAAGTTTCCTTAGAAAACATAAGAAAATGATGAATTCACAAATCAAATAGATAGTTGAGGTTTTTAATTAAGAAAATCTGAACCTTCCCTGAGGTATGGAATTTTCACACACACATACACACACACACACACACACACACACACACACACACACACACACACATCCCCAAAAGTAGTACAAGGCCAAGTTTTCGTGGCCTCTTAACAGTAGTAGCTGGGTCTCCCACTCTGGAGATAGGGCGTCTTCAAAGAGGTCAGGACCTCATAAGTATCACTGATGACCACAAATGACGGTCACACCCAAAACATACATCTGCACTTGCAGCTATAACCAAAGAAGTTAGACTTCAAAAGGAAGGTGACGGCAACCTACTAATACAATGCCCTTCATTTTATAGAGAGGGAAACTGAGTCTGAGAGGCAGCTCATGGCCTCTGGACCCTTATATAAATGATTAGTGGATGATTAGGGGCCCAGTTCCTGGTCTCTGTGGCCACAATGAGGACTGACACAGCCCCACATCTAAGCATAAGTCTCACAGGTGAATGTGACTCACGCAGTCTCAGCTAACGCGTTGCAGAGGCCAGCAACCCCTGCCAGCCCTCCTCCTTCCTGCTCCACTGCTCCCATCAGGGGTCCTTACTTGTCATGCTCCAAGTCTTTCTGCTTTCAATGGCTCTGAAATCTGGCAATTTTTCCTCTACTGTACCAAACTATTTTATCTCCATCACTACCTGATGGAGTAAAATCTGATTTTACCACCGAAACTCATGATGTGGCCTTGACCAAGTGACCCCCCCCCCAACTCCTTAAGATTGATGCCCCATCCCTTGCACAAAATTGAGGGTTTTTTTTTAAGTAACCTCTAAAGCTATTTAATTACCACACGTTGATTGCATAATGACAAGCACACAATGAGTACCAATTAAATATTAGCTAAACATTAGTTACTGGGTTAGCATCATTTGATTCCAAGCTAACTGACTTGCCCTTTTCCAGGGAAAAGGAGGGAGTGGTCACAGCCTGAGCACTGGCCTCAGGGGCTTTGCAGACGTCTCATCTGGAGCTCAAGTCCAAGAATGACCAGAACATTAGCTCTGTGATAAAGGGGCAAGCAGAGTCTATACCACCAACTGGAAAAGATTAATAGGATTAAACTGATTTATTTGGTAAGGGAAATAGCCCCCTGCATCCAGGATGGATGTAGTCTCAAACACACAGAACAGACCACTTAGGGCTTCACTCCCCCAGTGACCCTCTGAAAGCCTCTATCCCACAAGAAACTCTGAACTGAAAGAGACACACTCAAGAGGGTGGAAAGGCAAGAGTAGCCAGAGGACCAGGAGCTAAGCCGAGGTTCCAGGGAGGAAGGTAGTCTACAAAGCAGGGAGAAATGGGAAGTGGCTGTTCTAGGAACTGGGGGATAGAGCTGACAGCTGCTGGTAAGGATGCCTACCAGATAACAGGAGGAGAAAGCTTCATTTCAAAGCAAATACACAAAGACTGTGGGACTCAGTCAATAGGGTACTTGCTGTACAGGAATGAGGACCTGAGTTCAGATCCCCCAAATCCATATTAAAAGCCTCTTAGAGCAGGCAGCATGTGCCTATGGTCCCAGCACAAGGAGGCAGAGACAGGAGGATCCCTAGGGCTTGCTGGCCGGCCAGTCCAGCTAGTCAGTGAGTTCCACATCAGTGAGAAGCCCTATCTCAAAAAAATAAGATAGAGAGTGGTGGAAGAAGATACTTTCAACTTCTGGTCTCCACGTGCATGTATACTCATATCACACACACACACACACACACACACACACACACACACACACACACACACTGCAATGTGGAGATGCCCTGAAGATACTGTGCTAATTGAAACAAGCTAATCACAGAAGACCTAGGGATGTACAAATCCATTACATGTGATTAAGGAGGTAGACAGGTGGGTACCAGGGGCTCAGGGTAGGAAGGAATAGGGAGTTATTTAATGGGTACAGAGTTGTAGTGTCAGAGGACTAGACAGTGCTCTATGGATGGGCAGCAGTGACAGTGAGCGTGAAAATGTGCTTAACTAAAGTGCAATCTTCATCGTGGTAAAGATGGTAAATTCCATGTTACACATATTTTACTACACTTTAAACAAACATACAAAAAGGGAAGGAAATATCCCAAAAACTCCTTGTGGGCAATTAAACTCCAGCTATTATTTGAGAAAACTTTTTGAATCACAATCATTCTGTTGTTCATGTGGCTTCTTGAAAAATAAAACACAGAAAAACATATCAATACTCCTGGGGGTGGGGCAGCAGGGGAGCTCAGAAATACTTGAGAAGCGTGCCCTCAGGCAAGACGGCACTGTTTAGTGCATGAGAAATGGGTTGGACATGTTCTTTTCATACCCTCCCTGGTTACGTATGAGGGGGCTCCTCCTACATAGATTCAAATAATACGGCTCAGGAGGGGAATGGTTTTTCCTGCCAAGACTGATGAGCTGCGTTCAATCATCAGGACCTACACGATGGAAGGAGAGAACCAGCTCCTTCGTGTAGTCCTCCGACCGCCACACGTCCACTGAAGCTTGTGAATTCTCACACAGTAAGTCAATAAATAAGTAAATAAAAATTGTAAAGATTCAAAAAAAAAAAGTCTTGCCCTCTGCATCCATCCAATTTTTTATGAGGCTTTTTTGAAGGGTGGATTTACAAATGTGTCTACCCTGCATGTGTGCCCCAAGAGAGCTCTGAAGACAACCCAGTGCAAAGTGACAAACTTACTCAAAGCGTTGTGAGGCTTGGTTTCTGTTGTTTTGTTGGGTGTGTGTGTGTGTGTGTGTGTGAGAGAGAGAGAGAGAGAGAGAGAGAGAGAGAGAGAGAGAGAGAGAGAGAGAGTTGCAAGGTTCTCAAGTATGAACTTTGTAGATGACAACACAGTGCTGAAATGTAAAAGGGTGACGAACATTCCAATCCAATTACCCTTCACTAGTGAGCCTGTCTCTAAAGTTTTCTTCCTGTGAACTATGAGGTTATGTCCAACCCCAGAGTGTCAGTAGATAGTCAAGAGAAACGTCCAGATGGAAGAGAGAGTCTAAAGAGAACACAGTCAGTGGCAATAGGACTGAGTTAGAGTTTTCCTAGAAACCACAAATGGAAGCTATTTCTATTTACAAACAGTTCCTCACAGCCAAAGAGAGCTGAAGACCACAGAGAGGATTACGTGTCACTGCTATTGTTTGAACATCAAAGTTCCCTCACAGGCTTGTGTGTTTGAACACTTGGTCACCAGATGGTGGCGCTGTTTTGAACCTCCCTGTGTCATGGCGCCTAACTATCTAATGTAGGGGCAGGCCTAAGGGCTAAAGCTCTGCCTACTTTGGGCTAAAGTCTCTCTGCTCCCTGGTTCAAGCCATCTAATAAGCGGCTCCCACTTGTGGTGATAGATTGTGTTCCCTAATAAACTTGCCTGAGGATCAGAGGACAGAGCCAGCCACTAGATTAGATACAGAGATCAGGCAGTGGTGGCACACACACTTTAACCCTATCACTTAGGAGACAGAGATTCATCTGGATCTCTGTGGAGTTCAAGGCCACGCTGGGCTACAAGAGATTGATCGAGTATAGGAGAGAAACAGAGCCAGGCAGTGGTGGCACACACCTGAGATCTCATGCCTTTGCTTGGGAAGCACACCTGCCTTTAATCCCAGGAAGTAAATACGACAGGGCAGAGAAAGGAGTCAGGAAACAGGAACTCACTCTCTTTAGGCTGAGGATTTCATAGAGGTAAGAACCAGCGGCTGCTGCTCTGCTTCTCTGATCCTCAGGCAAGTTTATTAGGGTACCCAATGCATCACCACACACCCCTGCTGTCATAGAGCTGCTCAATGCCACTCCTTCTCCACCATGTCGGACTGGACTCCCTCCAACCCCACGTCACAGTAGACCACTGTGGAGCAGGCAACATAAAATGAGCAATACATCTGTCATGTTTTGTGTTTTCCCAGAGAAGAATTTTAACTTTTACACTAAAAATGCATGAACCTGGTGTCCTCCCTTTACACACTTTTTCACTGCTGCAGATGCTTGCAAGTTCTTCCGGCCTGGGTGTCGGCCTAGCTCAGAACTTCACAAAAGCATGCTGAGGACTCAAATAAGAATAAGAAAATAGAGCCAGTCGGTGGTGGCACGTGCCTTTAATCCCAGCACTTGGGAGGCAGAGGCAGGTGACTCTCTATGAGTTCAAGGCCACCGTGGTTTACAGAATGAGTTCCAGGATAGCCAGGGCTGTTACACAGAGAAACCCTGTCTTGAAAAACAAAACAAAACAAAAAAAAAGAAATAAAAGAAATAGATGTGTGGGACTGGAGAGATGGCTGAGTGGTTAAAAGAAGTAACTTCTCTTCCAGAGGACCCAGGTTCAATTCCCAGCACCCACATGGTAGCTGATAAATATCTGTAACTCCAGTTAGGGGACCCAGCACCCTTTTCTGACCTCTCAGACACTGTACCCCGTTGTGCACAGACATACATGTAGGTAAAACATTCATGCACATAAAATAAAAATAAACCACGCGCACAAAAGATAGGTGTATGGTTCTAGAGCAATCAAGGTAGGGAGCCATTTAGCCGGGCACAACTCCAAGTTTGGGGCTAAGTCTTTGGAAATGGGAAACTAAATTCCCGGTAAGGGCTCTCCTACTATGAAAGCTAACTGTCAGTTAAGGAGCCACACAATGGCAAATGCTACTTTTCTAATTTGGAGCAGCCTGTTGGAAACTGAGTAGCTGCTGAAATGTGATCACAAGGGCTCCTTGGGAAATCTGGTTGTTTTGTTACAGCCCGGAGTCCCTGGTGTCATGGAGGAATGCTGTTTGCCTCATCCTGACCAAAGACTCTAATTGGCCATTGATGATGTCGAGGACATATCTAAGATGACTGTTTTGTTTTGTTTTTGTTTTTGTTTTTTTTGCCTGCCATTCCGTTATCTCTCTTTGATTCAGAAAGAAGGGAGCGTGGCTGCACTCATAATCTTTCCCTGCAGTTTTGAGTTCAATAAGGCAAAAAACAAAAGGGATCAGTGCGAAGGGGTGAAAAGTTGAAGAATCGTGCTTGTGCCTCTCCCTCCATGAACATTCACAAATCCAAGGGACTGAATGGTCTTCCCTTGAGCTGGAGTGGGAGTGTGCCTATGGTGTGAGGAGACTCAAGGAGAGAGGGTGTAAATTAACTGCATCTGGCGAGGCTGGGTGAGAAGGGGATGAGATAATTAGCTGGCTGTATAGGAACAAGGGCAAAGGAGAGATTTCTACATTCATTCAGAGGAAATCTGAAATGAACTACTTTGCACCCATTTGGTGCTCGATAAGGGAATGCTACACCTTCAGCTTGGCAGACCTTGAACCCCAGGACCATATACACCGGTCCACCAAACCCCTAGACAATACAAGCTCTGCCTTCCCACCCAACAAATGGAAGTCTGACCACACATCTTCTCACTTCTGAAAATGAAGGCAAGACGATGAGGTTACAACTACAAGTATTTGAGAGCAATAAGAAGATGAGGATCTGGTGAGGAAGGTAAAGCCTTACAATAAGCAAGATGCACAAATACATAATAAAAACACATAATAAAAATCAGTTCTCCCAAAACCTGGCAGTAACCAGTTTATAGCACTGCTCTGCTTGTGTGTTTCCATGTGTACATGTGCAACGTTTTGAAAGTAACACATGTTTCGGGTGACTCAGAAACTTCACCAGGCTGTTTATATGATGGCTAAAACAAATGCCACTGTCATATTAAACTCCGTGATATGTAAGGACGCAGTGTCTGCCATCTTAGAGGAATTTAAAGCATTCTAACACAACCTATGAAGACACCTAATATGAAAATCCTTTGTCTCCACAGAGGCAAGAATATTGCATTCTGGGAGCTGCAGAGATGGCTCAGTGGTGAAGAATTCATAGGGGTCTCACAGAGCACCAGACTTCAGTTCCCAGCATCCATGTCTAGCCACCCCAATGCCCTCTCCTGGCCTCTGTGGGAACTGCACTCATGTGTACAAATCCTCACAGCCGGAAACATACGATTTTTTTTTTTTTTTAAAGACTGCTTTCTTTGGTGCTTTTAACATGTATTTCTGAGAGTGAGTTTGGCTTTATCGATGAGTAGATTTCATAAGGAACTTTTTAAGGTAAGAGCCACTGCCAAGCTCAGAGTCACTGGGATGTGTGCTTGTAAGACGCAGGTCTCAGTTAGTGCTTAGAGGTTTGCAAACATTTCTAAAACTAGCTTACAGGTTATTTATCCCAAGAAGAGATAGGACAGTCATGAAACTGGGTAAATTCCTGAAAGAGGTACTAAAGTTAGGGCGGGGTAAAGTGGGGAGAGTGTTTGCAGTACAAATCTGACAACTTGAGTTTGCATACCTAAAACCCACATGAAAGCCAGACTCAGTAGCACAAGCGTCTGTGATACCAGTGCCCCCCAAGTCAGCCTAGTGAAAACAGTAGTGAATAAGAACAGACCCTACCGTGAACAAGGTGGAAATCAAAGACCACGATCGGAGGTTCACACAAGCACTGTGGCACACTCACAGACAGGAACACACATGCACTCACACACACGCATACACCCCACACCATACCACGCCACAAAGACTAGATGAAGATCAGTGAGCTTGTGTACACACTCCAAAGGGCAAGACTTGCATCCAGGCTACTGGCACGTGCTTCCAGTTCCCAGAGGATCCCAATGGCATTGTGGGTAGGACAGAAAGGACATTCTGTGTAATTAGCAGCCCCTGAGCACTGTTTAGAACAGAGAACATGCTGGAGAATGCAGCTGTTGCCCTGAGAGAAGCAGGAGCCTAACAGTGGAATCCCCTATATCCTGGTGCCAACTCTGACACACCAACTGCGCACAGCACGTCACCACTCTGGGGCTCCAGTTTGGTTTTCGGAGTTGTTAATTGTTTTTTCTATAAAATGAAGATAAATGGCCCCGGAGAGTCCTTCCAATGATATATATTTAAGTTTGTACTTTTGTAAATACCAGAGAAACTCAAATAATAATAATAATAAACCCTTAAATGACAAAGTTATCACACACACCCAACAAACACTTCCCATGTGTTCATTGCCCTCTTCCAAGCATCTCCATCATCTCCTGCAGCCTACAGCAGGAGGCAGCATCCCCTGACAGCCATCACTTTACCATGGATGAACAGTAATGCTGAGTGCGTTGACCAAGGTCAAGAGCTAGGACGGGATCACCAGTCCAGCCTCCTCCATCTCTGTGGCTCTGTTATACTCTCCATGCAGAAAGCAAGCTGACTTTCCCGGGAAAAATGCCAGAGGTTCCATCCTTCCCACTGAGAATATACTAGCATATTAGAATAACAACTTTGGAGAGACCGAGGTCTCTCTGAACCATTTCAGGACCTGGCTAGAAACGCAAAAACCCAGAGAAAGAAGCAACAGGGAATTCTTCCCGTTTTTTAACGAAAGAGAAAAAATTAGGGATGGGAATATGGGGTTTCTTAAAAAATTACATGATTGCTGGAAGTTAATTTGGTATTTCTTCGTTGGTTTGTAAGTTCTGTTTCCAATCACAAAAACAGACAGCAGAGGAGGCCTAAATCGCATTTCAGTGAATTAGCGTCTTGTCCCAGAGAATCTATCTCACTCTGAACACAGCATAGAACCCAGACTGTGGTCCTGTGTGGCAGGAAGGACTCTCGGTGTAAGAGCAAATTTGTCAGGAGCCCCTACGTGGTTACCTGAGATGACAGGCATCAAGCCCAGCAGCAGCCATCAAATATGGTTAATAAAACAATGACACTCAGATGGGGGTGTATGTACTGGCTCCTCCAGAGAAAGGCCTTGGTCATACCCTGCCAGACAGGGGCAGTGGTAGGCCCAAGGCCTCACCTTCTTTTGTCATTCACACACCTTATGAGACTGAAGTTGGTGCAAATAAATCAGCCAGTGATTTGGAGCTGTATGGAAGGAAGGTCCTAGCACAAGCCTGCACCCCAGCACCGCGGAGGCTGAGGCCGGAAAGGCACGAGTGTAAGCACAACCTGAGCTGCAAAAACAAAAGCACAGCCCTAAACGCCAAAGATCAAAGGGAAAAAGTGAATAAAGGAAACTAAAAGGAAGATCCTGGTGTCTACATCCTAGCTATCCGAGCTCCGTGCCTTGTAGAAAATACGAAAGCCAAGATGACCACAAAGGCCCCAGGGTCGCTCCCCAGAGTTGAGATTCACGAAGGAAAGACACTGAACAGCACAGCAGACCCTGCATGCCCCCTACCTGTCGATGATGACGGGGTCCGACGGGGTCTCATTCCGGTTCCCACAGCTCTTCTTCTCGCAGCATCGACTGCAGATGGAGAGGGAAGCAAAACGAGGAGACGGTGTCAGACTGAAGAAGTTCAGTGAGCACACAGCATAAGAACATTCCCAGATGCCCCAAGTAGCCTCCCGACCGTAAACTGCTCAACAGCAAACTCTGTGGCAGTGTTCTGGTTATTAGAACAACAACAACTAAATCTGGAGCCCCCAAACTCATTCAGATTCTCTGTCTTAGAAGCTGGCTGGTCTCAGCTTTCCCGAGAGCCGTATCTGTAACTTAACCACAGATGTTTAGATTTTAAGGTCTACGAGGTCACTTCCAGGCTGATGCATGATGATTTTATGGAAGTGTATTTTAGGCCTTTGTATCCCAATAAATAGTTAAAGAAAGAAAGGATGCAAGAATGTATAAAATAGACCAGAAGTAGCTGCTCGGGTGATTGTAAACCTTATTGGCCTACCAGCTTCCTCTGGAAAACTCAATGTCCTCTCCAAGCACTTAATTACCCACTCATTGTTGTCATTTTCCAAAGATGAAGGAAGAAGATGAGAATTTATACATTTTAAAATGAATAAATTTTATACATTTTGTAAAAATGAATGTACATAAAAAAGAATGTTATACATTTTAAAATCGAGAGGAAATGAAACACCAAGTTGGAGAAAGGTAGCTAGAAATTTTCGTCAGAACAGAAATAGGACTTGAATGCATCAAGTCCCAGTCCTAAAGTCTCTGCCTCCCAAGGCTTCTCCCTGTAAAGTACAGGGGGCCTGGGAGACAGACAGACAGACAGACAGAGAAGTGCTGAGGGGCCAGGCCCCCAGAGCAATCACAACAACGAGGAAAGGCTCCGAATGACTTGAGAGCAAACACTCAGGTCCAAAAGTGTCTGTTCAAACTCATCCGCCAAACATGAGAAGGCCAACATGGTACACAAACCCCAACCGCTGTTCGTCAGACAAGGGACTCTCAATGCTCACTATCAAGTATGGTTGACTTAGCTTGTAGCCTTGACATAGCTCGTAAGAAAATCATGACCATCCCCACCAGCTGGAGATAGCTAACACGTGTTTGTAATAACCATCTGCATGTGAGTGGGCCATGCCATGACGCTTCTGCAGCTCAGACCCAAGATAGTGCCACCGAGAAACTGCTGGGCCAGGAATAAGAGGCCTGATGTCGAACCCATCACTAACTAACTACAGGAACTCAGTCCATTATCTTGAATCACTCTGAGTTTTGCTTCCCTTCTCCAGAAAGCGGTTGGGTTGGTTATCTTTAGAACGGCTTCTAGGGTTCAGCTGATGAGGGGGAGGCAATGAGAATTCCTGCAAATTTATCATAGTACAAAGAGAAATGGGAAGGAAGCCCATGTGGCAACAAGGGATCTCAAAATGTGCCCCAGCCGGGTCAGGGATCTGCTCAGGGACACTGTGCAGCCCATTCACCTTCTGATCCTCCACAGAATTGAACACAAAGGTAGGGGCTGAAAAGACGGCTCAGCAGTTCAAAGCCCTGACTGCTCTTCTAGAGGGCCCATGTTCAATTCCCAGTACCTCGTAGTGACTCACAACGTCTGTAACTTCAGATCCAGGGGATCAATGCCCTGCTACAGCCACCTGGGGCACCAGGCATGCTTTTGTAGGCAGACATATGTACAGGCAAAACATGGGCAAAAAAGAATTTGTTTTGTTTTGTTTTTTTCTGAGACAGGGTTTCTCTGTGTAGCCCTGGCTGCCCTGGAACTCACTCTGTAGACCAGGCTAGCTTCAAACTAACAGGTGGGACTGCCTCTGCCTCCCAAGTGCTGAGGTTAATGCTGTATTAGTGGATTTCTTGCTGTTATGCTCAGTAAGACTTTTTTTTTAATATTTTATTTACTCTGCTTTATGTGTATGAGTGTTTTGCCTGCATGTATGTATGTATGTGTACCATATGCATGCCTAGTGCTTACAGAGAGCAGAAGAGGGTGTTCGTTGGATCCCCTGAACTGAAGTTATCAGTGATTCTGAGCTGTTACATGGGCTCTAGTAACTGAACCTGGGTCCTCTTCAAGAGCAGCCAGTGTTCTTAACTGATGAGCCATCTCTCCAGCCACCCCCTTTTTTTTTAATGAACATTTTTAAACTTTTGCAATGTATCTCTCTTACCAGAGATATACAGATTAATCAGTGGGCAACCGTACCCTCAGAGTGCAAAAGGCCCTTGAGAGACATTAATGCCTGCTCCTCAAATGGGCACAATGCAGCGCTAAGACATGTATCAAATTAGTAAATATTAAAAATTGTCTCAACTTTCCTGAATGCCAGTCTTTGCCACTGGGACTTTCTGAAATAATATTTGACCTTTGAAGTTATATTAGATCTTAACTTTTAAAATTTCAATTCATCCCAAGATTAACACCAATAAAAAGTCCTAGCCAGCCTCCCAAAGCCCTTATGTTCCCCACAACTCCCTACCCACCCTGTTTCTGGCTCCCACCTTTTCCATAGGTGGGAGTATTCTTTCTGCCAATGTGTTAACATTAGCTGGTCAGGCAAAACAACTTCGCACAGCTCCACAGTTTCAAAAGCCCCACATACACCACCTACCTAAAAACCTCCAAAGCTAGACTCTCCTAACATCACCAGCTTGTCGGCCTCGCCCCAAATATGTGTGCAGCACCAGTACAATTTAATTACAATCACATATGCCCTCAGAATGTGCCGATCTGTTTAGTTTGGGGGGGGGGGATGATTCTGAAGAGGCCTGTAAGTTTGCAAAATTGCTCAGCTGAATTCAGCTGCTTTCCACAGGGATTTCCGCTGTAGTAAAAGAAAAAAAAAATTGCCCCTCCCCCAAAAAGTAAGCTTTGTGCCAGGGTGGTACAATGTGAGGGAGGCCATGGAGAGGAGGAAATGGTCTACAGAGAAAAAAAATGCAGAGAAACTAGAGGGCTAGTCCTCTATTTCTAACAGGAATAGCACCTCTTAATGTTAACACATAGCAGAGAAAAGATACCGACATTCACTGGGCCTGCTGAACTTCAATAGTAAAAATATAAACATAATAACAAGTGGTTGTATTGCCCCAATTGAATGTTCCTTAAAATTTCTCTGGGGCTCTCAGTTGAAATAAATTCCTTTCGTGTGTGGTGTGTGCGTGTGCGTGTGCGTGTTTAAAGAAAGTTCTCATTAATATGTTCTAATTGTGTTTGATTCTTAAGCTTTCGTCAGTCTTAGAGTGCCTGACAATCAAGGATCAAGGAAGCAGTGAACCCAGGACACGTAGAACCACAGTTCACCAACACTGTGGGTAGCTGACACTCAGGAACTGGGTCCCTGAATCACTCAGGTGACATG
This sequence comes from Peromyscus maniculatus bairdii, assembly GCF_049852395.1. Classification (NCBI taxonomy): domain Eukaryota; kingdom Metazoa; phylum Chordata; class Mammalia; order Rodentia; family Cricetidae; genus Peromyscus; species Peromyscus maniculatus. The sequence goes on along the minus strand of NC_134860.1, from coordinate 65,488,286 downwards.
ATCTGGTTTTCTTTCCTCTCTAGACAAGGCCTGAATGACCGGCTTCAGATTCGCCCATTTTAGTACAAAGGCTCTTAGAGCTCTTACTCCAATGGGAAGGTCTCTCAGCCTGAAGTTCCTGAGAAGAGATGTTTATGTTTTGTTTTGAACTAACAATGACTATAAAATATGAAAAAGATAAATTAATAAATAGATAACTAAAGAGAAGACTGAACTTCGATAAGTTAAAGCTTCCCTAAGGGTTGGGGTGGGGGTGGGGGGCGTGTTTCTTTTTTCTCAATGTGTGAAAGTGAAAGCTGTGTCTCTGACCCCGGGTTAGTTTAGTCTTCAATTTATTTGGGGTGCCTTCTGCTCGAAACACTCTCAAGTTGCTCACAGGCCTCTCCTTCCCATGAAATCTTTGAAGGAGGAAAAGGAAAAAGTAAGGCGAGCTGGGCCTGAGAGGTTGGGCCTGAGAAATTTTTATCACAGTCCTGAATCTTACCTGAAATTTTTTTTTTCAGGAAAGGAGGAAAATGAAAGAAAGAAAGATGAAAAGATGGCTGGGGAAGAAAAAAAACGCCCTGGTCTCAGTCAGAGGGTGGGTGTCTAGTCAGCCAAACTCCAGCCCAAGATCAGCTAATGTGTCCTTTTTCCTTTGCAAACTCGTTTTTAAAATTCAACCCTCAACTTTCAAAAAATCTGTCTCTAATTTCAAACTCAAATAAGCTCACAGCATGGTGGCTTTTGTTTTGTTTTCTTCTCCCCAACTCCTCCCTGCAATTGCATAACAAAAGTGTCCAAATTCACGCCATCTGGCCGATAAAGACACTGGCCCCACTGCCCGGCTGGCCCATCTGATTAGGGCCCTGTCTAGCCTGCGCCTTGTGGCGAAAAGTCACAGCTGTGGGCTTTGCTCATGCTCAATACAACTCTGTTATTAGCCAGCTGTAGGCCTCGAGACGACTTCTGTTCAAATTATAATATCTTTTAACCCTCTGAGCATTGAGGGCACAGGGGTGGCTGGCAGCAACATAACACCTAGATATCTCCTTGCTAATAATTGGCGAAATGAACTAAGGCAGGGAAGAGCAGAGACCACTGGGGAAGACAGAAAAAGTTATTCCTAAAGAGATGAATTTTGTCCCTTTGTTTTGTCACACACTCACACACACACACACATGCATCACGCATGCCTCTCTCACACACACACACAAACACCACCACCACTACCGCCAAAGCCAAAGACCAGTTAGTTAATGAACCTTTTACCAATGAATACAGAATAGCAAACCATTCCCGGAAGTACCCAGGTATGCCAGGCAAGACCCTGCAATAAAAGTATGTGTACTAATTAGTCACTGAAGAGCTGGGCACCCCATTCATGCCCTGTCACTGACAGCTGTAACTGACTGTTCAAATGAACAAGGAACGGGTCCCCTGCAGGAGAATCAGTCCCTTTGACTAGTGAGAAGCTCCCCTCTGCCTATCTATGGACTCACCTATCGCTCATCTCCCAACACACACACACACACACACACACACACACACACACACAAACACACAAACACACACACTGCAGACAGTAACCCATCCAACAGATTGTTTATTCGCCCATATTAATATTTGTTTGAAAATCTAGTTTGGAAAGAAAGTCAGAGTGTATCTTCCCCGCTCTCCACTGCAGAGAAGTTACAGTACATTAAATTTTTATATTGTGTTACTAATGCAGACTAAACTAGAGGCTTTAAAAATTGATGCTGCTATTTAAACAGCATAAAATGAGGAGGATTTGATTAGGCTGAAAAAAATAAAAATGTCATCCTTAACTATATGGCTGCATGGGGTGTGTGACTATTATTTAAAGTGATAAGGAGAATTCATTAGACAATGGGCTACTTGGGGCCTTTCTATTCTTTTAGGATTGTCTCTCCAAACAATGATACTTAGAAGCACAGAACAAGAAGAGACCTCCTTTTGACTAGTCAACCAAATCAAAGCACTGTGACTGTGTAGTCTAGGGATTACAGGCAAGTACGTTGTGGAGGGACAGTGTTTTCCTTCTGACCAGACCTGTCAAGAGCTCTGAAGTAATGAAGTATCTCCCCATTGACCAGGCTGTGGCACCTCAGTGCCCTTCTGTTGAGGCCATGGCCAGGCCTCAACTTTGCCTCTTGGTGAATTTGCTTTTCTAATACTTGGCCACAACCTAAACAAGCATGTCTGATTGTTATGATTTCTAACTGGCTGGATTAGGGGGGCAAGAAGGGCTTTAGAGAGCTTCCTAAGGAGCAGTCCCCACTAAATCAGATGGCCTGCAATTATCCACCAAAGTCAGGAACCAGGAACGGAACTGAGAGCAGAGCTGGAAGAAGAACAGAGGCTCTTGCCCTCCACTCAGGCTTTGGAGACAGGGAGATGTGTGCACAAAACAGCCTTTAAATTCTATACTGAAAGGACTTCTTCCCAGAGTCTCCTTTGTACGTCCTTTCCCGTTTATGGAAGGCTCATTAACACCCTGACCACTAGACAGCCTGCACTGAGCACTCCAAAAACATTATTTGAAAGATAGAATGTAAGGATGAATTCCACACACACACACACACACCATCGCCACCAATTTTCTTCTGTGTAAGTAGGAGAAAGAGGGCAATATGTAGAGCTCAAAATAGAATGCACTGGGCCCTGAGGGCAGGCCGGAAAGCCAAGAACTCCAGGAGACTGTACTTTTCACAGTGTGATGCTCTGACTCCATCTTTCCTGGGACTTCAGATGTCCCAAGAACAGGCTTCTCGCTGTCTTTGCACCCACTGGTGACCCCACGCAACTGATTTTTCTGCCCTATGATTTCTTTTTGACAGAAGAAATAGCACTGTTGGGAAATCTCGCAGTCATGGGAGAAGCAACTTTACCAGCAGGGGATAAAAAGCCCAGGCATCTCCAGGAAGGACTTAGGACCTGGCCTCTCAGCCCTCTGGCGGTGCCTTGCCTTGACTGAATCACGCCAGGGTTTAGGGCTCATCGGCTAACTCCACAAGTGGCACCTCTTGGAAATCTACCCTGAGCAAGCAGAGAGTCTGGGGGAACCCTTCATCCCAGCTTCAACCCCCGAGCCAGGCCTGATGCCTAGGCAGCGGCTGAGATTTCCCACCTCGAGGAAGAAACCCTGGGAAGCCAGGGGAATGGAATCCATCTTCTGGAATACCTTTCCCAGTCCAAAGGGCTATGCTCCAAAACAACAGCCTTAAAGACAAGGAGCATTCTTTAAGAGGGGTCCAGCCAGGGACACATCAACCAGGTGCCTTTGGTAAAGCAGCCCCAGGAGCTCCCAACTTTCTAGCCAAGCTGGGGGAGGGGGGGGTAGGCAGCTCTTACCTGCACATCACCTCATGTGTCAACAGAACTCGGCACATTTCTGGATTCTTATTCTGTCCCTCATAGGCTATGGGCTGTCGGAAAGGAAGGCATGGACAGAGTGGAGGCAAAAAAAGGACTTTAGAACAAGTGCAAAAATCAGTTCCCTCTCACTGCCAGTTAGGAGACACTCCCGCCCCCACCCCCAGCACAGAACCAGAGCCGTCGCCTGGTTAGCATAGAAGTTTGTTCTTCGCAAAGAGGAATACCCCAGTAAACTGAACCTTCAGTAATCGTTTGCTGTCTTCAGCCCTTTATTTAACACCACCCCCAAACCCCAGCATTCTCCCATAGCATTGAAAACAGAGCAATGGGGGAGTGGGGGTTTCCTGTTTTTATTTTTGTTTTGTTTTGTTTCCCAGTGTGGACTTGAGGTGAAGGGAAGTGTGAATCCCGCACTGTAAATCCTGCTAGAGGCAGAAGTCACAGACTACCCGCGGGGAGCAGGGAACCAAAGGCAACCTGCCTCCAGGGCTCACCTGCTTAGTGACTGAGTCGATGAGCCTGACGTAGAGGTCCTGTTCTGTGCGGACACCTGCAGGGGAGGAGAGAGGCCGGTGGTGTGTGGGCGCGAATATCAGGACCACTCTCCTACCCCAATCCCTTCCCAGCCCTGGAGTCTGATCCAGCAAGTCAGTCCATCAGGCCACAGACCCCTTGATGGAACTGACCTGGAGGGGGGCAGCGCTCAATCGACATCCGCACCCAAGCCCTGCCCTCGCTAGTCTGGTATCTCCCGGGGTACAGTAGGCGGTAGATAGCCGCTACCACCTGGCTGCTTGTTGACTGAGTGCCTGGTAAGGAAGTCACTTACCGTTGCTGTACAGGAGCTGTAACTTGTAATGGGTACCGTTGTTGGTCTTCTCATTGCCTTGCTCCTAAAAATACAGAAACCCTTCATTCTTGTGCTTTTTGGTACACTCCCCCGCCCCCATCCCAAATGAAAGAAGCAGGCCTTGAACTACCCAACCCCCGTCCAGCCCCGGGTCAAAGGGCAAGGAGCGGCTCCTGCCGCCATTGGCCACCTTGGGAAATTTGTCAAGGATTGCAGCCACTTGACCTTCACCAGCCCTGGTCTCTCCCTCTTAAACAATGTCCTCATAAGTGCACCCCTGCCTCCGGCCGTGATGACCAGACACCCACACCAAGGCTCTCTTTAAACAGTCCCCACCCAATCCTTCTGTCCTTAGCAAGCCCCTGGGCTTCTCTCTGGAGGGAAGAAAAAAAAAAAAGTGAACCCGCCTGTCTTTTAGAAGGGCAACGTTAGTTCTGCAAAACGGAAATGACCAGGCCCAGGGCTCAGGGACATTGGCAACTGGCTACCCCGGGGTTCCCTTTGCCCAGCTGAGGAGGCTGGAGCCCAGTCACAGCTGTTGGGCATATATTGGTTTAGGTAAACAATTCTTCATTTCAGACCAGATCCAGCCCTCAAATCAGGGTTTGAGTTCAAGGGAGACACTACGTCGTTCGGGTAGTCAAGTGTTTCCAGAAAGAAATGGAGCCTGGGAAGGCTGGCCGCAGTTCCCACAAAATATTGAATTGACCTACCTGCACCCCTGGCCCTTGTCGCCGCCGCTGCCAGGTGAAAATAATAAAATAAATAAATAAATAACCTGGACACTGACAGCGGCAGAGTTGGTTATACTTTTAAACAACGGTCTAAAGAACTTTTTCTCCGAGGTCAGTCGGTGGCCTGTCGCGCTACTACTGACCCCAAGGTTAGGCGCTGGGCACTGCCGTGAGCGCCAGATTCGGAGTAGGAACCAGCGGAGGTTGGTGGGGGGAAATCTACTGAGTTAGAGGCTGAGGGTGAGAAGCCTCAATTTATCATCCCTGATGATGCGAGCGGGAAAGTGTCGCAAGTGACAGATGGAATCCTTAGTGCTTTGCAAGGAGGGAGTTGTTAGGCCGGGGAGGGGGCGGGGGCACCAGGGGTCTGCTTACTTTGTCGTTCTCCACGAAGTCCACGAAAGCCGTGCGCTCGATCTCCACCGGCTGTCCCTGCCTGTCGTAGAGCGCCAGGACAAAATGAAAGAAGTTGGATTTCCTCAAGTTAGAGGGAGGTTGCTTTTCAAAGTGGGCCCGGGACAGGGCCACTCCGCTGCAAGGGAAGAGATGGGAGGGAGACAGGATGACGGGGAAAGAGAGAAAGACAGAGTGTTAGGCAGTTACTAACGTGCCCAAACCGCGTGGCAGAGGGGAAAAGAGGTCTACAACCCAGGCCCCAAGACCTTCTGAAACCTTCAGGTCCTTGACCGTGTCCCTCCGATTAAGAAGCGCACTCCCTTAGAGGAGTTGCAATGGGCAACTTACTACCATCATCCAGTTAGTTGTACAGCCGCCCAGAATCCCGTCACCGGGCGCCTAAGTCGGGCTTTTAGTGGAAGCAAAAGACCAAGGACTTCCAGCTGAAGTCCCGAAAAGCGCTTCTAAACCGCAGACGCCTGCCTTGCTGCATCTTTCCTTCAGCCTACTGCCAATCCCCAAAGCTGTGACCACAGCTTTAGGTGGGGGGGATGAGATTCTTTTGCATCTGAGCAAGTGACCCCTTTAATTCCTGTCTAATGAGTTCCCAGACCTGTGACACAGCCTAAAAAGATGGGAAGCCTGGAGCCCAAATCTTGGTCCTCAGGGCCTCACCCACGGTTTGGCTTGCTCTACCGAAATTTGCATCCAGGACAGCATCACTGCAAAATCCCCACAGTCATCGCTGGGGAAAGCGGGCCAGGGTCGAACCCGCGCGCTACTTGAGGACCTTCGCCCCCCAGAGCTGCTCCACGTAGAGAAGCCAAAAACGTTAAGAGACACAGGTGATCCGCCATTCAAGCGTTTTCTCCACTTCCCTGACTCTGTAAAGCTGGACCCGGAGCCCTCCAGAGCCTCGAACATGTACACAGGACCTCCTTGTATACCTGTCTCCGTAAGTGCCACCCACATTTAACTGAAAAATCTGGCGGCGCCGGCGACCTGACAGATGTCAAGGGCAGCCTGGTGACCCTAAGGTCTTCTGGATGCTTGTGTTGGGCATGGGCACGGGCACTTCTTTGAAAGGTGTACATTTTTTTTTTTTTTTGCTAGCTCACCACCCCCAATTCTGACTGCCTGTTCAAACTTTAACAAAGTGCATTTTATTTCGGACGGGAAGACGGGAGGAAGGACGATGTCCTTAAGCCTGGCTAGGAGATGGGTCACGGTGCGGATCTGCCGAACTGCCTTGGTTCCCTCGGCTTGCCGCCGCGGGCGAGTCCTCAGACCGCTGTTGGGAGCCGCCGCCGCCAAGTACCATCTGCTTCTTCTGAGACAACTGAGCATCCCGACTCCGGAGGGGTGGCAGTCGGGTACCGCAGCCGCCGCTTCAGTCACCCGGCATGCGGCCTTTGCTTCCGCTCCTTCAAGGGTGGCAGCCAGTTCGCTCTAGCCGGGACACCTGGAGATGTGGCCTGTCTGGAAAGGGGGTCATTCCCCGGCGTGCAGTCCAGATTTAAGGAGGTTGGCGCGGAGAGCGGAGGGAGAGACAGCAGTCGGAGAAGAAGTTTGTAGGCTCTCGGAGAGAGTAAGGGGGCTGCCTCTCGAAGACCTGGACACGAAGGCCACGAATCCCAATTCAGAAGCCATGGTGAGAAGGGGGACTAGAGTGTCTTCGTGGGATGGAACCCTGGACAAGACTTTACCATCCACACACGTGGAAGATTCGGAAACAAAAATCAACTCGAGGAACCCGCAAAATCGGAGGCTGATCTTCTCTTCGGCTCAGGCGACGGATCTCCGTTTCCTCCTCTCCCGCGACTTCTCCTGTGCTCCGGTCCTTCCTCTTTAATTTCTCGGCCGCCTCGGTTGGTCTGGCCCACTCTCTCCGACCCAGGACCGGCTTGCCTGTCCCCTTTCCCAGAGCTCCCGGCCGCTTTGCCTTCCCCTGCAGTCGCTCAGGCCTTCCCGGATCCCCTCGCCGCCGCCACCATCTGGCGGCTGGGCTCCCCGAGTCTCGAGAACTATCCTGAAAGATGCTGGAGGAAAAGCGCTCGCAGGCGGCGGCGCGGAGAAACCTCGCAGTGACCCGGCAACCGGCTCCGCTGCTGTGCTGGCTGCAGCTAGCTCGGGTCCTCACGCTCCGCTCCTCTGGAGTCCATGAGTAAACGCTGAAGCATGGAGCTTTAATGCTACTTCAAAATATTTCTCCCCCCCAAAGAATGGACTGTGTGGGAAGGAGTGACGGAGAAACACCTATGACCTCGGTAGTTCAGAAACTCCAGTGTTGGCTGCAGGAGGATTCCCCTTGGCCGCAGCGACCTGCCCGCCCCCGGGAGAGCCCCAATGCGCACGGCCTGGAAGGACAGACAGGGACAGAGAGACACACAAGGAGAAGGGGCGAGTGGCACACGGAGAGACAGACACAACCAGAGACACCACGGCTCCAGCCTCATTACCTCTGAGCGGCGACATTGGCGTCCACCACGCCGACGTTCCGGACCCAAGACCTGACCGAATCCATCTCGGCGCCCAGCGACTTTTCTTTCAGAGCTGGTCCTCTTCCTAGCGTATCTTGAATCCCAAACATTTAAAAAGTCTGATCCTCTACTGTCGCCTTAAAAAAAATGACTTTACGACAACACCGCCCGGGCTTTCCGACGCTGCCAGCAAACGGTGTTCTCCGAAGCAATCCCGAGAAAGGGGGCAAGTGACGAAGTTTGGGGCCCTCTTGGAAAGAAATAACCAGCTCTTCCCTCCACGCACAATGCAGTCAAAGTTTGGGTTTTTATCCTCGGTGGCTTCAGATCTGGCGCCTCGGGGCTTCCAGCACCCTAGGTCGCCCGCATCCTTCCAGTTGCAGAGCGTTCTCCAGAAAGTGGTCACAATTTAGAAGCATCACCTGTTCTGGGGAAAAAACAGGAGGAGATAGATAGCTGCCTGCTCGCTCCCCTTCCTCCTGGTCCCCCCTCCCTGCTCCTCCCCACCGTTCCAAGATAGAAAAAAAAAAAAATCCCCAACAGGATCAGTTGTAAGAGGAAGGGGAAGACCCGGAGCCGGGAGGAGGCGGTGGCTGAGAGCGCCGCGGAGCCGGGCTGCAGCGGCGCGCGGGCCCCATGAATGGTTACTACAACCGGGGCCGCGGGAGGCGGAGCCGAGCCCCGATAAGGAGCCTCATTTGCATGGACGCCCGGGATTGGCCGGCTCTGGGCAAGCCGGGCGGACGTCCTCCCGCGGCGTTCGCCAAGCTCGGCGTGGCCCGAAGTCCGGGAGGTGAAAGGCGACCGCTGCAAGCTGCAGGCGCCGAGTCTGGGCCAGAACCCCGAGTGTTTGGCCTGTGTGGGAAGGGCCCCCCCTCAAGTCCTGCCCTGAAGCAGAGTAGCCGGACTCTGAGCGTTAGGAACACGATGGCTCTTGTCTGATCGCGGGAGCAGGAAGCCTGAGCGGATTTGCCTCTAGATGCAGGTTTTTGTCGCCTGCCGGGGGGCACCCAGCTGATTCATTCCCGGGGTTTGGACCTTGTGTGCCTGCTTGGCAGCAAGCAGAAAGCGTGACCACCTGTACTCGTGTTTTATGCAAACACTCCCCCGCCCCGGGGCATCCATCTTCCTGAGCCGGTCTCCCAAGTCTCATAGAGTTCCAAGGTGACTCATTTCGTGTGAGGGCTACAAGTGTTAAAAGGAGAGATGAAGGAAGGCGAGAGCGAAATGTGGACGAGGGAGACTCAAGTGCAGTTTAAATAAATATAATGCCGAGGGAAATGGTGGGGGAGCTAAGGAAAACAGTCCCGGGAGGGCGGGAGCACGCACCTTTGCAGATGGGAGAGGTTGCTGACAGCTTGGCAGGCTGAGAACTGTGGGATGCAGTTTGGAGAACCTCCCTTGTATCTCCCTCCCCAATCCCTGAAGCCCGGGGAACCCTGCGGAGGAGACACGAGGCGGCTACGAAGGAGTCCGGGAAACTTTGTCCGCCGAGCGCTGTGGTCGCCAGGGTTGGGGGCCGGGAAGCGGCGGCAGCTCCACAAAACAGCTGAAACCCTAGACGGCTCGAGGTGCCTATTAAAAAAAAAAAAAAATCCTCCTGGCTGGGTGTTATTTTCTTGCTTCTCTTTTTGTATTCTGATCTGCGCGTAGATCTGCTGTTGAAATCTAGAACGCCAGCGCGAAAACAGATTTGAAGACAATGAATGCAAATCTGTGCTCAAAGACCATCTGCCGTGCAGGAGACAATCAGCTGCGCCGCGGTTCGAGCGACTGCACCCGAGCCTCCCAGCCTCATTACATTCGGGAGACTTCCCTCCCCACTCAGGGCTCAGGTTTGAGTGTCAGCTGAGTCCTGACCGGACCCCCTAGGTGTAGGTGAGCGCTCACAGATGAACTGCGAGAGTTAGCCGCTAGAGGACACAGTGCCTGGGGTGCACGTTTTCAAGAAAACGAACGGGAAGCTTGCTGGCTCTTTCGGAGACGGCGGCGACTCGCCATAGAAAGGGACCTGTGCGCGTCACTTCACCTCGGGGGCAAACTGCGACTGCAAGCTGCGCAGGCGGGCTGGTGCTCCACCGGCTCCGCTCTTGGTCTACGGCCGAGACTGGCTTGGGGGCGGGGGGCGGGGGGGCGAGCGCGAGTCCTCTTTTTACATACTGATGTGGTGGTTTGGGGAAAAGGAGGCTGGAGTCGCGTTCGTGCTGTACCCCAACTCCAGGCCTCTAGCTTGGCCTTCCTGGGAGGCTTAAGAGGGAGGAGGGGTGAGTGGCTTGTGGTGCAGCTGAGTGTAAGAAAATGGAATGGCTGAGTTACATAAGTCAGTGGTCCAAGAAAAGAAGAGGGAGGTTGGGGAGAACCTGGTGACCTTCACGTCCTACTACTGCGCTTTCAGCTCCACGATTCTCTGTTATACGAAGACTTTACAGATAACTGCGAGACCCCAGGAAAATCACCCAGAGTCTTCAAACCTGGCCTGCTCGTTTTTGTTGTTTTTTGTTTAAATAAATCTACAGAATGTAGGCAATGCCTTCCCCTTCTCTTTCTTGTCCCGGCCCTGTTACCAGCTGGGCAAGGCCTCGGGTTCCTCGGTGGACAGTGTGGACCAGCCAGTGAGCCCCTCTGACGTGTGGGTGAAACGGATGGCTTTTGTTTTGTTTTAATCTCCCCAAGGAGACTTTGATCAGCTACACCTCGAAAGTGCTCGAGGAAGATGCCCAGAGGGCCTCGAGCGGCTGCGGGGCGGCAATGGGCTCCGGGCTAGCCCGGACCGTGGGCCGGCAGAGGCTCAGGGTTAAAGGGCAGAGCCAAGGTCGCTGACGCCTCTTTTTTCACCAAGTAACAGCTGCCACCCAAATTATACCCCTCAGGAAGCGAAAGAATTGTTCCTTTCTCCCAGCTCCCCGCCGCCTTCTCCAAATCATGCCCTCGTCGGTGGCGTCCCACCTCCCCGGCGACAAGGTCAGGGTGGTGGTGTGGTGCCCTGCTGGAAGATGGTCTGGCCTCTAGATCTTTGAGCCAGTGGGACTTCTAGCTCTTAGTCGGCAGCTGCGCTGAGGGAGCCTTTCCCGCGGCCCCTCTGGTCACTGGGGACAACCTGCGGGCCGGCCCCTCGAGGTCCCCCGGGTGGCTAGCAGAATTCAGAAGTTCCTTCTAGGTGGAGATGGAGCTCCAGGCCGAGTGCAGAGGAGCAGTCGGCCTTGTGCCCTGAGTTGCGAGTCTCGTGCGAGCTGGGCGCCTTTCTGCCAACCGCCTTGGCTTTGATTATGTTTGTGGAGGTCTTGGGGAGGGGTGACCGCAGAACTGACCACCCTTGCCAAAGTGCTTGTGGCTGCGACACGCAGCAGTCGTGGCGCCTAGAGGGTTACACACCTCCTTAGCCTCCGGCTGGTTGAGAATAGCCCTTCTTTAGGAACTTGTAACACAAACCCCTGCGCGGAGCTGCTCCGGACCCAGGTGGAGGAGCTGCGACTCTTCTCCTCGCCCGCGCCCCCCCCCCCCCGCCCCGCCGGCCCCAGGAGCTGGACCACGCAAGGTACCAAGCCTTCCTCCGCCCAAGATTGGCTAGTCTCTTTCCATCCTCGAGAAAAATCCAGAACTCATAGTATTACTAGTACTCACGACCACCTAGTCACATAAACTGGGGAGGTGGTTTGGGCATTCCAGCTCATACCTCGTCACGGCCTTTGTTCACCCTTCTAAAATACCAGACTCCAGGCTTGGATTTCCCCTACAGCTTAAGACAGTGTGTTCAGTATCTGAATTGGTTCTAAGGCCCGGTTGGTCCAATACTGCCCAGTCTTGGCATCCTGCGCGACAGGGCCCTCTCTCTACGACAGAGGTTTCAGGTGTGCCCATCAGGCGTCATTACACACCCCTCACCCCACGATATCTCTCTCTCTCTGTCTCTCTCTCTCTGTCTCTCTCTCTCTGTCTCTCTCTCTCTCTCTCTCTCACACACACACACACCACACACACTCACACCACACACACACACACACACACACACACACACACACACTTCTGTGTCTGCATCTACTTCGACCAAAGCACAGACCTGGACCATTCCTGGGGAATTCGATGGACCGGAGACAGCTAGCATGGACTGTGTAAATTAAAAAGCTTTGGTCTCCATAGCCTGTCTTTGGACAAGCATTTTTCATTTGCCAGTTTTTGTTTTTTACTTAAACTGGAATTTTTATTTATTTGCCCAACTAGCGACAAATGACTTTACTCTTTCTCAGAGCCCTACTGAGTGTTTAATCCACAATTCATAAGTGATTTTTTTTTTAAACTTCATTGACTCTCACACCAAATTGCAGGCTGGACACCAAAACTGACTTCATTAATTCCCACACCATATTGCAAGCTGAACATTTTTTTCTTCCAGAAACTATATTTGTACAGTACATAAGTAGTAAGAACAAATTCCGCAGAGAGCGGAGAGCAAAGAAATTACTCCATTTATGACTTCATGATAGCTATCTCACACGTACACACCAAGAAATTTCCTTTAAGGACAGTTCAGTCAGACTAGGGTTCGATTTTGTTTTGTTTTTTAACGCGGTGAAGCAGAGTCAAGCCGGACCGCATACAGAAATACCGAGGATACCGTGCAGAAAGTTTTATAGGTGCACGGGTGTGGTGCCCAAGTCAACTGGGTCCCTGCGATCTATTTAACCCAAAATGAACTGAAAGAGCCTGACACTTGTGGAAACTCCAGACAGTGCCTCTCAGTTTCATATTCCTCTCCCATCCCTACTACCCTCATTCCTCCTTGGTAGCGCCCTTAAGAAAGAACACTTCCTTCCCACTCACTCATTCCGAGCGATCGCAAAAAGCCCGGGAGCCAGAGCCTAGCCAAAGTTCGGCTAGGTAAAGAGGGACAGTGCCAGCAGCAGCAACCTCTACAGCAGCGTTTGGAACCCTGATGTCATGGGCGCTGGACCCGTGGACAGCGCGGGAATGGCTAAGGTCTGCGACAGGACACAGGTGGACCGGCGACTTCTACTTCAACGCTGGGACCCACCGTCTCCAGAGCTTGTGTCTGGGCTAGACAAGACCCTCCCTCGGGCCCATGCTTGAGTAAACTGGTTTGGTTTCAGCCACTTCCAAGAACCTATGCACGAAGGTCGTGCAGACTGTCCCGACTGTACACGGGGCTCCAGGATCAGGAAGGGGCAATCGCACAAAGGCGGGACGTTTACCAAGAAGTTGTGGGGTGCCAGGCACTACTACCCGCGCATTCCACCACTCAGCTTGACAACAACTGTTTCAGTGGGGGGGGGGGTGCTCCCACCTCGCAGGGGAGCAAAAGGAGCTTGGGGCATGGCCAGTGACAGACAGCTCCGCTGATAAGCAGAAAACAAACCCCTCATTGGTCTTCCATTTCCAAACAGCATAGGCAGTAGAAGGCCTGGGGTGGGGGGAGTTAAATGTGAGTCTCCCAACGTGCTTCTCCCCCCTCCTAGTTTCTCAGCTCATTTGAGATAAGCAAAGAGTCACTCTGAAATACCCCCCCTTTTTCCTGGTGGTCCCCCCGCCACCCCCCAACCCCCGCCGCCGCCAGCAGGCAGGGGAAAGCCCGCGGGACCTCCCAGCTCCCTTCCCGCTCCCGGCGGAGGTGTGAGCGATGTGTTGATTATTCATATTTTTGCCGAACGCACACTCCGCCGCGGCCGGCGCCGCCACATTTCACACGTATACTCACGTACACACTTGGTACGCTCTTCCGCCGGGCACGGCGGCGCGCACTCAGTGCTCAGTGCGGGGAGTCCGCCCCCCGGGGAGTCCTGCCTCTGAACCCGTAGGGGGTGACAGAAAGCACTCACTAGCCCTCCCCTCCAAAAAGAACTCACTCTTGGCTTCCTGATCCAACTTTCTTCTCCATGATACACTTACCTTCCCAAGTCATTCTCCAAGTAAGGGTGTGTGTGTGTGTGTGTGTGTGTGTGTGTGTGTGTGTGTGTGTGTGTGTGTGTGTGTTTAGGGAGGCAGCTACAAATATCACACCAGTTCGAATTTCAATCCAGCTGGCACCAGCGATCTCCCCTTTCAAGCACACTCGCACACTGACACCTCCGCCCACGCCACACACCTCCGTAGTAGAAATGCAAATCAAGAAAAGGCTCTTGAGCTAAATGTGTGGCTTCGAGTTGTGAACTGGACCTCTGAGGGTGGATGGAGTCTTCCCAAATTCTGTCCAAGGCCCAGCACCTTCCAGGACCCGGGTCCTCCTCCCGCTTCGGAGAAGTTAGGTTCAAGACTCACTCGCATAAACTTCAGAAGTAACTGAGAAAACAAATCGTTCCCTAGTCTGGGCGGCTTGGACCCAGTCTCTCAGCAGAGGCAACACAATTGGATTTATGCTGATCTAAAGGAGCCTAGACAAGGCTAGGAGTTCACTAAGTTGGGAAGGTCCCGGGCTGGAGAAACTCCTGGACCTGTGTTTAGGGCAATGCGCACCAAGCCTCATAGGGGGCGCTGGACTACTGGCTGAAAAACTCACCTCCTGCTCTGGCGTTCAGCTCAGGACTAAACCCCGGGGGTTGGGGGCGGGGGAGGGGGGTGGTGGAGGGTGGGAATAGGCAGATTGCTTCAGTCGTCCCTAGGCCGAGCTTTGTCGTCTCTGGTTAGGAACTAGCATGTGATCTAACTCCTCTGAGTCTGAACTTAGAGCAAAATGGGCGTGTGAGTTCCCCCAGAGCTTCATTTTCTTTATAGGGAGAAAATAGCCTGGAAAGCATCCTGCACGTAGTAGGTATTTAATAAATGCTTCTCTCCCGCTCCCATCTGCACGTGTATGCTGCATGTGAGTTCAATATTTGCTCAGGGCACAGTCCCCGAGTCTCCCGCCCCCGTGTTGCCCCCGCCCAATCCCAGACCTGCCTTACTCCCCTGCACGCTGGTCTGGGCGCGGGTTCTCGCAGTGGACTCTGTAATTGTCTTAAACATGGAATTCTATCCAGGAAAGTGCTTGGGAGCCAGTTCCGTACCCACAGGTGCCCGAAGGCCCAAGTGGTAACGTCTCCCAGGGAGGGAACGCGCAGCTTTTGCTGCGGCACAATCCAGTCACCGAAGGCAAGCCACAAGCAGACCCGGAGCAGGGGACCTCTGCGGCCCCTGATGGTCGCCTAGGGAGGAGGGTGATAGTTCCCTGGGGAATTGCAGGAACCAGCGAGGGGCTCTGGATGGCCCTTCGGTTCTGGGGCCGGAAGTTGGTGACAAATGCCAGTCAGTTAGCGGCTCTTGCAGAGGTCGGGGGGGGGGGGGGGGGGGACTAGGTGCGGCTCTCCTGAAGCTACCCAAGGCTGAGTCTCCTGAGAAATGAGCTCCCGGAAGCAACAGCGCTTTCTAGATCCATGTTAAATGAGGCTGCGGAGAACACGGGAAAGGCTTGAAACCCTAAGCAGAGTGAGATTGGAGGCAGGCAGGAATGTGGGAATTGAGGGATAGGATTTTCAAATTAAAGTTTTCAAAACTTCCCTTTTACTACTGCAGAAATACATAAAGGAAGGTAGCAAAACAAATGAATAACCACTTACAACTACCGCTGACATTTGAGCACGTTTGTCCCAGTCATTCTTTTAAAAATTTTGTGTGTGTGTGTTTTTGCCTGCATGTTTTCTGTGCACCGCGTGTGTGTCTGTGCCTGGGGAAGCCCACAGAGGATGCTGGGTCCCCTGGAACTGGAGTTACAGGTGGCTGTGAGCTGCCATGTGGGTGCTGGGGATTGAGTCCCCTGGGTCCCCTGGGAGGGCAGCCAGTGCTCTTAACCACTGAGCCATCTCTCCCACCCTGTGTCTGTCTTTTCTGTATCATGCTACTAATTATGAATGGAAGCATAAGTTACACACTGAATTGTAAACTTTTAGCTTGTTTAATAAAGCATGGTTTCTAACACTATTAAATATTTTCTGCAATAACATTTAGCTCTGCCATGTCATCTCCTTATAGGTTCCACAAACTGTCTAATCAATGTGTTATTGAACATTTACTTTGTTTCTAATTCTCCATGATAAACAGTGTTGTGAGGAACATCTCAGTAGTCTTACTTTTCTACAGACCCATGATTCTTTCCTGAAGGTAAAGTCCTTGGGCTGGGTGTAGGGAGGCATGTCTTAAATCCTAGCACTTGGGAGACAGAGGTGGGTGGATCTCTGAGTTGTAGGCCAGCCTGGTCTACAGAGTGAGTTCCAGGACAGCCAGGGCTACACAGAGAAACCATCTCTAGAAAAACAAAACAACACAAAACAAAAAGGTAAAGTCCTTGAAGCCAGAGTGGAGTGCTGGCTGAGCTGTGCAGAGCACTGACTGCTCTGACAGAGGCTCCTCCTTCCGTTCTTAGCACCCACAGGGCAACTACTGTTCCAGGGAGTGATAGCCCCTCTTCTGACCTCCCTCCTCCCCCGCTCCTACACACATACGGTGTACATAAAGTCATGCACGCAAACACATGTACACGTGAAATTAAATAAGTAAACAAAAAACAAACAAATGCATACCTACATCCTAGAAGCCAATAGCAAAATCGGAGTGCATGCATTCTTCAAATGTCCTTTATGTGCACGGGTACTTTGCCTGCCTGCCTAGATAGGCCTGTGCCCACATGCCTAGTGTCCCAGGGGGGCACAAGACCCCATGGAACTAGAGTTACAGATGGTTGTGAGTCACTATGTATGATGCTGCTAGTAACTGAATCAAGGTCCTCTGCAAGAACACTCAGTGCTCTTAACTGCTGAGTCAGCTCTGCAGCCCTTCTGTATTTTCTTCAGGTAAACAAGACTTTCACATATGGCATGGAATGTTTCCTAAATTGTGTATTTATTTGATAGTATGATTAACTCGGGTTCTCTCTCTCTCTCTCTCTCTCTCTCTCTCTCTCTCTCTCTCTTTCTCTCTCTCTTTGTATTTTGAATGACTTTTTTCATTACAGATCATGAGCTCACAGCAGCTGTGGTTGCCTGAACAAGACCTGCACAAGATCAAGCCAATCAACAGTCTAGCACAGAACGAGGGAGGGAGTCACAATCCCCCATTCCCCAATGGATTGGGTATTGATAGTTGGTGATTTCTGGTGAAGGCAGAGTCAGGTTTTTGAAGGATGTGGCCCCTTGTGGATCAAATAGGCTCTAGTGGATGGCTCCATACCCATGAATATGTGGGCAGCATAAATTTGGTTTCATAGGCTATTAAAAATAATAATAGAGCCAGGCAGTGGTGTCCCACACCTTTAGTCCCAGCACTCAGGAAGTGGATCTCTGTGAGTTCGAGGCCAGCCTGGTCTACAGAGTGAGTTCCAGGACAGCCAGGGCTACACAGAGAAACCCTGTCTTGAAAAACAAAACAACAATAACAATAATAGTAATACAATTGTTAAAAGAGGACACAAGGTTGGGAAAGGGTAGATCTGGGAAAAGTTAGGGAGAAAAGTGGTAGGTAAATATGATCAAAGTATATCGTAAGAATTTCTTACAAAAGAATTAATATAAAATATTGTATTTTTAAAAGGAAACACTGTATGTTTTGCTTTTTTAGCTTCAAGCTACAGTGGATTATAAAGACAACGAAAGATCCAGAGCTAAAGTCAGCAGAATTAGAGCACTAGAACTTACCGCCTTCAAGTTTATGCTTATGATGGGCAAATGTGAAGGAGAGTGCCCACTCTCTACTCAGGCCCCTGTGTTCTGATTCTGTGTTGGCATCCCTCAAACAGACACTTATCCCAGTGCTCCACTCTGAGAACAGCTTGCGCCCAGTGTTTGGCTCACACCCAAGCCAACTGATAGCTGACCACTACCCCGTTACCCCCAGTCCCACTTACTCTGAGCTACTCCATGCTCATGGGTGACTTGCACTAGTCCCAGGGTAGCTTTTCATCTGAAAAAAAAAAGTAAAATAAATGCCAAGGAAACACCTGTCTAGGAAGACCCTTCCCTCAACCCATCTGCACCTGCAATATATCTTAAAGAAATTCCTTGAGTTTTATTGTAGGAGAATGGTACCTTTCTCTAGTTTCCAGGAATAATGTTTATTATTAGAATATTCCTTTTCAATTTCAATAGGAATTTGGAGCATGGGGTCAGAGGATTGGAATCTCATTCAATTTTGTGTTCCAGACCCCTAGTAAAAAAATGCTACAAGTGTAAAGAATGTGAACATGATTGAGAGAAGATGGATTAGTAAAATGATCACAGAATTTAAGGTCTAAATCAAGATGCTTTTGAGAACGAAAAGAAAGGGATATTGCAGATGGGTCACCAGATTTGAGAGGAGCAAAATTGAATTGTCCTTGGGAAAGTGGGGTGGGTGAGACTTCCCTCTACCTAAAGGAAGTGAGAAAGGAGAAAGAAAGGGAGGAGCCACGGGATGAAAAGTGATATGTCTGGATTGGTTGGCAAACTCAGTCTGAGACAGTGAAAGGCATTGAAAGGCTGTGGAGGGATATCAACAAACAAAAACAGGTGACCGTCAGAGGTACAGCTCAGCTGGTAGAGGGCTTGTCTGGCATGCAGGACACCCTGAGTTAAATCTCTCTCTAGCATACGTACACTGAGTTTGGTCACTCATACCTGTAATCCCAGCACATGAGAGAAAGAGGCATAACCCGGGCAGTTCAAGGTCATTCTCAGCTACATGGTGAGTTTGAGGCTATTCTGGACTATGCGAGGCCCTAGCAGCAAGCGTCTGGGAGGCTGGCTGATCATATTTCAAAAGCACATGAAAAGCACAGTGAGCAGAAGGTGGGACAAGGCTATACATTTTCAAAGCCCACCCACAATTTTGCATTTAATATGTTGTACCAAGTAGCTTTCTTTTCCTTCAGTATTGGCCAAGTGCAATTATCCAAGGGTCTGGGTCAGTGATTGCAGGAAAGGAAAGGCAAACACATCCAGTACATATTCTACTACAAGAGATGTGGCCGTGAAAGAAGTAGATAATAAGCATTTTTAATGATTTGTACCTTGTAATAGTGTTTTAGTCAAGGTTCTCTAGAATAACAGAACTTACAGAATGAATATATATATGGGGAATTGCTGGAATGACTTATGGGATTTTTGGAATGACTTGCAGTCTAGCTAATCCAACAATGAGTTTCTGTAAACAGAAAGTCGCAAGACTGGATGTCTTTAGTATACGGTGGAATCCTGAAGAAGTAGGTTCTAATGCCAGTGAAGGAATGGACTTGCTAGCAAGGTGAGGGCAAGCAGGCAAAGAGCAAAAGCTTCCTTCTTCCAGGTCTTTATATAGACTGCCAGCAGAAGGTATGGCCCAGATTAAAGTCAAGTATCTGCCCACCTCAAGATCCAGATCAAAGGTGTGTGTCTTCCTGCCTCAAAGGTCCAGACTAGAAATGGATTTACCACTTTAAACCAAACAAAAACTGTCACAGGTGCGCCCTCCATTTCTGAGCTGCAATTCATTCCAGATGTAGTCAAGTTGACAACCAAGAATAGCCATCAGAGGTGGTGAATCTTGATTCAACTTGACGAACCTTAGAATCACTATGGATACAAGACTCTGAGCATGTCTGTAAGAGACTATCTGGATTAGGTTAATTGAGAAAGGAAGACCCACCCTAAACGTGGATGGCACAATTCCACAGATGGAATCAAATGGAGGGGAGAGAGAAGCTCCTCACCAGCATTCATCTCTCTCTGCTTCCTGATGGCGGACACGAGACAACCAGCTGCCTCACACTTGTAGCATTCTACTTCCCCACCATGATGGACTGTATCCCCTAAACGTGTGAGCCAACATAAACCATTCCTTTAAGTTGCTTTGGTCCACATTTTGTCACAACAACAAGACAAGCAGCTTATGCACGCTTATAACAGCTGAAGACTACACAAAGAACTGCAGTCTTCACTACCCAGTTCGTCAATAGGCGGGACAGAAAGAGCAAGGGGGCCATTGGGCAAGCAGTGAAGCTATGATGTCCAGCGTGGCACGCACCGCTCACGTGTGGCTCTGAGCACTCACATAGCTGGGAAAGTAGAGTTTCAACCTCCTCCCAGTTTAATCCCTTTACATTTAAATACCCACTTAAATACTCAATGGGACTGCCCTGAGTAAGAAAAGGGGAACTACCAGAAGCACCAGCTTCGGCCACATTTCTCAGACCTCATTGATATATGGCTTCGCATTGGAGTCTGCTAACATTGCACTTCAGGCAGGATGAACAGGGCATCATCTGTCTTTTAGGCAGACATAAAAATGATACACTGACTCCAGTAGAATTGTTAGGTAGTTGACAAGAGAAGTGTGCCTCTAATTCCTGACAACCAGCTCAGGGCTTTATCCACAATATCCATCTATGAACAATGGCAATAACACATTAATGGCATAATTAATATTATGAACCATGCACAAGGAAGCCCTGTGCATCTGTTGCTTGGTGCGCCCAACAGGTTTACACATTCTGGCACTCCAGGAAAATGATGCCACAGATCCGACACATGGGGCAAGGCAGGGTAAATATCCCCCTGCAGAGCGCTGTCTGAAACAACCATTATGCTCCATTTACATTCTATAATTAAGATAAAAATAAATTGTGCAAGGATAGGGTAAATACCAAATGCTGATTTTGTCTAAAACTTGCAAATGGTTTCTGGGCGTTTCATGAACCACAACTTTTCCACACTGCTTTCTGTTTGAGTGGCTATACTCATTTCTCAACCAAATATTTTTAAAGGTGATCACTTCCATTTTTTATGTATACCTTCACAGAAAAATTTCGTCCTGACAAATATATCACAAAATTGTGTGTGTGTCACACCCATGCACATATGGATTCAGGGAGCCGTTAACAAAACAAAAAACAAAAAACCATGAATTTGGGAGAAAAATGGGGTGGAGACAATATATACATATATACACAACACCACATACACAACACCCATGTGTGTTTTCGGATGTACACAAGACATGTGTGTATACACATACACATATGCATACACAATTCTGGGGGGTTCGGTCCTCTACAGAGAACTGAGGTCAGAACCATCAGCACACCACGGAACTCAGCACCGCTCTGTCCAGGTATCTCTGTGCTAAAGCAAGCTCTGACAGGACTTCGTGAGATTTGCACAACTTCCCACTCTGTTGCCAAGCATTAGACAGACAGCAAGGGTAGATACTGTTGTCACATCCCGGTGAACCTACAGATGCCCAGAGAGTGAGGTGTTGTCTGAACTACCCTGTCCCTCTTTGTGCAGTCCTTGGTGAAGTACCCTTGGCACAGCCTGCCCAGGAGTAGGGGGCGTGGTTGTCTATTCTGCTGTCCATGGGTCAAGCCACCACCCTCTTTGACAACTGAACCTCAAATATCAAGTGATCCCCCTCTGTAACTCTCTGAGACAGGTCAATGCTATTAACCCTATTTTACAGAGAGGGGGAAAAAAGCCTTTGAGAGGTCAAATGCCACTCCTCAGGTCACCCAGCATGTGTGGAAGTGCTAATTAGCCCCAGCTTGTCTGTGGGGTAGCTTGTGACACAGGACCCCCAGGGAGCATGCTTTAAGTCTTAGAACAGAGACTTCTAGAAGCTTCAGATGGACATGAGCAGTATCCAGAATCTTCACTGCTGTGCGACCCTCTCCACCAATGACCTCCCACCACCAACCCCGCCTCCCTTCCGTTCCATACATTTCAGTGTAAACCTAAAGTCTGACAGCTACAGAAAGGAGGGACACGTTGCAGCTACTCGAATGTAGCTAGGTCCCCACTAACCAAAAATGTGCATCCATAGGACCTTTGGCATCATGAGCCAGGGTCCAAAGGAGCTGGTTATAGTTCTCAAGTCTTCTCACTGTGCCAGGATGACACATGTCCCAGCTGTAGCCCTTGCAAGGGACCAGAGATGCTGCTACCTTTGGCAGACCCCCCCCCCTTCCTCTGCCTCCAGGTACTCTGCAGAAGGCGGGGCATCTCCAACAGGCTGTCACCTGCTGGAGAGGAAAGGAAGCCAGACTGAGGGACGCAAGCTGAGAAGTCACCAAGACCAAAGGTCACAAAACTCAATCCAGAAGACAGTATGCCTCAGCCACATATTGGTTGATGGCCACCACTGTGGTATGCATTTGCTGGTGACAGGGCATTCTGGGAAGAAGGCCAGATCTTTGGTGTACCCCGCAGAGCTTGCAAATTTTGTCTGCCAAAGACACATGCCTTTGCCAAGTCCAGCTCACCCTTGCCAGTTTTAGAGGTTCCCAAGCTTGTAGAGATAGATGCAGGACACATGGGCCTCTCAGGGCGGATCAAAAGGAACACACAAGAATTATCCAGAGAGAGATTCTATATCCCCCTGTCCTCAAGACCATCCTTCCGAGCTGTCCTGATCTTTCAGGCAATCTACACCCTTCCCTGTGAGGCTGTCAGAGAATGGCAGGCCGGAGTGGATAGGAGTCCACAGACCACTGACTCTCCATCATCCCATCTCTGCTCTTGCCTTCTGTGTTAGTCTGTGAGAGCTGCAGGCATGGCATCTACACACAGAGGACTTCAATGACAGACATCTGTTTTCTCAGTCTTGAGGCTGGTGGTCTAAAACCAGGGTGTCACCAGGTAGTGTCACCAGGTGGCTGTAGTGGTATTTGCTTTGCCCAGGATCTTAGGCTATATGACCCAAAAGAGGCGGTGCTTCTTGCCCCTTTTAAGAGGTCACCTACAAATGCAAGAAGCACTGCCTTCTTTGGGCCGTATAGCCCAAGGTCATGGGCAGAACAAATACCCCTACAGGTGGCCTCTCTCTGTAGCTGGCAGATGCCCCCTTCTTGCAGAGTGTCATGTAGTCTACCTTTTGTACACACACATCCTGGGTGCCTGTCTTGTGGGCAAGTCACCGTTCTGATAAGGACACTGTCTTAGTTAAGTTTTCTATTGCTGTGAAGAGACACCATGACCACAGCAACTCTTATAAAGGAAAACATTTAATTGGGGTGGCTTGCTTACAGTTCAGAGGTTTAGTCCATTACCATCTTGGCACAATATGGTGGGGTGCAGGTAGACACGGTGCTGGAGCAGTGTGTTGAGAGTCCTATATCTTGACTCATAGGCATCAGGAAGTAAACTGTCTCACTGGGGGTGGCTTAAGCATATATGAGCCCTCAAAGCCTGCCTCCACAGTGACACACTTTCTCCAACAAGACCACACCTACTCCAACAAGGCCACACCCCCTAACAGCGCCACTCCCTTTGGGGGCCATTTCTTTCAAACCACCACAGATCCCCATCACAGTGAGTTGGGGTCCACCTTGAAGATTTCACACCGATCTAATCACCTTGTTACAAACCCTTTTCAAACATGGTCACAGACAAGGGGCTGGGAACAGGACACAATTCAGCCATAATAACATGTTCTTGAGAGTCTGGATCGTCTACAGCGGGTTCCAGAGTGAAACTAAAAATCTCCCTCTCCCAGCCTCTCCTGCTTAAGTATCCTGATTCACGGAAGTCTAGATCTCCACCTGGCAACAAACGAAACAGAAGCCAATAAAACCGACTCTTCATGCCTTGTAGGAAGGAAAGAGCCCTTGCACATATTAGTTGAACTACATCTTTCATATTTATTTATTTATCCAGGTGTGGTGATGCACACCTTTATTTCTAGCACTCAGGAGGCAGAAACAGGAGGGTCCCTGTGAATTCAAGGCCATCCTTGGTCTACATAGGAAGTTCCAAGCCAGCCAAGGTTACATGGCAAGACCCCTTCTAAAAAAAAAAGCAAAAAAAAAAAAAATATGTGTGCAGCTTATGTTGCATGAGTTTATATGTATCATATAAGAAAAGTGCCAGCTGAGGGCCAAAGAGGGCACACTTACAGATGGTTTTGAGCACACTCACAGATGATTTTGAGCGGCCATGTGGGTCCCAGGAGCCAAGCCAGGGTTTTCTGCAAGAGCAGTACACACTCTGAACTACTGAGCCAATTCTCCAGACCCAACAGTTTACTTGATTTTTACCTAAGTGTTTTTGTCTGTGTGTGTGTGTGTGTGTGTGTGTGTGTGTGTGTGTGTGTGCGCACACGCACACTTGTGCCCAGGCCTCCAGAGGCTAGAAGAAGGTGTCAGTCCCATCCAGTTCTATTGCTCATGGTTTAGAGTTTCAACTCCTTTGTTCTATCCCCGAGAACGACTAGAATGTGATTCAGCTCACACAGCCCATCTCACGTCCTACTTCTGGGGCTTCCACAGTGAGATGTGGTTCCTGTGTGGTGGCTGCATGACTGCCAGTTGAGTCACAGGCTTTTTTTTTTTTAAGATTTATTTAATTTATTTCATGTGTATGGCTATTTTGCCTGCATGCATATATATGTGCACCATGTGCTTGCCTGGTGCCATGGATCCCCTGGAACAGGAGTGATAGACAACTTCAGCTGTCTACTGCATTCTGTATTTGTGAGTGTATTTCCTCAATTTATATCTTAATAAATTCTGTTACCCATTTAATAGACTCACGTGGATTGATCATAATAGACCTCCCATCTTCTCCATCACATGTGAGAGGAAACCAAGACCAAGAGAGTTCGAATAACTAGACCATGTCACCAGAAAGTGGCAGGGCTGGATTCAGACCCACTTAGTCTGATGCAAAAGCCTGAGATGCAAACTGGAGAAATGGCTCAATGATTAGGAGCCCTGAGTGCTCCTCTAGAGGACCCAGGTTCAATTCCCAACACCCACATGGCAGCTCACAACTGTCATTGGAGCCACCAGACTATTATCCTAGGAGCAACAGGTAATGGGATGCAGGTAAAGCCATGGAACACGTGGCGATACATAGATTAATAGTTATGGGTTGAGTTAAACTTCTTGGCTCTCCAAAGAAACCACAGGCTATGTATGGTCTCCCTTTTTCTGAGTGTGAGAGGACTGTGCTGCAGTTGCCTGTGGATGAAGAGGTAGGGCATGACATGCCTGATATGTGAGAAGTGGTGTCTGAGTGGTGACACACTCCTCAACTTCTGCTATCTACATATAAGAGCCAGGGAAGGCCTGATTGCTCAGCTGATTTGAGTCAGGTTCTTGTGGCTAACAGCGTGTCGGGAGCTGAGATCTTACATATGGAGTGCTCAGCACTAATCTGATAGGCTGGGAACATGTGGTACCCATCTCTCCCCATCACCACCAGCATTACCATTACTCCTGTTAAATATATGACACATACTAAAACCAACTGTATCCCAATCCATTCTCACATCCTGTCCCAGGCTTCCTACATCTCACACTCCTCTTTCTTTCCTTTAGTTTTATTTTTAATTAAGAAGTAATTCCTGGGCCGGGCGTTGGTGGCGCACGCCTTTAATCCCAGCACTCGGGAGGCAGAGGCAGGCGGATCTCTGTGAGTTCGAGGCCAGCCTGGGCTACCAAGTGAGCTCCAGGAAAGGCGCAAAGCTACACAGAGAAACCCTGTCTCAAAAAAACCAAAAAAAAAAAAAAAAAAAAGAAGTAATTCCTGAATATGTTTATAGGGTAGTGCCAGGTTAGCATAGATGTACATGATCGTAGAGTGATCAAGGTGGGTTAATTACTATATCCATCATCTCAAGCATTTATCATTTCTTCATGGTGAGAACACTCGTGAGTTATTTTTAAATATACAGTACATTATTGTTAATCAAAGTCACTTCTTCCTTCCTGTTATTTATTTGTTTGTTTGCTCATTTGTTTTGTGTGTATGTGCAGGTGCCTGCAGAAGCCATAAGACGTCAGATCCCCTGGAGCTGGAGTTACAGCAGTTGAGAGCCCCCGATGTGGGTGCTAGGAACTGAACTGCAGTCCTCTGAAAAAGCAGAAAATGCTCTTAACCACTGACCCGTCTCTCCAGCCGCTCCTCCCTTCCTAACTGCAGCTTAGCTTTGAATCCATTAGCAGAGGTCTCTCATCTGTCACCTCCACCCCTCATTGAGGCAGACTCCAGATCTGACCACTTCAACAGTGCTTTGGTAGTCCCAAGCCCTCGACACCCTCTCTAGGATGAAAGTTTACTGTCTCTTGGGTCTTCCTCAGTTCTAGCTTGAAATGTCAGTGGGGCAGCTGTACAGAGCTGTAGAATTAGATGTGGCACAGCTCTTCCTGGCTCTCTGTTTACTGGGCACCTGCTGTGTGCCAGCTCCATGCAAATGCTTTACTGGCATAATTCCACCGACCTCGCTCAGCACATGCACAGTGATGTTTGACATGGCTTCCTGTATCCTCCAGCCACACCAGCAAGATGGTATACATAGCTATGACAGGAACCCTAAAGGACTATACTCACAGGGTAGGTGTGGAGCTCAGTGACAGAGTTCTTGTCCAACATGCCTGAGGTCCTAGGTTTGATCCTCAGCATCAAAGGAAGAAACACACAGAGGGCTTGGAGATGCGGTTCAGTTGTTAGAGTATTTATCGTTCAAGTATAAGAAATCTTAGTTATCCAGCCTTAATATGAGGGCATGTGCCTAGTCTCATTGCAATGTGATATGCCATGTTTGGTTGATCTCCCTGGGAGGCCTGCCCTTTTCTGAAGGGAAAAGGAAGAGGAGGAATGGATCTGAAGAATGCTGTGGGATGTTCTGTATGTGAAATGTGTTGCTCTGATTGGTTAATAAATAAAACACTGATTGGCCAGTAGCCAGGCAGGAAGTATAGGCGGGACAAGGAGAGAGGAGAATTCTGGGAAGTGGAAGACTGAGTCAGAGAGATGCTGCCAGCCGCAGCCATGAAAAGTGAGATGTAAGGTACTGGTAAGCCACAAGCCACGTGGCAACTGATAGACTAATAGAAATGGGTTAATTTAAGATAGAAGAATTGAGTTGAGTCTGAGTGGCTGTGGGACTGGCGGGTGAGAGAAATTTGTCCTGACCACGGGCCAGGCAGGACTGAAGAAAATTCCAGCTACAGAGGAGGGGATGAAAACTGCAATTGGGATTTAGTATATGAGAGAAGAATAAGTTTTTTAAAAATTAAAAAAGAAAGCCGGGCGGTGGTGGCGCACGCCTTTAATCCCAGCACTCGGGAGGCAGAGCCAGGCGGATCTCTGTGAGTTCGAGGCCAGCCTGGGCTACCAAGTGAGTCCCAGGAAAGGCGCAAAGCTACACAGAGAAACCCTGTCTCGAAAAAAACCAAAAAAAAAAAAAAAAAAAAAGAAATCTTAGTCCCCATCCTGAGCATCCATGTACAAGGCCAGGCATGTCAGTCTCCTGTGTTTGTAATCCCAGTGCTGAGGAGATGTAGACAGGAGAATCCAAGGAGCTCCCTGGCCAGTCAGCATTGTCAGGTTAGTAATCTCTGGGTTCACCGAGAGACCCTGTCTGAAAGAGTAAGATGAGGAACAACTGAGGAAGACATCCAGTATTAGTCTCTGGCCTCTACACACACACACACACACACACACACACACACACACACACACACACACACACATCTGCACACACATATCAGCTCATATATACACACATCACACACACACACACACACACATCTGCACACACATATCAGCTCATATATACACACATGACACACACACACACACACACACACACACACACACGGCAGGGAATGAAAACAAGGGGGCACAGGGCTATTTGGTGTTGAAGATGGCTCAAAAGTTAGGAGCACTTGCTGCTCTTGCAGAGGACCCCGGTTCAATTCCCAGCACCCACATCAGGCAGCTTGCAATTGCCAGCCCCAAGGGATCCAGCCCCTCTTCTGTGTCCTGAAGGTGCCTGCACACATCTGATAAGCACACTCAGGCCCACACACATACATATAAACAAATAACAAATACAATTTTTTTTTATAAAGGAAGGAGGAGCTATTGTCCCAGTACTAGAGAGACTAAGCCAGGAAAGCATTACAATTTTGAGGCCAGCCTATCTCAAAAGAAAAGAAGAAAGGAAGAAAAGGAAAAGACTATTGTACTTGGCTTCATTACTGGGTATGCCAGACCCACTCAGATACCACACACATACCCCCACCCCCGCCCCCGAAAAATAATTCTGAGATTCTCCAAAACGGGAGCTCACCTGTGCTCTGCAGGCAGGCCACGCTTCACACTCACCCCTGGTGTCTTCCATCTTCTTCTCCACCACCATAGTCCTAGTGTCTGTCCACTGCCGAGATCTGTCAGATAGTCCTCACGCCATGTCGACACAAGGGGCAGGGAATGCTGACCGGTGTTACCGTCAAAACCCATATTTGGCACAGAGGCCACTGTGGACACACCACCTACTCTGTGAAAGCTCTGTCTGGCTCTTGGTAGTTTTCATCCTACCATCCCATCTTTCCCATTCTCTCCAACCGTCTTTGTTGATGGCTTCCGAGCCCCCGAAGTCCACCCTGACTTTTTTTTTCACTCCTGGCTGTTGAACAGTCACAGCATCTGGCTGCCTGTGTCCATCCGCAGGTCGGCTCTCTGCAGCCGAGCGAACAGTTGCTTGGCAGTCCCTCAATTCATTTCCTGTCAACTGTTAAACTCTTCCAGATCCCATCTGCTCCTCTGAGATGCCTGGTCCCACCTCTTAGGAATAACTTCATGTCCTAGTGCACGGAGATAACTGAGCCCTGCTCCCCTCTCCCCCAACCTCTGTGCCCCCCAAACACCCGCCCCCTTCTATCTTCCTGCACTCCAGACTGGCAAGATGGCTGTACGCACTCTAGCGAGGTCAGCGTCCCGCTCAGTGCGCCTCGTCTCGCGCGACCAAGAACTGTCAGCTCCCTGACTGCCCCTTAGCTACTCTTCTGATGTCACCTCCTGCCCCTCACAGCCACATGAGATTCTGTTTCCTCTGCTAAGGTGAAGCAAGCAGACAAACCCCACCATTCCCTCCACCTAGTCCTCTCAGCCGTCCGCTCCCCTCTGCTCTTTCCTACCCAAGTTCCCAAATGAGCCACCGTCACTGTCCCCTTTTTTATCACCCTTCCACGCCCCTCAGTTTGACCTCTCATCAATGTTATCGTGCTGTAGTTTGGGTGTCGCTTCTACACACACACACACACACACACACACACACACACACACACACACGCATGAGACTTGGTCCCCAAGGTAGGAGCGGGACTCTCATTGGTAGAACCCAGTGGGAGGTGGTTGGGTGATGGTGGGTTCTGCCCTCAGAAGAGATTAATATGGTTCTCCCAGAGTTGTGATCAAAAGGTCAAAAGTGGCTCCCCCTCCTCTCCGGCTCCTGGTCTAACTACGGACTTCTTCTCCCATAGCCCTGTCATTGTGATGACCCCGCCATGAGGTTCTCCCCAGGGCCCAGCAGAAGCTGGTGTCAAGTCATCCCAGCTCCTGTCTTAGGATGTGCCCAGTCACCGGTATTGTGTTACAGCAACAGAAAACCGCCAAGACATCCATGAGACCGCTTTCCCAAGGGATAAATCCCAGCACAGCCTGTGTGCTCTTGGATCTGGCACTAGGAATCATCACCATTATATCTGAGTTTCGATGAGATGAAAGTCCTAACATGGCCTACCGACCTAAGGTCTGAGATGCAGAGGTCTCCATCTTCTCCTCTGACAAGAAGAAATAAAGCCTTTGATCAAGCAAGTAACAAGTTGAAATTCAGTTTTAGGAAGCGAATGAGAGACCACTAAAGTTGCCTGCCACTCCGGGGTGTGGGAGGGAGGGCAGGAAAGAGTTCCCAGGAGGCACCGTCTTGCCAGGAAAAGCAACAGAGAGAACTGAGCTTCAGCGAGCACTCAGCGAGCAGGGGGCAGGAGGATAGAGGAGATACTTCTGTAAGGACTCACACAGAGGAGAAGTATGGGAAGGGATGCACAGGGCACCATGGGGAATGGAAACAAGAAAGATTTCCCAAGAGTTGAGCTCAGGACACTGAGGCAGGAAGACCGTGAATTGAAAGCCAGCCTAGGCCATAGAGCAGTGGTTCTCAACCAGCAGGTCATAATCACTTTAGGGTAGCATATCAGATATCCAGAATATTGGATATTTACATCATGATTCATAACAGTAGCAGAATTACAGTTATGAAGTAGCAATGAAATAATCTTATGGTTGGGGGTCAACCACATGAGGAACTGTACTAAAGGGTCACAACATTAGGAAGGTTGAGAACCACTGTTCTAGAGCAAGACCTTAATCTCCAAAATTACAAGAAGAAAAGGAGGAAGAGGAGGAAGACCTATGCCTTTCTGGGCCCATAAGGCCTATGGCCAAGCCGGGCAAGCACAGTAATTAATAAAAGTTTGTAGAAATGCATGTGAAGCCTGTTACTTACCTTCCTTGGTCCTCCTCGGAAAGATGGGGGCTAACTATTGTATGGCCACAGCTTACAAAGCCCAAAGGGACAACATCGTAAACGAGCATACGTGTTCACCGAAATATTAAAATCTAGGAAGTTCTTCAGAAAGCTTGAACCAGATGTGAGACCCGTATCTTAGTGGCAGCTCCTGCCTGAACTTGGGAGTTGGTGTGTCCATGTCCAGTCTGCCTTTGGCCGTCAGTGCCTCTGTTTCTTTGTTGATGATGATTTATTTTATTGTATATGTGTGTGTGTGCCAGCACATGCATGCCCCAGGAAGCATGTGGAGGTCAGAGGATGACTTTCTCTTGCCACCTCGTGAGATTCTGGGATGGATCTTGGGTCTGGACATAGGCCTCTGTATCCACTGAGCCACCTCAACACACATTTTTAGTTTTCCCAAGTGTCCGAAGATGACATGAGGTGATAATGAAAGGAGGTTGGACTGTGTGAGGCCTCTCTACACAAGAGGACTCTCTAGGCAGTCTGTAATGGGCCTCTAACTCAGATGTTCTCAACCGGTGGGTTGCAACCCCACCCACAGGGGTCTCCTAAGACCATCGCAAAACACAGATAGTTACATTATGATTCATAACCGTGGCAAAATTACAGTTATGAAGTAGCAATGAAAACAATTTTATGGTTGGGGGGTGACCACAACATGAGGAACTGTATTAAAAGGTCGAGCTTTGGGAAGGTTGAGAACCGCGGCTCTAATTCTAAAATTAATGCAAAGACGTTGACTCAAAAGAAACTGGAGGGGGCGCAACTCCAGTGCCCGAAACATGGGCAGGCTGAATGGAAGAGCAGCTGGGCAGGGATGGGCGGGGAAGAGCTGAGAGCCAGACCTCAGAGCGGAGGAAGGCGTGCTGAGGTCCAGAAGCCGTTAATAGCAGCTGCACTCTCTCTGTTCGTGTCCTAAGAAGCACTTATCTCACCCCTGATGTGGCAGGAATCCTTGCCAGGGACTCAAAACCCGCTTCCCTGAATGTATGGTGTCGTTAGTGAGATGACGCATCTTTTAGGGACACGGCGCTGTTAAATAAATGCAGGGACACAGATTACATATTTTTACTGCCTGCTTTGAACAGGGAGAACACTAACTCCGGGGTGGCTGAGAGAAGGGAATGATCCTCTTAGCAACTGAAGGATCTAGGTGGGGAATCAATAGGCCGTGTGTTAATTCGCCTCCAGGTTATTGGCACTGATACAGAACTCTCTCACTGCCAGATCGGGGACCATTTGCCTGGACTAGGGCGCCATCTAGTGGATATCCCCACAACTCCCGGTGCTAAGACTGCAGAGCCCTGCGTGACCGCAAGATGGCCTGAGCAGAAGCCACGTTCCCCCCCGCAGGTGTCCACAGGTAACAGCTGACTGGGGCAGGACCCGCCTGTTCTGTCTCTTTTCATAATTTTGACACTGAAGGTGGAAATTGTGGACATTATGATTTTCTCTCCTTCAAACTTCAGTTATGAGCTACGAGTCAGGTTTTGTTTTTGCTTGTTTTTTCATGAGAAGCATGCACTATCTCTAGAACAGCTGCTCTCTCTTTCTCTCTCTCTCTCTCTCTCTCTCTCTCTCTCTCTCTCTCTCTCTCTGTATTTATGCATGTTTGTTTGTGTCTATGCGTATGTCTCCTGTGTGTGCACATGTGTGTATATACATCCCTGTGTATGCATTCCCATGTGTGTGTATCTATTTGTGTGTGTGTCTCTGTGTTTCTCTCTGTATGTATGTGACTCTGTGTGTGTGTGTGTGTGTGTGTGTGTGTGTGTGTGTGTGTGTGTGTGTGTGTGTGTGATGTGTGTGGATTACAGTGTGACCAGAATGACATGGCCAATCAAAGCAACTCACTTAGGTAGCCACTAGCACGTGCTGTACTAGTTATTTTTATATTGCTGTGATAAAACACCACGACCAAGGCAGCTTGTAAAAGAAGCATTTACTTTGGCTTATGGCTCCAGAGGGTTAGACCACGACGGCGTCAAGAAAGAATGGTGGCAGGAACAGCCGAGAGCTCACATCTGGAGCCACAAGTAGGAGGCAACCTTAAAGTCCGTCCTCTAGTAACACACCTCCTCCAACAAGGCCACACATCCCCCAGCAAGGACACACCTCCTCCAGCAAGGACACACCTCCCCCAGTAAGGCCACACCTCCTCCAGCAAGGACACACCTCCCCCAGTAAGGCCACACCTCCTCCAGCAAGGCCACACCTCCTCCAACAAGGCCACACCTCCCCCAGCAAGGACACACCTCCTCCAGCAAGGCCACACCTCCCCCAGCAAGGACACACCTCCTCCAGCAAGGACACACCTCCTCCAACAAGGACACACCTCCTCCAGCAAGGACACACCTCCCCCAGCAAGGCCACACCTCCTCCAGCAAGGACACACCTCCTCCAACAAGGACACACCTCCCCCAGCAAGGACACACCTCCTCCAGCAAGGCCACACCTCCCCCAGTAAGGCCACACCTCCTCCAGCAAGGACACACCTCCCCCAGTAAGGCCACACCTCCTCCAGCAAGGCCACACCTCCCCCAGTAAGGACACACCTCCCCCAGCAAGGACACACCTCCCCCAGCAAGGACACACCTCCTCCAGCAAGGACACACCTCCCCCAGCAAGGACACACCTCCCCCAGTAAGGACACACCTCCTCCAGCAAGGACACACCTCCCCCAGCAAGGACACACCTCCTCCAGCAAGGACACACCTCCCCCAGTAAGGACATATCTCCTCCAGCAAGGCCACACCTCCCCAGCAAGGCCACACCTCCTCCAGCAAGGACACACCTCCTCCAGCAAGGCCACACCTCCCCCAGTAAGGCCACACCTCCTCCAGCAAGGCCACACCTCCTCCAGCAAGGCCACACCTCCCCCAGTAAGGCCACACCTCCTCCAGCAAGGCCACACCTCCTCCAGCAAGGCCACACCTCCTCCAGCAAGGCCACTCCTCCCCCAGCAAGGCCACACCTCCTCCAGCAAGGACACACCTCCTCCAGCAAGGACACACCTCCCCAGCAAGGCCACACCTCCTCCAGCAAGGACACACCTCCTAATCCTTCCCACACAGGTCAACCAACTGGGGACCAAGTACTCAAGCATATGTGCCTATGGGGGCCATTCCCATTCAAACCTCCACACCTACCTCCAGGCTGAAAGGGTGGGATTTGTCCATTTCCTGAGTCCAGGCCTGATGCGGACAAACCTAGAATACTCCTTCTCAGAGTTCATGCCTTCCCCCTACAGAGACTGGCCACTCTCGGGGATTCTTTTCACTCCAGAGGGAGCTTCTGTGGCTTCCTGTTAATAGCAGAATGAACAACTGAGGGCAGGTGATGCTTCCAGCTGTCA
This sequence comes from Peromyscus maniculatus bairdii, assembly GCF_049852395.1. Classification (NCBI taxonomy): domain Eukaryota; kingdom Metazoa; phylum Chordata; class Mammalia; order Rodentia; family Cricetidae; genus Peromyscus; species Peromyscus maniculatus. The sequence goes on along the minus strand of NC_134860.1, from coordinate 65,454,845 downwards.
ATCAGTGCGGAAGATTTTACTACGAACTCTCTCATCCCAGCTGACATCCCTTTGGTACCTAGGAACCCTGGAGCTCTTGAGGAGGGAGACAGCACATGTTTTAGTGCCTTAAAAGAACAGGTGACGTTCCTCAGTATAAAAGAATGTGTTCCCACTTTCCTGATATCCATGACTCAAAGAGTAGCTGAGTAAAGGAGATATTTTTTTGGTTTTGGTGGGGTTTTTTTGTTTTTTTGTTTTTGTTTTTGTTTTTTTGGTTTTTTTTGGCTTGTTTGTTTTGTTTTTTGGGGTTTTTTGTTTTGTTTTGTTTTTTGAGACAGGGTTTTTCTGAGTAGCTTTAGAACCTATCCTGGAACTCACTCTGTAAACCAGGCTGGCCTTGAACTCACAGAGATCTGCCTGGCTTTGCCTCCCAAGTGCTGGGATTAAAGGTGTGCACCACCACCACACGGCAGATTTTTTTTTTTTTTTAATTTTAAATAAGTGTTTCTCACAGAAGTGTGTCTGTATAAAGACAGGATTTGTCAGCATGAAGGAGTTTGTTCTAGACCTTTCCCAAGAGTTTAATTTAAAAATTATAGCCCCTGAACTGGAGAGACAGCTCCACAATTAAAAGCAGGCACTGTTCTTGGAGAGGACCCAAGTCCTGTTCCCAGTGGCTCCCAAGCGCCTGTGTTGAAACCTTCAATTTCCGGGGATCCAATGCCTGCCCTCTTCTGGCCTCCACGAGCATTGCAATCATGTGTACGTTTGCACACACAAAATAAAAATAAATCTTTTTTTTAACGTTATGGAAAATGTACTCAAACGTACGTTTCAGTTCACTGCCTTCTTCCTAAGAGAAATTATGAACTTCATCACTGAGGAAAAGCGAAGGGTAATGACGTAGCTCATAAGATTTCGCATGCAGAAGTTTCTTGATTACATTTCATTTCCTAAATCGCTGGGATGCTTGCCAGATACCAGGCTCCAAACTAGGTGCTTAACATAGAAAATGAATGGATATGGTCCATGGTTTCAAGAAACCCTATAACTTTTTCTAATTTTACTGCCTTCCCTCTGGAGACCTCATGTTTTGAAAGAAATAATCCATAAAATTTCAATTATTGATTAACCTATATTTTCCTGTGAAGTGGCCACGTTTACTTCTGTGGTAGCCAGGGCTTTCCACAGAGACAGAATAAAGCAGGGACTCAACAAACATTGGATCAGCAATACCAGTGGAGTTGTTAACATTCCAATTAAAAGTAAGAAGAGCTGCTAGTTAGCACAATCCAGCTGCTGGTATGGATTTCTTTTTACAGTGGATTAGCTTTTTCTAATGAATACAGTTTTCTGGTTTTTTTTAAAAAAATATATTTTTAAATATTGAAACTGGTCCCTGAACATTTTCTTTAACCTGATGCTGCCAGTTGCCAAGAGCCACAGACTAGAAACGCAAGATTTGCTCTCTGAGAAAGTTCTAAACCTTTTCAGAATTTTAAGTGTTCACCAAAAGTCACTGAGATGTTTGATCAACAAAACAAAATACACACATAACCTCTCCTATCATGAACCAGAATCAACTTTGGAAACATTGAAAAAGTCTACAAAACACGGGGAGGGGGCAAGAGAGGGAGAGGGGGAACCTTTTCTTCAACTTGGTTTAAAAAAAAATAAACAGGAAAAGGAAATAAAAGTCATACCAAGGTGGGAAGAAAGAAATAGAATTGTCTTTGTTCTCAAATGACAAGATGGTCTTTGTAGAAAATCTGAAAGATCCAGGCATGGTGGTGCACACCTTTAATCCCAGCGCTAGGGAGGCAGAGGCAGGCATATCTCTGAGTTCAAGGCCAGCCTGGCTTACAGAGTGAGTTCCAGGACAACCAGGGCTATGTAGAGAGAGACTTGTCTTGAAACAAACAAGCAAGGATAATATAACTATAAATATATATATACATATATATATATATATATATATATATATATATATATGATCTATGTGAGATCAACTATAGCACTCTGATGAAAGAAATCAAAGAATTGACCTAGTGGAGAGATACAGACAAGAAGACTCCATAGTGTGAATAATATTGAAGTTTTTCCTCTCAAGATAATGTTTGCCCTTTCCCATGACTTTCTCCCGGTGTGCTCTCCAGGCCTGTGTCCCAACGTCTTTATCACCAGCCATCATTCATTCTCCTGGGTGCCAAAGCCTCTCACCAGTCCTTGGTAAGAGAATGTCATGAGTGAACATGTATTCCAGATTGGTGGCATGGCCCCATGCCTTGCCACCCCTGGACAGGACAGCCAGGTTTTGGTCTTTCACAGAACAAAGCCAGCCCTTGGCACATCTAAGAAGTGTTTCATGCTGTATTCCTGTGTTCGATGGGCCATCCCCTCAGATGGGACCCATGCTCCTCCTCAGCCGAGGATGTGAGGCATCACCCACACCAGCTCAGCCACCCATGCCATGCTTCACTGCCCCTCTACTCTAGCTTGGCCCTAGAGCTTCCTCAGAGTATGCTGGCACAGCAATGGTTCCATCGAAAGAGGCGATTTTCTCTAAAATCGTCTAAGAAATCAGGATGACCTCCAGCACAGCGTCTGTACCTAAGGATTGAGAAAGTAGTTCAGAACAATAATTAGATTCAACAGTAGGACTGTGGTCGGTTTTTTGGTTTGTTTTTGTCTGTTTGTTTGTTTGTTTGTCTGGTTGGTTGGTTGGTTGGTTGGTTGGTTGGTTGGTTGGTTCTGGTGGGTGGAATCCTTCATTTCACTTCAGCCCAGCACACTTGCGGAAGAGATGCATCCGCCAGGGAAAACAGCAGAGAAATAAAACACCAAGAGGGAGAGTGGCATTTATTAGTAATATTGGGGATTAGGGTCTGGGGAGGCTCTGCGGTGAAGAGAGCCTGCCGCTCTCGCAGAGGACCCAGGTTCAGTCCCAGCACCCGCATGACCGCTCACGGCTGCCTGTGACCGCACCCGCTTCTGTCACCCTCTCTTCTGGTCTCCGCAGGCACCAAGCACATGCACAATACACGTACATAGACGCAGGGAAGGGTTTTTTTGTTTTTTTTTGTTTTGTTTTGTTTTGTTTTTTGTTTCTCGAGTCAGGGTTTCTCTGTGTAGCTTTGCGCCTTTCCTGGAACTCGCTTTGGCGACCAGGCTGGCCTCGAACTCACAGAGATCCGCCTGCCTCTGCCTCCCGAGTGCTGGGATTAAAGGCGTGCGCCGCCGCCGCCGCCGCCCGGCCGGGAAGCATTTTCATGCAGGTCAAAAATAAATATTTTAAAATACTCAAAAGAAGGTTTAAAATGAATGTCGGCAATGTTTGGAACCCCGCTAATGAAAACATTAGTCTTACCACCGAAACCAAGAAAGAAGGTGAAGGAACAAAATGATATGGCTAAACCTATCTCGGTACATTTGGGGAATAAATGTGGGAATACCTTTTCAGGTGGATGACAGTGAACTTTGTTAGGTTGTTAGATAAATGAGTCCACTCCACACCCCCTACTTTAGGATGAATATGTAAATTGCAAATTAACAACGTTTCATCGTTCCTCACTCAGGACATTTACTTGCAGTATATGTCAATCAAAGCAAGCTGGCTCCACCTCCCACAGAACACTGCTTCCGGACAGTGCTGTGCTGGGGACGCCTGTGGTAATGAGCTACAGTTGTTCTCACACAGTACACATGAGCACTTGAGGAGCCCCGGCAAGGACGAGTGACGGGAAGACAGGACGGCACCTTGATAAGGACGGCTGAGCTGTGCATACCTCCTGCCTTCTGTTTACATCTAAACTTCTGGGGCTAGGGGATGATTCATAGTGAAGAGCACTTGTTGCTCTTACATGGGACCTGGGTTCAGTTCCCAGCACCCACACAGTGGCTCACAACCATCTGTGACTCCAGTGCCAGGAGAGTTGATGTTCTCTTCTGACTTCTGTTCACACTACATGCACACAGGCAAATTCTCTCACACATACAAATAAATCTAAATCTAAACCTCCCGTCAATATCCTCCAGATGGACTTGGGAGGTGGCCACTGGACCTTTCTATTTGTTTCTCTTCCCAGTGTGGCCACACTGAATAAATCTCCTTCCTCTACTTTTTGCTGTTATCTCCATAATTGGCAGGTTTAGGGATGGGTGGGATAGCCTGGGCTATTAGGCCTGCCAGGGCTTAGGATATGACCCTAAGAACTCTAGTAACATCCTGCCGCTGCTTTCATAATGCTCCATGAGCGTACCGGCCTCGTGGTTTGGTCTGGACCTTTGGATTAGGCCTTGGGACTCCAGAGGCCTGAACTGCTGAAAGAGCAGAGGGTGCACTTAGAGAAACCCGTTCGCTCCATCTGATGACGGTCAAGTTTACCCTGTCTTGAGCAGAACATTTCCCATGGTCAGCCTGTCTCCAGGCAGAGATGAGTCAAAGGTTAAGGCCGCAAATTGGACAGACATGATCTGAAGAAGGAGATGCCATACCTTGATCCTATCTCAGTCATCCCATTGGTAGGGGTGGGGCTGGGGTAAAGGGTCATCGACACTTTTAGCAGAAGCGACCTGCAAGTTTCCACAAAGTTGGGCAACCTAGCCAACACATCAGAGCTATCATCTCTTGGGAAACTAGTGAGAAACCGATCAAGTATTGCTCAGCTGTGCAAGTCAGGTAACGTCCCCAGTCTAAATGTTCTGGCCTCGTGGACGTACTCCATGTTTTACACCAAGGCAGTTAAACAGAGACAGGATGGAGGAAGAGGAAAACACATTATGCTTTTAATGGGTAATGGGTTAAGGGGCAGCAGTTTTTTGTCACCTTGCGCTGGCCCTCGTGGTTTTCACCTTCACCGACAATCACCTTTGTTCTGCAGCCACATTCTTCCATATCAGAATCACCGAGAAGGGTGGTATTGTGGTGCTGTGGGATGTTCTGTATGTGCTGTGGGAGCCCATTCTCGGGTTCCTCTGGCTTTACCCAGCAGGTCCGCATAGAGGATGATTAGGACCACGGGCCTGAGTGCAGGTGTCTGAGATGGTCTGCACTTGGCTGTGCTGGGGGATGGTCTGTATGTCAAATTGTTCTGATTGGTCAATAAATAAAACACTGACTGGCCAGTGGCGAGGCAGGAAGTATAGGCAGGACTAACAGAGAGGAGAAATAAAAGAACAGGAAGGCAGAAGGAATCACTGCCAGCCACTGCCAGGACAAGCAGCATGTGAAAATGCCAGTAAGCCACGAGCCGCGTGACAGGGTATAGATTTGTGGAATGGATTAATTTAAGCTGTAAGAATAGTTAGCCAGAAGCCTGCCATGGCCATACAGTTTGTAAGCAATATAAGTCTCTGTGTTTACTTGGTTGGGTCTGAGCGGCTGTGGGACTGGCGGGTGACAAAGATTTGTCCTGACTGTGGGCAAGGCGGAAAACTCAAGCTACATGGTGGTCTCTACTGCCTGATTTCTCTCTCTCAATGGAATTCAGACTCAGGTGAGAACAGGGAGCCCCAGTCATTGGTGTCCTGAGTCCCGCAGTAATTCATCTGCTTGGATCAGAACTGGTTCCCAGAATTTACCGACTCGGATCTACTCCTCTGGTGGCGGCCACCTGGCCGTCCAGCTGGATTGGTGGATATTTCTTATTTATCGCCACAGGAGGCCAGCCAGTTGCAGTGCCCGCCCCACACGCTGGTTGTATTTCCCCAGCCTGTTTCATAATGCCTAAATCTGAATCTGGACAGAGGTCCCTTCTGTTAACACAAACCGGGCTCTCCTTTAGGCCTGTCCCACATGGGCTCCAGTAGTTGTTTCTTACTCATGTGCCTGAGCGACTCCAATTGGCCAAACCAATAGCCCTCGGGCCAGCAAGATAACTCAGTAGATAAAGGCACTTACCACCAAGCCTGACAACCTGAGTTTGATTAGCAGAAGTCACATAGAAAGGAGAGAGAACTGACTTCTAGAGATTGTCCTCTGACCTCCACACACCACACACACACACACACACACACACACTAAATAAATGGAGAAACTTTATTTTTAAAAAATTTGCTGCAAGCTCCCATCCTGTGCCATAGGATAAAGAGGACCACTCAATGCTATGTGTTCTGCAGCCCTACTGTGTGTTCTTCGACTAGTGTCTGAGTCTCCCTGGGCCTTGGTTGCACTGCACATAAATGAAGACAGCGATCGTGGCATCTACCTCGTATTTCAGTGAGAACTGAAGTAAGATCTGGGATGAACATGGTTGTACACACCTGTAATCCCAGCATTCAGGAGGCTGAAGCAGGAGGATCATGAGTTCAAGGCCAGCTTGGGCTAAATAGTGAATTCCAGTTCAGTCTGGGCTATACTGGAAGGTACCAACTCAAAAAAAAAAAAAATAGAAAATAAAAATAAAACACGACAACTCCAAAAATTAGACTTGCCAATATACTGCACCATTCCTGGCATGCAATAATTCCGCAGGGATTGGGGAGATAATCTAATGCGTAAAATACTTGCCTTGTAAGCATTAGGACTTGAGTTCAGTCCCCAGAACATGCTCTTTTTTTCCTCCAGATGTGGCGCTGGAGAGGTAGCTCAGAGGTGAAGAGCATGTATTGCTCTTGCAGAGGACCTGGGTCCAGTTTCCAGGATGTACAACAGCCAGTTCACAACCACCTGTAATCCAGTTCCAGGGAATCCAACGCCCTCTTCTCAACTCCACAGGTGTCTGTACATACACAGAAAATAGAAAACACATAAATAAATCATTTTAAAAACCAGGAGTGATGAACTGTGCTTGCAACCCCAGAGCTGAGAATGTGGGGCAGGTGAATTTCCCTGGTCCAGGCCAACAAGAGACCCTGTCTCAACAAACAAACAAACAAAAACCAAGGTGCCTAGCTCCTGAAGAACAAAACCAGAAATTGACCTCTGATCTACAAAGACATGAACACACACACACACACACACACACACACACACACACACACACACAGAACTCCAAAGACAGCACCTGGTGCTGGCCAAGTCAGGACCAGAGGACAGGAAATAGAGATCAAGTCACTCACAATCACAAATGTCACAGAGGACTAGGGATCAACCTGATAGTTGCGAGTGCAATTCTTGATGTTTGTGTCTCTGACACACAGCATCCTGAACAAGTAATTAACTGCTGACTCGTTCCAGTGAGCACACATTGGGCATGGATGGACACAGTTGCCTCATAGAAATCATAGGAATGGGACGCTGACCAGAGACAATAGCCTTACATCCCTCTCTTTCACACACACACACACACACACACACACACACACACACACACACACACACACTCCTCATACTCCAAACCAGCTCCAAGAACATAATTCTGACCTTCAGCTCCCTGTGGCCCTGCCTCCCCTGAAGAGAGCCAGAGGCCAGCAGGTGCTCCCCACCAGGATGCCCGCCCCCACAATGGGCACTACCCCGCCCCCATCAGTGTTGCCAGCAACACCAGTTTCCTAGAGGGCCCGATGGGTGCCGAGATGCCGTAATGAGAACTCATGAAGGTATGCCAGGCTTCTGATGCCGAGAACCGGCGCTGTTTCCAGTAAGCAACCTGGCGGTGAGAGATAAGGGCAGGCATTTGAATGACTATTGTGCTCTCGGGGAACAACCAGCGGGGGTTTCTGTGCCGGCCTCTGTAAGGCCAGGTGGCAAGGATGAGCACGAAGTGAGAACAGTGAGAACCGGTGAAGGATTCAACTCCCTTTCTTCCTGGTTCCTGTTTGCCTGGAACCTCCTTCCACCCGACAATGCCCGTCACTCAGAATCCACAGAAGCACGCATGTTAAACTAGAGATCACTGACGGAGGTCGGGTGGGGTCGGTGCGCACTCAGTCTCGGGCTTCTCACTCTGCTGCTGGCCCATCGCCCGCAAACCCTTCCCCTGCCCGCGCCCTCAGCCGCCTTTGCTTAGAACCCATAATGGACCTGGCACCCCCTTGTCCTGGCAATGTTGCGAGCAGCCGAAAGGGTGAGCCGAGGCCTGAACAGTCTCCGTGGGTGCAACAGGGGTGCTGTGGTTAAGGTTGCACCCTGCGCATCTCTTCACATGAGTTATCACTGTCGTACTCAGCTTGCGCTCCTGGAGCACACAGGTCCCAGCAGAGTGCCCTGCACACAGAGCATGCTCATTGCACATCTGCAGCTCCTGAAGATAGGAGATCTCTCTTCATGGAGAACCTTGCGCTGGATTCGAGGTGGTCCCAGAACTCAGGAAGTGGAGGGCAGAGGTTCTTTGGCCACACCAAGAGTTTGGGGCCAGCAATGGTGTTGAGGCAGGGAAATTCCCAAGTCCTTGATAAATAACATGTCTACCCGGTTCCCTAATCCAAAACAGAAACAGGAACTCTCTCAGTGTGGAATTGTAAGGTACTTTTTACTTTATTCTTTCTTCCAAATATTCAGTAAATAGAATGAACATAATAAAAGGAAAAGCTCATTAAATTACTTAAGGGACGGGTGTCCGAGTTCACATTTGTGTCCAAGCAGAGTTTCCTTTTCTCATTTCTCCCTGTCCCCCAAAGTCTGTGTCTTGTCAATTTCTTTGTTTTCTGGAAGGCTCTGACGGAGAGTCCGTGGATCTGAGGCTTGCAGGGTGGGGAAGAGGTGGAGGTATTCTGAAGCGTAAGGAACGTGGAAGGCTCCAAGGTCCCTCCACCTCCCCCAGGGCCTGGGGGGCCTGGCTGCCTTCACAGCCACCTTGAGATGAAACTAGAACACGGAGGTGGTGGAGGGTGGGCATTGAGAAGCAGAAAGGTCACCACAGGACACAACAGAGTGTCTGATGCCTGGGAGGACTGGATTCTGCAGGAGTTTGCACATGACTTGATGAGAAAACATTTTTTTTAAATCTCTGAGCCCCAACTGTCTGTACATGAGAACAGCATGATCACTAAATATGTTAGCAATGACAGGAAAACAGGAACCTGAAGACCTACTGTGTGGTAGTAATCTAATTGTATTGAAATATTATTTTGATTTGTACTGAAATATTAATTTGATTGTATGATAATAAATAAAGTTGTCTGGGGGTCAGAGCTATTAGAGCCATAGCAAGAGTGTGGCGGTGGTGGCACACGCCTTTAATCCCATAGATATCTGTGTGTTCAGGGTCAGAGCTATTAGAGCCATAGCAAGAGTGTGGCGGTGGTGGCACACGCCTTTAATCCCATAAGATCTCTGTGTGTTCAGGGATACAGCCAGCATTGGAGACATATGCCTTTAAGACCCAGGGGGCTGTACATTCAGACAGTGACGAGGCAGTCATGTGTTTGGGTTTACAACCAATGAGAAGGCAGAACAACATACTTTAAAAATATGAACCGACAGGAAGTAGGTCTCTTTTCGCGAAGCTGGGACAGCAGGAGGAAGGGTGAGATTTTAGCTCTGAGCTCTGACTTCTCGGCTTTCTCTTTTACATTGTTTCTGTGTTTCTTATTTAATAAGACGGTTGGTTACATCTACACTACTGGGTGACACATTTATTCACCCAAACTAAAACACAGAGAAGGGACTTGGAATGTGACTCGGGTGACAGATCACTTATCTAGCGGACATGAAGTGCGATGGCTTCATCTCCAGCACTGTGTGAACCAAGCATGGCGGTACACACCTGTAATCCCAGCACTAGAGAGGTAGAGATGGGAGAATCGGGGCTTCAAGGGCATCCTCAGCTATGTAGCATGCTTGAGTCCAGCCCCAGTTTCACAAGGCTGAGAGAGAGAGAACCCTAAAACATATAACGCATATTAAATGAATTAAAATAAAAATAAGTACCTTCTGGCCTGGGGAGACGGGAACAGTGCTTGCCTGGCAGTCTTGAGGGCCCGAGTTTTTATATCCTCTACATAAGCCAAGTAAAAATCCAGGTGTGCTGGCATGCCGACGTCATCCCAGGATGGGAAGATGGGTGCCGGAGACGAGCAGATCCCTGGCAGCTCAGTGCCGGCTAGCCTGCTACATGGCAGAAATTCCAGGCCAATGAGAGACTCTATCTCTAACGAAAAAAAAAAAGTAGACGATACCTGAGGAATGACATGAGAGGATGTCTTCTGACCACCCTATGTTCATACATACATGTACATGTGAGGACCTGTACCGTTATGGCCATGGATGTGTGCACACGTGCACACATACACACATCCTGTAAGGGTCCAAGGAAATGCTGAAGAAAGACCCCAGACTCAAATAGTATGTTAGAGCAAAGAGCGTTTATTAATATTTCAGCATGCATGTGGGGGTCGTTCAGCTGTACAAAATGGCGACGACCCCGCAAGGAGCATGCAGACTCCTTTGAAGCACAGCGAAGGGAGTTTCGGGGATGGTCTGGTCATCTCCTGTGGAATTGTTTAAGCGAGCAGCTGTTACATTAGTCTACCTCTAAGTGGCTGAGATTTAGTCTTGTCATTTGGGGACACACTTGCACAAGCTTGGGCAAGTTCGGGCATGACTCAGAAGGGGGGTGCTGGCTTTGTCCTCGAGGCATGGTGAGGCTGACCTGATTTAGGCCAGTGTTTGTTTTCTCTCGTCCCTGAGGACAAGGGTATTGTGGGTAAACGGCCCCTTCGTGGGAGAGACACCCATTTTTTTCCCTTCTCAGAGAACTGAAACCTAAACTCAGTTATGAGAGTGGGAGAGTTTAACCTCTTCGTGCCTAATGAGTTCTTCTTCTTTTTAATAACTAAACCTTGATTTTAGAGAAATTTTAGCTTCGAAGCAAGATTGAGCTGAAGTACAGAGAGCATCCATAATTCCCCATTCTCACAACAGCCTCCCTGGTGTTACACTCCCCCAACCTGTCCACTAGGTACAGAGGATTGCTACTTGAGTTCTAGGGTTGTGTACGTATCTATTACCCTGGTCTGCACAGCTCCACCCAGAATATGAAGTGTACATCCTCTTATTACCCTACAGTAACTACCTGTAAAGTAGAGCTGTTTTTACTAGACCATGCCAACATCAGGTTCTCCCCCCCCCCCAACCCCCAGACAGGGTTTCTCTGTGTAGCCTTGGCTGCCCTGGAACTCACTCTGTAGTCCAGGCTGGCCTTGAACTTAGAGATCCATCTGCCTCTGCCTCCCAAGTGTTGGGATTAAAGGTGTGTGCCACCACCATCAGGCTCATTTACTATTTTAAGTGGTTATGAAAATAACAGTAACATCACTGCCTGGCTAGTTTTATGTCAAGTTGATACAAGCTAGAGTTATCTGAAAAAAGGGAACCTTAATTGAGAAAATATCTCCATAAGAGCTTCTTGTGGGGCATTTTCTTTCTCTTTCTTTCTTTCTTTCTTTTTTTTTCCTTATTAAGAATTTTTTGTTTTTTGAGACAAGGTTTCTCTGTGTAGCTTTGTGCCTTTCCTGAAACTCACTTGGTAGCCCAGGCTAGCCTCAAACTCACAGAGATCCACCCGGGTCTGCCTCCCAAGTACTGGGATTAAAGGTGTGCACCACCACTGCCCGGCTGAAATTTTTTATTCATTTTACATACCAACCACAGATCCCCCTCTCACCCGTCTTCCTACTCCCCCTCCCAACCTTCCTCCCCCAACCCACCCCCTATCCCCTCCTCCAAAAAGGTAAGGCCTCCCCTGGGGAGTCAGCAAAGCCTGGTACATTCAGTTGAGGCAGGACCAGCCCTCCCTCTCCCTGCATCAAGACAGTGCAAGGTGTCACACCACAGGTAATGAGTTCCAAAAAGCCAGCTCATGCACCAGGGATAGATCCTGATCCTACTGCCAGGGGCCCCTCAAACAGACCAAGCTACGAAACTGTCTCCCTTATGCAGAAGGCCTAGGGTCCAGTCCCATGCAGGCTCCACAGCTGTTGGTCTAAAGTTCATGAGTTCCCACTAGCTTGGTTCAGTTGTCTCTGTAGATTTCCCATCATGATCTTGATGCCCCTTGCTCATAGAATCCCTCTTCCTTCTCTTCGACGGGGCTCCCAGAGCTTGGCCTGGTGGTTAGCTGTGGATCTCTGCATCTGCTTCCATCAGTTACTAGATGAAGGCTCTATGATGACAGTTAGGGTATTCACTAATTTGATTACTGAGGTAGGCCAGCTCAGGCACCCTCTCCACTATTGCTAGTAGTCTAAGCTGGGGTCATCCTTGTGGACTCCTGGGAACTTTCCTAGCACCAGGTTTCTCCCTATCCCCATGATGTCTCCCTCTGTGAAGATATCTCTTCCTTTGCTCTCCCCCTCCCTCCCTGCTCCAGCTCAACCATCCTGTTCCCTTATGTTCTCATCCCCCATCCCCTCCCCTCTGTTGCCCCCCCCCTTTGCCCCTGGTTTCTTTCATTCTATAACATAATTCTTTATTGATCTCTGGGAATTTCACATCACACACCCCAATCCCACTCACCCCCTTGTCCTTCCATATCTGCCCCTCACCACTATAGTGTCCTCCCCAAAAGAAACCGCCCCCAAAAAATTAATTAAAAAATAAAACAAGCCGGGCGGTGGTGGCACACGCCTTTAATCCCAGCACTTGGGAGGCAGAGGTAGGCGGATCTCTGTGAGTTCGAGGCCAGCCTGGTCTCCAAAGTGAGTTCCAGGAAAGGCACAAAGCTACACAGAGAAACCCTGTCTCAAAAAAACCATAATAATAATAATAATAATAATAATAATAATAATAATAATAATAAATAAATAAATAAATAAATAAATAAAACAAAACAAGAACAAAAGAACTCACCCCGCTCCTCTGTCTTTTCCATCTCTCCAACACCTCTCATTCCTCCTAGTGGCATTGGGAGCTGTGGTGTGTCACACATTATACATTTTTGTACAATCAGCCCAACCCTTAAATGTCCACTGCCATGAGTCATCAGTCTGGTTCCAGGCACACCATCATCGCTGGATCCTCACCGAAACTCCTCTCAGATTTCTTACTTACTGTTGCCCCAAGTTGTGGAGCTCCTACAGCTATCATTCAGCAGGACCAGTCCCTTCATGAGCTCCAGCAGGCCATAGATGGGGTAGATGTTGGGGTGGGCCAGCCCAAGGCCCAGGATGTGGGTCTGAGTGGTCAGTCTGAGCTGCTGGGAACACCCCACTCAGGCAAGGTGTGGAGTCAGCTCTCCTAGGTCCATGCCTCATCCATGATGAGGTGGGACTATCTCTCCTGTCTGTTCAGAGGGGGGGAGGGGGGAACAGCTTTCCCATGAGGGGTGGGACCAGTTCTTCTGCTGCAGTGTCCAGCAAGGGACAGCACCAGCTATCCCAGAGCCAGTGAAGGGTGGGCCCAGCTCAGCACAGCCCTCAGATTTCAACACACCTAGTTCCAATGCACCCTTGTGGGTAACATAGGCCGTGGACATCAACACGGACCCCAGCTGCGGCAGGACCACGGACCCAGACATGGCCCTCAGCAGCAGCTCAGGCCCAGATGTCATTGTGGCCCTGGTGGCAGCATAGACCATCCAGATCAGTACGGCCCCAGCAGTGGCACGATCCTCAGACCCTAACTGGGTCTCAGGTAGCTGACCAGACCCTGGGCATCCACACAGCCCCTGGTGGTAACAGGAGCCATGGACATCAACTCAGACTCTGGCTGCTACAGGGCCACAGATCCAGCCAGACATAGCCCTCAATAGCAGCCCTGGCCTGGGCAACACTCCTGGCCCCAGGCGGCTACTCAGGCCACTCAGATATGCATGGCCCCTGCAGCAGCATGGCCCTCGGACACCAACATAGCCCCAGGTGGCAGCCCAGACCCCTGGCATCGGCATGACCTTTGATTGTCTCAGAAGCCACGGACATCAACACAGACCCTGGCCCAGGCATCACCATGGCCCTGGATGACAGCACAGGTCATTCAGATCAGTCTGGCCCCAGCAGCATCATGGCCCTCAGACACCAACATGGTCTCAGATGGCTGAACCGACCCCAGGGCATTCATACAACCCTCAGTGATAACAGAAGCCATGGGCATCAACTCAAACCCTGACTGCTGCAGGGCCAAGGACCCAGACATGGCCCTCAGCATCAGCCCTGGCCCTGACAACACCCTGGCCACCCAGATCAGCATGGCCCTGTAGGACATTTTCTTAACTAGTTATTAATAGGGGAGGGCCCAGCCCATGGTGAGTGGTACCATCCCTGGGCTGTGGTCCTGTAAGAAAGCAGGGTGAGCAAGCCATAGGGAGCAAATCAGTAAGCAGCACTCCTCCATGGCCTCTGTAACTGCTTCTGTCCACAGGATCCTGCCCTGTTGAGTTCCTGTCCTGACTTCCTTTTAGTGACAAACAGTGATATGGAAGTGAACCCTTCCCTCCCCAACTTACTTTGGTCGTGGTTTTTCATCACAGCAATAGCAACCCTAACTAGGACAATCATGAAAGTGACACATTGGTTAAAATCAATGACCTTGAGCTAATTCACCATTGTCTCCCGAAGCCACAGTCAGTGTTACCCATGGTCAAGAGGACAGGGACCAGAAGCCCCTGTCCCAACACTTGAGAGTTGTTGAAACATAGTTGAACAACTATGGAAAATCTGGTGCATTGAATTACATCCCGGGATTATTTTAAGATTCTGCCTGGGGGCTGGGGAGATGGCTCAGAGGTTAAGATCACCAGCTGCTCTTCCCGAGGTCCTGAGTTCAATTCCCAGCAACCACATGGTGGCTCACAACCAGCTATAATGAGATCTGGTGCCCTCTTCTGGCATGCAGGCATATATGCAGGCAGAACACTGTACATATAGTGAATAATTAAACCTTTAAAATAAAGATTCCGCCTGAAAGCATAAACACACACACACACACACACACACACACACACACACACACACACACCAGTGTACGCAGTTAAATAACACTTAAAAACCAATCAGTCTCCCCATGTTGTGCAAATCCCAAGGCAGCCCTTGGTGAAGGTCACCAGTTCTCACAGACCTATGTGTCAATAACCACTGCAATGAGATCATTGTTTCCTCATAAAAATACAGTGTTCTCAATCACCATTTGCAGATGTAACCTTTAAAAAAAGCCAGTGCCACCTAGGGTTTTTTTTTTTTTTTTGTATTTGTTTTTGGGGGTTTTGTTCTGGTTTGTTCTTGGTTTCATTTTGTTGTTGTTGTTGGTAGGTTTTTTGTTTGTTTGTTTGTTTGTGTGTTTATTTTTGAGTTGTTTTGTTTTGTTTTGAGATAGAGTTTTTCTGTGTATCCCTGGCTGTCCTAGAACTCTGTAGGCCAGGCTGGCCTTGAACTCAGAGATCCACCTACCTTTGCCTCCTGAGTGCTGGGATTAAAGGCATGCACCACCATCACCTAGCTTCTGGCTTGTTTTTTATCAAATATTCAGGTTGATCAAAACTGGCAATATATTTTGTGGGGTTTTTTTAAATTATGTATTGTGTGCGGGTATGTGCATATAAAAGTAGTGCTCTCAGAGGCCTAGGGCTGCAATTACAGCCTTGTGTGGGTGCTGGGATCTGAAGTGGGAAAGGGGTTCCTATGGAAAAGCAGACCATGCTCTTAACCACTGATCCACCTCTCCAGTCCCTGCTCATTGTTTTGAGAGAGTCTTACATAATCCAGCTTGGTTAGAATTTCTATTGCTGAGAAGAGGCACTGTGACCACAGCTCTTCTAAAGGAAAACATTTAATTGGGCTGCTTTACAGTTCAGAGACTCAGTCCATTGTTGTCATGGTGAGGCATGACAGCATGCAGGCAGACATGGTGCTGGAGAAGGAGCAGAGAGTTAGTTCTACATCTTGATCCACAGGCAATAGGAAGGGAACTGAAATTGGTATAGCTTGAGCATAGGAGACCTCAACGCTTGCCCCCACAGTGACACACTTCCTCCAACAAGGCCACACCCACCCCACAAAGCCATATCTCCTAATAGTGCCACTCCCTATGAGCTTATGGGGGCCAATTCCATTCAAACCACCACGCTGGGCTAGCTTTGAATTCACTGTGGAGCTGAGACCTTGCAACCCTGATCCTCCTGCCTTCACCTCCCAAGTGAAGGAATTAGAGGAGTTCACAGTTTGCTGGGCTGCAATAGATTTTTTTTTAAATCCTCTTTCCTCTCCAAATCCTGTCTTTAATTTGATTTTTGAAAAGTTAGAAGTATAATAAAATACATTAGGCTTCCCCATTAAGTACTAGCCCAGAGAGTGGCACACTGTACTAGATGGGTCAAATCCAGGCAACCGACTGTTCTTGGACATCCTGCAAGTTGAAGATGGTTTTCAAATTTTTTAATTTTTAAATGGCTGGGGAGAGGGGCACATTGGAAGAAAATTTTGTGACATGTGCAAATTATATAAAATTCAAATCTGGTGTCTATAAATAAAGCTTTATTGGAGCACAGCCATGCATATGCCTGTTACAACATCCGTGGCATCTTCTGAACGGCATGATCAAAGTGGAATATTTGTAACAGATACCATGTGTCCCACAAAGCCTAAAATACTACTCTAGGCTCCTTTCTAGGAAAAGTTTGCTGGCTCCCACAATAGCTTATTAAAATTAGCAGCAACAAAAAATCAAAATGTTGCTTGCATATTAATAGATCTATATGAGCCAAGTAACACAGTTTCGTGGAGCATACACAATGTTCAAGCAAGAATGGGAGGAATAATTACCCTGTCGTGATTTTTCTCACTCACAAAGAAGCTCAGAAACACGTGACA
Organism: Peromyscus maniculatus bairdii; assembly: GCF_049852395.1. NCBI lineage: Eukaryota > Metazoa > Chordata > Mammalia > Rodentia > Cricetidae > Peromyscus > Peromyscus maniculatus. The sequence goes on along the minus strand of NC_134860.1, from coordinate 65,438,183 downwards.
GACTTGAAGGAGTTGCAGCCTGGTCAGGAAGTCAGGAGAAATCACACATGAGCAGTAGTGATTTGAAAACCGTATCCAGTGTCCTCAGAGATGCTTGAAAAGGGCTTCTCCTTTATTTTCCCTCAACCGCGAATGTCTTTTCCCTGGAGTAGAAAAGGGAAGAGAGTAGACTATTGTCCACTAACTATCCGTCAGCCTCTTCCAGTTCAGCATGGCCTTCACGGAGTGACCCTGGTCCTTCTCCAAGCAAATCGTCTTTCATGGTTCCTGTCCCCTCCTATCTTGCCGGTCCTTCAGTCCATGTAGGGAAAACTTTACCTGAGCTCAGCCACACGTCCAGTGGTGGGTGGGTCCTTATGAAGGACTAATGGGTGGTACCTCCTCCTAGATCCTCCAGATGGCTCTAAACTGCTGCTGTTTGAAAGAATTATGGAACCTCTGGGATAATATCTTCCTAGAAATAGAGAGTCGCTGTATTGGGGAGAGTTGAAGTTTCCTAAACTGGTCCTGCTTCAGGTTCTCTGCTCTTGACTCTGGACACCATGTGACCAGTCAGCCTCCCCACCCCCACCCCCCACCCCACCCCCCGCTACCTCAGTGGGTTCTCCTACAATAATTGCAATGTATCTTCTTGAACTATAAATCAGAATAAGCTTTTCTTTCCTTAATTGCTTCCTGTTGGGCGTTTTGTCACCACAAAGAGAAAAGCAGCTAGCGTGGTGACGTCATCGACTCCACCTGCAGGTGGTCCCCATCAGACCCTCAATCTTTGAGTAACTGAAGAGGCCCTACATCCCCCAAGGAATTCCCCTTCTGCATTTGGGAACAATGCTGTCCATCTAGGACAGGAGAGTTTGAGTCACATCTGTTCCCTCTAGAATTGTTTGGCCCTAATCCTGTATAAATGTTCACTGTGGCAACCCCCAAGGAATAGATTCTCTTGGGAAAGTCTAATAATAGAGCTGACCCCATTTTTCCAAACGGGCAGCATTGCAGATGTTTCTCTGGGGTGACTAATGGATTATTAGGGGTAATGGATACTCTGTCTTCTGAAATCTGTATCACCTTCATTTTTCTGATGGATAGGTTTCTCATAGTAGAAAGACTCAGACTCATTGGAGGATTTAAGAATGTTTAAAATATAACTCTGGGAGTGAAGAGATGGCTCAGCGGTTAAAAGCATTGACTGCTCCTTGCAGGGGATGCAGGCTGGGTTCCCAGAACCCACATGGTAGTTCACAACTGTCTGTAACTCCAGTTCCAGAAATTCGATGCCCTCTTCTGGTATCCATGGACACTGTATGCACATAATGTAATACAGACAAATAGGCACATACACATAAATAAATACATAAACAAACGAACAAAAAATTTAAATACGACTCTGCCACTACTGATCAGACGTTCATAGATTTAGTGATAACCAAGCTCTGCCCAACTTTCTGCCACATTCAGTGACATTCTTTTGAAAAGAGATGAGTAGGCCATTTGCTCTTTCTCCCAGGGACTTGCGCACAGCCATACCCTCACCAGCATCAGAGCAGGCAAGACTCCATTCTTAGATGGGCAAAACTGTCCGAAAACTTTAAGGGTAAAGTAACTCTTCCTTAATCCCTTAGGTATTTTTAAGTGGACACCTAAGGAACAAGACATGGCCAGTGAAATGAACTGTGAACACAGCCTCAGTCATCACTGGTGACAAACAGCCCCACCCCACCCATGACACGCATTTCTTGCTAAACCAGAAGCAGCCACAACAACTGGGCTGGCTCCCCACGCCAGAAATTTGGCTTGATGACTGTAATTAGAGCCCTAGATAAAAATCAGTATATTCTACGTATGTTCTTCTGTGTATAACACTTTTAAAATGACAGAAATCATACATGCGGAAAACAAGGGCTGAGGCTGTAGCCCAGTGGAACGCTTGCCTCGCATGCACAAAGCCATAGGTTCAATTCCCAGCACCACATAAATCATGCTCGGCGGCACTTGCCTGTGGAATCATCAATTGAGTGGCAGTAACAGAAACACTGGGAGTTTGAGATCGATCACCAGCTGCTGAAGGTTGAGCGTGGTTGTGGAGACGACTCTAAAAGGGTCTGAAGAACCTTTCCCTTGGCCTTTATCATTTTAACTGTCCAGTAGATACAGCCGAGAGTCTCCTGACAATGGGGCCTCCACTGAATGATTGCTCAGATTAAACCGGCCTGTGGGCATGTCTGTGGGGGATTGTCTGGATTTCTTTTTAATCCAGAAATGGACCAGCCCACTGTGGGCAGCACCATTCCCTGGGCAGGTGGTCCTGAGTAATATAAGAAAGCTAGTTAAACACGAACCTGTGAGTGAGCCAGCAAGCAGTATTTTCTCCATAGTTTCTATGTCAGGTGCCTACTTGAATGCTTGCCTTGACTTGAAGAAAGATCAAGGGAAGAGAGAAGAGGGAGAATTTCAAGGGCCGGCCACCTAGCTATACAGCAAGCCATAGAGAAAGAAACAAAGAAAGGAATACAGGGACAGAAAAGGAAAAGCCCAGAGGCCAAAGATTAATGGGATACTGCTGGTTAAGAAAAGCTGGCAAGGCCTGGCGGTGGTGGTGCACACCTTTAATCCCAGCTCTCGGGAGGCAAAGCCAGGTAGATCTCTGTGAGTTCGAGGCCAGCCTGGTCTACAGAGCAAGATCTAGGATAGGCACCAAAACTACACAGAGAAACCCTGTCTCAAAAAAACCAAAAAGAAAAAAGAAAAGTTGGCAAGAAACAAGCCAAGCTAGCTGGGCATTTATAAGTAAGAATAAGCCTCTATGTGTGATTATTTGGGAACTGGGTCATGAGTCCCCCCAAAGGGCAAAAATACCAACAACATCATGCAATGACCTTTCAGGGCCTCCATGCAGGGACTCCCTTCTGCCATATGACTGGCCTCTGTAGCTTTTTTTATTTGTTTGGGGGCTGGCCGGCCAAAGAAAATCTGACAAGAAAGACTCGCTACGCCTAATCCTTCCCAAACAGTCCCACTAACTAATGAAGACCAAGCATTCATCCATGAGTCTGTGGGGTGGGGCATTCTCATTTAAACCACCACACTACTCAACATCCGAGGTTGGCCTTGTATCTTAGCTCCATAGCAACCACCTGTCAGATGTGGGGAAGGGAGGGAGGGAGGAAAGAAGGAAGGAAAACTGGGTAAGCAACAATAAAGAGGTTTGCTTTGCTTCACGGTCTGAGAGGTCTGGGGCTATGTTGTTTGAGTCTGTTGCATTGGGCCGGCATGGCACACTACATCATGATAAGAACACATGTTAAGGAACTAGTTATCCCAGGCAACCAGGACACAGAGACACAGGAAGAGCTCAGGTCCCAATATCCTCTTTGAGGGCATGATCTAACTCCCTTCCATTAGGCCCCTCCTACTGATCAGTTCACTGCCTGCTCTAATGCCACAGATTAGGAGCAAAGCCTTCAACACAGGGTCTTTCAGAAATATTCCAGATCCAACGTGTAATTCATCTACTTACATTAGCCTTCAGATGAGCCAAGTCCTTCCACACAAAGCCCCGCTTCAAGTCAAGAACTGAACTTCTCACCAAACTTCTAGAACACTCTGCAGGAAGAGGAAAGCTAGATGGTTGCGTGGGAAAGCCTTTCATACCACTGTGAGGTCAAGAAGTGGTGTCTGATTTTAGCAATCAAGTTGGGGCTCATTTAAATGTGTGTGGCATCACACACTCTGAAGAAAGACTCCGAGGCCAAGGAAGCAGGAGTAATAAGGAGGTGGCTGGTTTAAAAACAACATATGTAACACTTCCTGCCTTCTTATGAAGAAAAAAAAAAAACAGTATTTGAGTGCTCCTAACCAGATACATTCCAACACGAAGCAAGAAGATAAACATGGCGCGCTTCTAGATTCCCATTTATGAGATGCTGGGCCATGTGCTGGAATCCATTATTTCACTGAGTGTTGAAAACACAGCTTCGAGGTATTTAGTGCAACACAGAGCGTTTGCCAAGCACTTTGAAAGACCTCGGTTCAGTTGGAGCACTGCAAGGGTGGGACTGTGGTCCTCGTGAGGAGAGAGTGCTCAGCAGGCTAACTGTAGAAAACCATTTCAACTCATGAATGTGTGTGTGCATGCGTACACACATTGTCTGTCTGTCTGGGTGGGTGAGTGGGTGGGTCGCTTTAATTTTGAACCTAGAAAAGATCCTTTCACAGGCTGGAGAGATGGCACAGTGGCTAAGAGCACACACTGCTCTTGCAGAGGATCCAAGTTCAGTTTTCAGCATCCACATGGCAGCTCACAACTGCCTTTGATTCCAGGGCCCTCACCCTCCCGCCTTCCTCCCCACTTCTTGGTCTCTGTCTCTCTGTCTCTGTCTGTCTGTCTCTGTCTCAGTCTCTCTATCTCTCTATCTATCTCTCTCTCTCTCACACACACACACACCACCTCTTTTAAAAGAAAAATAGTGGGGGCGGGGGTGGTGGTGGTGGTGGTGGTACGTACCTTTAATCCCAGCACTCGGGAGGCAGAGGCAGGCAGATCTCTGTGAGTTCGAGGCCAGCCTTGGCTACAGAGCGAGATCCAGGACAGACACCAAAACTACGCAGAGAAACCCTGTCTCGAAAAACCTAAATAAATAAATAAACAAACAAATAATAAGAAAAATAAATATTAAAAAATAAAGGATCCCCTCTCAATTGTCTTTAGTACCTTCGCTCATTGTAGGCCAGGAGCGGTAGTAACAGCGGTGCCCAACAGTGAAGACACAAAAGTCAAGACTCGCAGACGGCAACAGCCGAGGAGTGACCAAAGGTCAACAGAGCCAGTGGTTTGAAGATCTACTGCTTGAGGAATGTGGACTGGCCATGTAGGTGTCCAAAGACAAGGCAGAATTTCATTTCCACAGATATCCCAGGACTGGTTGTCTGTGACTGATTATAGGAAAGAAATGGCTGAATATATCTCAGCCCACCCCACCCAGTGTTCCTTTCTGTAATAAATCTCTTGTAATGCGCCCTTCCTAAACTTAAATCAATATGCTGTCTAACATAATTTTTAGAATCAGAAAGAATGTGAAGCATACAAAATAATACACATTTGGGCATGTGGATGTTGGGACACAGTTACATGACAAAACATACAGTGTTAAATGCATGCACAGCCATGTTGCTTGATTTCGAGGCCGTCATTAGCACAGACTGGTGCCTTCGTATTTCATGATGACTCAAACAGCAGGCGTGGGACTCAGTGTGGTTTGGCAACTTTCCCATCAGCTGTCAACAAAACAAAGGCCAAACACTGTCTGCTTCCACTCACCTGAAATACCGAGAACACACAAGCTCCCGGAGACCGAAAGTAGATCAGAGGAAACCCTGGCTAGAGAAGGCGGCATGGGAGTTCCTGCTTCCTGGCTACACCAGCTCGGTTTGGAGCCATGGAAAAGATTTGGAAATTGGCAGGGACGATGGTTGCACAACATTCTGAATGCAATGAAAGCCACTGATGTTGTTCACTTAGAAATGTTTCAAATGGTGCCTGGGATATTGTATGTATAGATTTTTTGTTGCAGTAAAAACTACATCTGGCCATGATGGTGAATGCAATCCCTGTTCTTGGGAAGAGACTGGAGGCAGAAGGATTACAAATTCAAGGTCAGCATGGGGCCCATAGCAAGAGCCCGAGGAAAAGAAGGAAAGAAGGATCTTAAAGAAACAAAAAACAAAAGAAAAAAAAAACTCGTTGTAAATAAAATGGAGCACACAGCAAGAGTCTGTAGCAGAAGAAAGGGAAGGGGAAAAATGGTGGGAAGAAAAGAAAAGAAGAGAGACTTGCAAAAACTTTATTTTTATACATAGAAGAGAGCTGGTCCTAGCTCTGAGAATTAATGCAACGCATTCACCTGCATGAACTTCCAACGGGACATCTGAAAGCTTGCTAAGACAATCCCTTGTGGCCCAGGACTACCTTACAGGATGCCCAGCATGGCGGGCCAGCGCCACCAAATGCCAATAAGGCTCCCCTTTATTGTGACAAAAATGCCCAGGTTCCAATTGCCTGCAGGAAAGCAGCTCCGCCCCTCTTGAGATTCAAGGAGGCAGGAAGTGAAGAGAGCCTAGGAGGCGCCTGGGTTCTGGCCAAGGGCGTGCCTGAAGTCCTGGGGGAGCACGGAGACAGAAGGCTCGGCAAAAAAGAATCAGCAGAAATCTCGATCTCTGGTAAACGGATCCAGCTGGAGGATGGGGAATTGGGGGAGAGGGAGAGAACGCGTGAACTACGCGGTGAGGTTCCATCCAGTTTTGATCCCTAACGCAATCTCCCCGTTTCACAGTCGCAAAACTCATTGCGCTCCCCTGCCAGACAGCGGAGCTAGAGAGCCTCGTACAGGTCCCGGTCCTCTGGTTCAGGTTTGAGGCAGGGCTGACTCAGCCCTCCACAGATGACACAGCAGGGCTGCCGACTGTGACCTGCTAGCAACAGCTGCATTTATTGAATACTTAGCTAATTCTTTCCTTTTTTTTCTCATATAACTTTAACGACCTATTACAGGTAGGGCGTTGGAAGGTTCAGACAGCTACAAGCTCAGTCAGAAATCACTATGATAAGGCAGGGCGATGTCACCAGCTCCTAACTAAGAAACTGAAATCTCTGGCGACCTTCTAAGTGTCCCTGGGCACACCGTCCAGTGGGGTTGCCACAGGCTCCTCTTCCTGCGGTCTGCCGGGGGGGGGGGGGGACGACTACTGCTGGCGGCCAATCACAGTCAATCACGCAGTGGCTCCGCCCACTTCCTGGCCAATCACTGCACTGCCCTCTCGCTCCTTCCCTGCTGCAAGACCGATACTGGCGCGCTTAGCCCGCCATCTCAAGGATTTAAGGACTTGGGTAGTGACTTCCACAGGAAGAAGGTTCGGCGTTGGTGGATCTAAAGCTGGTATTGTTAGAAAAAAATGTGGTTGGCTAATATGCTGGCTTCTTTATCTCCTGAGGCTCTGCGCTCATCATAGCACAGGCCCAAAAGCAGGATTCAAAGACCCTGTTGCCGCCGCTTCTAACCTCTTTGGAGGTGGGAGCCAAAGTCCACCTGGTGTCGGTGTCTGATGAAACTTTCAACCACTTCCCTGCTACCTCCACGCCTCCTAGCACTTCCAGGACTGGTTTTCTGGTAGCTGCTAAGTCATCTTCGTGCCATAAAGCCATGTATTAGATTTCCGGTCGGCAGGGGCCAAGTCTTCCCAGCCCTTGGAACCTGAGCCCTGTCTGGACTGTAATTAATGCGATGTGGAGTCCCCTGTACTAATGATCGGAGGGCAACTGTTCACCACCAACACACACACACACACACACACACACACACACACAGACACACACACACACACGGTTTCACAGCATCTCACTGGATCTAGACCTCATATTGCCCTTGTTAGCCCGGTTCTACAGATAAATGGAAATAAGTCACGTGCCTGGAATGCAGCAGAACTACTCTGACCAAATACCTAACTAAAGCAACATAAGAGAGAAAGGTCTTGTTTGGGCTCACAGTTTAAGGGGAGGTCAAGCGTGGTGGGGAAGGCGCAGCCGCAGGACCGTGAGGCAGTGGTCATCTCGTTGTCACAGGAAGCAATGCACACTAGTACTTACATCGCTTCTTTCTCCTTTTTCAGGTATGAATCGCATCTCCAGGCGGGAGGACTGATTGGCAGGCCTAGAGAACTGAGGGACCAAAGGGAAACACTAAGTAACGCCAAAACCATATCTGCAGGGCAACTTCTAACCCAGGGCAAGAGAGCAAAGATCTTTGGACTAGGGGGCAGAGGGGGAAGAGCAGAAGCTTGGAGGCTTCCAAAAGACTGGAAACTTGGAAGAGGGGCTTTATGAATGAATTGTGCCCCCCCCCAAAAAAAGGTAAGTAGATGTCTTTTTAAAAGATATGTGTTTCTATTTCATGCGTATGAGTATTTTGCCTGAGTGTATGCAGACCTCTTGCATGCAGCGCCTTCACAGGCCAGAAGAGGGCATCAGATCTCCGGGAACTGGAATTTGCCTGCTGGGAACTGAACCCAGGTCCACATACTAAGGCTGTCTGGCCAGCTGGCTCTGGGGATTCCTTGTCTCTTGCTCCCACGGGTGATGGGGAAACCACTGAACCATCCTCCCCAGTCGCACACTGCTATTTTAAGCCACCAAACTTTTGATGCCTTTTTGTGGTAGCCAAGAGGTCAGTGCCCAGGCGTCTGGGGAAGCCAGTGTGTCTCAGGAGACACCATGAGGCTGGGTCTGGGAGTATGGGAACAGCCGCCATCCAATGGCAGGTAGATGGAATATTACTGCTTGCATGAACTCTACCATGGCAGTGAGGAAAACAGATTGCTCTTGTCCTAATTAGGGTTACTATTGCTGTGATGAAACAGCAAAACCAAAAACAACTTGGAGAGGAGAGGATTTATTTGGTTTCAGCTTTCATGTCACAGTTCATCATCAAAGGAAATCAGGGCGAGAACTCAGGCAGGGCAGGAATCCGGAGGCAGGAGCTGATGCAGAGGCTGTGGAGGAGTGCTGCTTACCGGCTTGCTCCCCGTGGCTTGCTCAGCCTGCTTTGTTAGAGAACCTAGGGCCACCAGCCCGGGGATGGCACCACTCACAATGGGCTGGGCCCTCCCATATCAATTATTAATTTTAAAAGTTCCTCACAGGCTTGCCCACAGCCCAGTCTTAGGGAGGCATTTTCTTAATTGAGGTTCCCTCCTCTCAGATGACTCTAGCTTGTGTCAGGTTGACATAAAACTTGTGTCCAGTTGACATAAAACCAGCCAACACAACTCTTCTCTTTTTCCAGCCTCTCAACCTCTTTTTTTTTTTTTTTTTTTTGTCTGTTTCATGGCTAATGTCTGCATGGGGGCGGGGGGTGTCTGAGAAAAGAATGCTGACCAAATAAGTTCATCCACAGGTGGGTGGGGAGCTGAGGGGCGGAGCCGTGAGTTACAGAAATGAAGTACGTGACCTTGAATGACAGAAATGTCATCTTCGTCTCTACTCTGTCAAATCCAGCATCTCCTTTTATGTATCTCGGCAGAAAGAGAAGTAAATTAAGCCCAGCAGTCTTTGCTATCCCATGATGACGTTTCTAAGCTCTTACAGTTGCTGCAGATGTCCTAAATTGTACACGGACCATCATTACTTTAAATATAGCCTGCGTTAGACGGCTGTGACATCCGGTCATTTAACATGCTGATAGCAAAGGAGACATCTGACTAATTCGGTCTGTGCTTCAACCACCTTTTCATGCGTGGCTTTCTTTTGTAATTCTATTCTTAATTGTATTCTCGTTTGGGAGAGAGGTCAAAGATTTTGCTCAAGCGGACAGAAGGGTTCATTCCCCCAAGGAAGCTGTGAACTAACCCATGAGGAGAAGCAGTTGAAATGGCCTGGTGCACAGCTGTTCCTTGATAGCCATGGGTCCCATCGGTTCCATGATCCCCAAAGATGCCAAACTATAGGTGTTCAAGTCCCCGCCCCATTAAAATTTATTTTTAAATATATATATTTTTAAATATATATATTATTTATTTCTCTGTGTATGTGTGCCATATGTAGTGCAGGTGACTGTTCAGATCAGAAGAGGGCATCGGATCCCTTGGTTCTAGAGTTGCAGGTGGTTGTGAGCTACTAACATGGGGTTCTGGGAGCCAAACCTAGACCTCTACAGGAAGTACTCATAAATGATGAACCATCTCTCCAGCCCCAGATGCCCTAGCCTTTATGTTTAAAAAAAAAGCTATCCAACTACACACATTTTGTTGATAAATCATGTCTAAATGACTAATAAGATCTAATACAATGTAAATGATATATGGAAATAGTTGTTATACTGGATCACTTAGGAAATTATAACAAAGAAAATATTTGTACCTATTAGTTGGTTAGAATCTCCTAGTGTCCTGTATCTCTTTTGGCCTTGCTTGTTTTATTTTGTTGTTTTTTTTGAAACACAATCTTACCTAGAAACTTAACACATTCATTAGATTTTTTTTATTATTTTTTTTTTACGTGCATTGGTGTTTTGTCATGGGTGTTGGGTCTCCTGGAACTGGAGTTACAGTTGTAAGCTGCCATGTGGGTGCTGGGAATTGAGCCCAGGTCCTCTGGAAGAGCAGTCAGTGCTCTTAACCACTGAGATATCTCTCCAGCCCCCCATTAGATTAAAAAAAAAAAAAAGGCTCCTGACTGGCTCAGAGGTTAAAAGCACTGGCTGCTCTTCCAGAGAACCTGAGTTCAATTTCCAGCAACTATGTGGTAGTTCACAACCATCTGTAATGAGATCTGGTGCCCTCTTCTGGCCTGCAGACATGCCAGCACAACACTGTGTTTTTATATATATATATATATATATGATATATATATATATATATATATATATATATATATATATATATATATATATCATATATATATATCATATATATATATATCTTAAACAAACAAAAAGTTTTTTTTGTTTTGTTTTTGGTTTGGTTTGGCTTTGGTTTTTCGAGACAGGGTTTCTCTGTGTAGCTTTGCGCCTTTCCTGGAACTCACTTGGTAGCCCAGGCTGGCCTCGAACTCACAGAGATCCGCCTGGCTCTGCCTCCCGAGTGCTGAGATTAAAGGGCTGGAGGGATAGCTCAGCCGTTAAAGGCTAGGCTCACAACCAAACAAAAAATGTTTAAAGGCTCCTGACTTAAGTTGTAAGAGGTAAAATGCTGACTGCCCACCAACCTCCTCACTTTCCATTGCTGCTGGAGATATGCTTCATTTCAGGCACAATTTAATCTCAAAACCATCTTTCAACCCACTCTTTGTGTGTGTGTGTGACTCATTCTTTTATTTATTTTTTTAGAAGCATAACTATTTATTTGTAACAAAGGAGTTTGTGTACAGCGTTGAAAATCTACAACTTCTTGTTAAATTCACATTGCACTTCTCCTTTTTAAACAAACATTAATAATAAATATTTTATAAAGAAATAGATATATAAATACAATATGGAGTTCAGTGATCCTTCAGCATTTTCCACTTCAATGGTTTTTTTTTTTTTTTAACATAAAAACAGGTTATAATTCCAAAGTCCGGAGTTATTTGAAACTGGAAAATATTTTCTCTGTAGAAAATAGTAAAAATGATGCCGGGCGGTGGTGGCGCACACCTTTAATCCCAGCACTCGGGAGGCAGAGGCAGGCGGATCTCTGTGAGTTCGAGGCCAGCCTGGTCTCCAAAGCGAGTTCCAGGAAAGGCGCAAAGCTACACAGAGAAACCCTGTCTCGAAAAACCAAAAAAAAAAAAAAAGAAAAGAAAAGAAAAGAAAATAGTAAAAATGATAACATTTCCCAATAAGCCCTTTTAAGCCAAATAATAGCTGAATTATACATATAAATATTGATTAGATTCTGGGATGCAGAAGAAACCTATCTTCTTCTGTTCAGAGACCGATGTTTTACTTAAGTTGTGTGAGATTCCTATTCAAATTGCCCTTCACTGTTTGATTTACGGCAGACATTTTTCTATAGGTTAATCCATAATCTAAAAAGATTTTAGCCTCCTCTCCTTAAAGTACAGCCAGCATCTCCTTTCATCAGCTTGATATAGTACAAATTCTTATCCTAATAGTGAAATGTTTCACTAAAGCATGCCCAGTAATTGGGCAAAACCAAAACTTATTCTGAGCCATAGTCATCCTAGGGTCCCCCCGCTAGGTAGCCTCCCTGGATCTGTGCATTCCGATTGTCCTTTGCTTTATATCTAATATCCACTTATGAGTGAGTACATACCATGTTTGTCCTTCGGAGTCTGGGTTACCTCACTCAGGATGATATTTTCTAGTTCCATCCATTTGCTGCAAATTTCATGATGTCATTGTTTTTCTCTGCTGAGTAGTATTCCACTGTGTATATGTACCACATTTTCTTAATCCATTCTTCAGTTAATGGGCATCTAGGTTGTTTCCAGGTTCTGGCTATTATGAATAATGCTGCTATGAACATGGTTGAGCGTGTATCTTCGTGGTATGATTGAGCATTCTTTATTGAATGCACAGATGCAGAACTAACAGATACAGATACTGACCTTCATAGATGGCATCTTGAAGAAATGTCTTCAGGAACAGGAAGGTAGCTCCACAGGTAAGCATTTTCTGCAGAAACATGAGGAAGGCCTTTGTATACCCCCAGAAACCACATAAAAGCCAGACAAGCGTAGTGGCCCATCTGTGATTCCAGCAGAGTGAGGGAGCAAAGGTGGGGGACTCCTGGGGGAAGCTGGATAGACTTTGTCTCCACGTGTAAGGTAGAGAGTGGTCAAGGAAGATGCCTGCCCTCAACCTCAGACACACACACACACACACACACCATCCACATAAGTAAAACCATGAAAAGAAATGCCTTTGCTTTGATGCTGAGAACCACGAGCTGTTGTCTCTGGATTCTGCCAATGCAGCGGTTAGCTCATGCTGCTTGAATCCTCGGGGGCTGCAAGCGAGTGTATCTCTGGCAGCCATGGAAAATGAGGAGGTTGATGGGCAGTCAGCACTTTACCTCCTACAACTTAAGTCGGGAGCATTCCCTTTTATCTAATGTTTTTAGATAAGATCACATTAAAAACAACAACAACCAGCAAAAGGAAAGAAAACAAGCAAGGCCATCAAGAGACAGGTGGTATCAGGAGATCCCAACCAACCGAGGGCCTCTGTGGTTTGTACTATGTATTGGGTCACAGAAGGAAGTAAGCAGTCCCCACTGAAGGGGGCTTACCAGACTGTTGGTCAAGGAGTACTAACATAGGTAGATCCAAGGTACCCACAGAAGACAGTATACGTTGGATCCTTACCACTCACAGGCCCAAAGCAGGAAAGGTAGAGGACCGCTGAGGATGGATGTCCAGGGAGGATGAGGTGATGGAAAGAGTGCCTGGCAGCCGTGGAAGCCTCTGTCTTCACCCTCAGTGGAACTGCCAGTGGCCAGGCAAATATAGAGTGGTTATGTAGAATAGGGGAGTCAGCGCATTGGTCATATAGAAGAGAAAAGGGACAGGGGGTGGGAGAGAGATTGATTGATTGATTCCAGTCTAGGCTAAGGATGGGAAAGTCTGCATTCTCCCCTACCAAATCTCCAGTCAAGACCAGGGCCAGAAAGAAGCAAGCTGCTGGGGGCTGGGAAGTGTGGGAAGTGTGCTTGTACAACCCCACTGAGCTCTGCAGAATAGCCCAACAGCCTCCCACAGCCCTCTGGACCCCACTGAGATGGGAAGGATGACGCATCACAAAAGATAGTTATGGGTGGGGCCACCATATAATATACCATCGGTTCCTGAGCTTAAAGCCCTGTTCTTAGAAGTCACGGTGTCCTCCTGCCATAGCTACATACACGCTGGTGAAGGAGAGGCCACAGAGCTGGTAAACTATTTGTGACCTGTGTGGTCCATCCTGACCGAGCATCACTGAAGAGGCTGAGATGCTGTGAGGTTTTGGCCAACTCTCGAAGCCTAACTGTAGAAGCTAAACCCCGATTCTCTGGGTAACAAACAGTTTTGAAATAGGAACCCGGAAGAACCACGTGCTTCCCAGACCTCTAGCAATGGGCCTGTTGTTGTCTCTGTTCTCCATGCCAAGGTCTCATGTTCTCCGTCCAAGATGGGAGAGAAACAGGCTCTGCAAGGTTTTATTATTGTTGACAGCCTCCTCTTCCGAAACTCCACAGAGGGTGGGGATAGACAGGCCCAGTGAGAAGCCCTGTGCCAAACTCCACATCCCCTCCCCCTGCCGGTCCCCACACCCAAGCTCCAGGCAGCAATCAAGACAAGTAACCCATGGAGAGGGTGGCGGGGACTTGGGTTTGACGTGCCAGCCATAACATCATGACCCAGAGAGGTATGACAGCGAGGACAGAGGCTGATGGGAGAAAGGACCTTGCAGCCAAGTAAACGACAGAGAAAGAAACTCACCTTTCTCCTTCCCACCCGTTCTCACTCTAACCTTTCCTTCTTCCTCTTCGAAAAATGCTTTAGGAAGGACACAATTTCTTTTGATATAAGGTTTGAGAAACATTCGAATGATGCCCCCGCTGCTTCTCGGGGGGTGGGGGAGACAAAGGATGCCAGGCAGATCTCCTGTCAGGAGCCATTGAAGAGATTTAAAACATCTCGGGGCCTCTGAGCACGTCCCGAGACAGGGATGGTGGAAAGCGGGATACTGAGGAAGCAAATGTGGCCGAGTGGCATCCTGCACGTCAGTTAACACACGAGCAGAAGGAAATGCTACAGAGCAAAGGAAGCTATAGACAGGGTTTGGACAAAAAGAGGGTTGCAAATGCCAGTCGACCTGGCTAGACGGCAGAGAACTAGTAAAGGAAATGGAGAAGGGCTTGGAGGGGCGGCTCGGTAGCTAAGAGCGCTTGTGGCTCTTTCAGAGGCCCAGAGTTCGGGTCCCAGCACCCATGTCGGGCAGCTCACAGCTGCTCATAACTCCAGTTCCAGGGGATTCAGTGACCTCTTCTGACCCCTGTAGGCACCTGCAGATACGCTACACATGTGCATGAGCACTGCACAGGCACGTACACACACAAAATAAATGATTAAGTATTTGAAAGTAAATAAAAGGAAAAACTAAAATCCAATTATGAAGATCAACTCGGTATTCCTATCCAAAAAAAAAAAAAAAGCCAATACAAAACTGCAAAAATCATAAACCAAATATAAAGAATAGGTTTGCCAGTCTCTGCAATAACACAAAAGAAATGGGTGACAAGGGGGCTGGAGAGATGGCTCAGAGATTAAGAGCACTGGCTGTTCTTCCAGAGGATCCGGGTTCAATTCCCAGCACCCACATGGCAGCTCACAACTGTCTATAACTCCAGTTCCAGGGGAGTTGACATACTCACACAGACACACATGGAGGCACAGCACCAATGTACATGAAATAAAAATAAAATTTATTTTAAAAAAGAAAGATAGGTGGTAAAATGAAAATCATGTAAAAAGACCATATAAGAGGAAGGCCTCGCTTTGCAAGGGCAGTTGGCTTGCCTCGGATCTGAAGGACCGGCCAGAAACAAGAAAACCAAAGCAGAATCCTAAATACTGACCCATCAGTGAGGCCTGTTGGTTTTTTCCACCGAGGAATGGCATGGGGTAGCAGCCGGCAGCTCAAACCCTACAACGAAGTGGACCACCACGTTCAACACTCCCTTTGTTCCCTTCCTACAGATCCCTCCCCTGCAAACCCGACGGGTCATTAATGCCGCACACGGACACTTCACACTGTCGGTGATAATAATTCATCAACATTTAGAGGGGCTCTCCAAAACCCCAGTGAAATGAACGGCAAACAATAAACTGTAAGTACTAGTGATAGAATTTAAAGATACCGAGACTGTAGAAAAAGAAATCTTGTAAGCATTGGTGGGTGGGCGGGGGGGGGGGGGGGGGGGGGGGGGGGGGGGGACGACACGGGACTTAAAGGGAAGAAGGTAGCTTGTCTTCAACTTCTCCCAGGAAACCACATGACTGAGAAGGTGTTAGCTATTAGTTTTATGGAAGCACAATAGTTAAGATGCACTCAGTCAAGTTTTAACATACACACACACACACACACACACACACACACACACACACACACACGTAGCAGGACTTTGTACTACCAGCTCCCAAATAATGACATGGAGACTTCTTCTTAAGTATGAATGCTTGGCTTTAGCTTAGGCTTGCTCCCAACTAGCTCTTAAAACTTAACCCATTTATATTAATCTACATTCTGTCACGTGGCTCGTTCCCTCTCCTCCATACTGTACTTTGAATCTCCCTGGAGAATCCTGCCTCTCTTCTTGCCAGAGTTCCTACTTCTTCCGGAAGTCCCACCTATCCTCTGCCTAGCTATTGGCTGTTCAGCTCTTTATTAAACCAGTCAGAAGGTGCTTTGTCGGAGACACATCTTCACAGTGTACAAAGAAGATTATCCCACAACACACACACACACACACACACACACACACACACACACACACGGCTGCAAGATGGCTCTGTGAGTAATAGCACTTTCCATACAAGCCCAGTGATTTGAGTTCAATTTCCACAACCCACATGGTGAAGAAGAAAGTTATTCTCTGACTTCCTGGCAGCATTTTCACATGTATTTAAAAAAGAGAGAAGCCAAAATTCATTGCAAGTGAGAAAAAATTCATAATCCTTAAATAATTGTGAAAAAAGATGTTGTAATTACCTTAAAGGTAAACATCTTAACAAAAGAACTCAGAAACTTAGGATGGCATACAAGCATGTTTAAAGGATTAAGTTCGCTAATGCCAACATCCTCTTTGAGGATAAAACCATCTCCTAAAGCCAGGATATTTCATTACTTGAAGTTCTTATTAATAAAGTCAGAATAAAAAAAGAAACAGCCTTCATAAGGGGATAAGTACTAACAAACTCAATTCAATCATTAAAAATATTCAGAAATAACCAAAGTTGTGAGGTTCCTTTTGGGCTCTCAGTGTGAGGGTGCAGTCCATCTGGGGAGGAAGGCTTTACAACAATTATGATTCCAGCTGTGACATCAGGAGCTTGAGGTGGCTGATCACGTTGTTAGACGTGCACTCGGAGTCGCAAAGAAAGAGACCCACAGCATTTGGCGTGCAGGGCCAAGGCAAACTTTACTTGATGCCTCCAGAAGAGTGAGCACATGGAGCAGGCAGGGCATTTGGGTTTCGTTCTGACTCAGGTGTTGGCTGGTTTTCCCTCTGTTTGCTGGGGTCCAACCTCACAATCTTATTCAACTGGCTAGTCTGAAAAGAATTGGCCAAACAGGAAATGGAGGAAGGGAAAGGGGGCCCCTGGTCCAAAGAGAAAAGGGTCACTGCGCTAGGCCATCAAATTCCTAGAATAGAGCAATGAGCCTTTGTGTAAACAAAGGATTTACTGGGTGGAGAGGATCCAAACATTTGCATAAAAGTCTTACAAGGTGGGAGAGATGGAAAAAAAAAATCTAAATTCCTTGTCCTAAACATAAATTTTATAGTAGTCGAAAGACTCATATTTGATATTTCTTACAACATGGCGCTCATGGTCATTAAGCAAAGAGAGAGAAATAGTCATGTTCATCTGTCTTTTACTCAGTTTGAACCCAGCCCAAGGGATAGTGCTGCACACAATCAGGGTGGGTCTTTCCTCCTCCATTAAGTCTCTCTGGACCCCACCCTCATAGGCATGCCAAGAAAAGTGGTTCTAGATGACTCCATTCCAGTCAAACTGACAACTGAGATTAATCATCACAGTCATGACATAAAATATGTGCAATTAGCCCCTGAGAAACTGTTCAATATCATTGCTCATTAGGGAAATGCAAATGAAAACTATAATGGAATACTAGTGTATACTCGTTAGCATGTCTAAAAAAGTCTTGACCACATTGAGTATTGGCAAAAGATATAGAAGACTTAGAATTCTCACTGCTGGTGGGAATGTAAAATTAGACAAGCATTTTTGAACAGTTGGGCAGTTTGCTAAAAAGTTGAACACTTAGCTCCCATATGACCCAGACATTCCACTTGCAGATATTTATCCAAGAGGAAGAAGACCATATGCCCACACAAAGATTTGAAGAGGAATGTTCATTGTTAATCCCAAAGGGTTGAGAATAAAACCATCACCACAATTTAAAGTGAAATTTGAAGCAAGCTTAAATTAAATACTGGCCAGGTGGGTGGGCTACGGCCAGGTCCATCTCTGACTTTCTAGAAAAATGACCCCAATCAAGTTTTGCAGAGGCTTAAGAAGCCACAACCCATAATTCACCACATTTCCCATGAGGTCCAATCAGGGGCAAGCATACATCCTGACGTACTTCCCGCCTGTGCACCTCCTGCTTACATCCAGTCAGGTATAAGGCTAGGGTACATCCTGATGTATTTCCTGTCCACGTACCTCCCGCCCACATGTGATCAAACACAGCAGATGCAGATGGTTAAACAAACTTGTTTAGCAGGGTGAAAACATGTGGCTTGTTATCTCCCATAAATAGTAGCCTCCAGCATTTCTGGAACTATCTATCCTTTGGTGCGAGGCTTGCAGATCAGAAGCATTTTTTTTTTTTCATGGATCTCTTAGGCATAGTAATTAAAACTTAAAATGTAACTGAGGCTCTCACCTCATAGAAGCTTTATTTGCAATGGCCAAACCATGGAAAAACAAGGAGGTAAATGGACATCATATACTATCCATACGATACCACACAGTGGTAAAAGGAGTGAGTTACCAATGTATGAAATAGCAGCGGGTTGGGAGATAGCCCAGTGGATAAAAGTACTTGTTGCACAAGCCTGAGGACCTGAGTTCAAACCCCCGAATCCACACAAAAAGTCAGCCAAGCAGTGCACTTCTCTGTTACCCCAGTGCACCCACAGAGAGATGGGAAGTGGAGACAAGAGAATTGCCAGAAGCTCACAGGGCAGCTGGCCTGGGGCACACAGCAGCAAACACCAGAGACCCTGTCTTCAACAAGGCAGAAGGTGAAGACTGAGACCCGAGGCTGTCCTCTGATAGGAACCATGGCACATGAGTCCTCCCTTTCCCAAACAGAAACAACAGAGACTACTCAGAATAATCACATAAAGAGAGCAGACAAAAACAAAACCAAACCATGGTAGATACTGTAAGGTTCCGTTAATTTTTAAAATCCTGGGAAATTCAGATGGCTCTTCTAGAAGCAGATGGATGTCTGCCTCACTCCAGCGGCTGGTACAGGGAGGGAGGGCTTCTAAAGAATGGAAGGGAGTTCTTGAGGTCATGGAAATGTTTATTAATTTGATTGTGGTGGCATGTTTACAAATGTGTACATCAAAACTCATCTATCTGAAGACAGGCATGGTGGGACACACCTCTAATCCCAGCCCTCAGGAGGCGGAGGCAGGTGGACTTCTGTGAGTTTGAGGCCAGCCTGGTCTACAGAGTGAGTTCCAGGACAGCCAGGGATACATAGTAATGTGGTGGTAATCTAATTGTACTGAAATATTATTTTGATTATATGTTAATAAATAAAGTTGTCTGGGGGTCAGAGCTATTAGAGCCATAGCAAGAGTGTGGCGGTGGTGGCACACGCCTTTAATCCCATAGATATCTGTGTGTTCAGGGTCAGAGCTATTAGAGCCATAGCAAGAGTGTGGCGGTGGTGGCACACGCCTTTAATCCCATAAGATCTCTGTGTGTTCAGGGATACAGTCAGCATTGGAGACATATGCCTTTAAGACCTAGGGGGCTGTACATTCAGACAGTGACGAGGCAGTCATGTGTTTGGGTTTACAACCAATGAGAAGGCAGAACAACATACTTTAAAAAAACGAACCGACAGGAAGTAGGTCTCTTTTCGCGAAGCTGGGACAGCAGGAGGAAGGGTGAGATTTTAGCTCTGAGCTCTGACCTCTCGGCTTTCTCTTTTACATTGTTTCTGTGTTTCTTATTTAATA
The DNA here is from genome assembly GCF_049852395.1 of Peromyscus maniculatus bairdii. Classification (NCBI taxonomy): domain Eukaryota; kingdom Metazoa; phylum Chordata; class Mammalia; order Rodentia; family Cricetidae; genus Peromyscus; species Peromyscus maniculatus. The sequence goes on along the minus strand of NC_134860.1, from coordinate 65,418,707 downwards.
AGACGGTTGGTTACATCTATATCTGGCGCCCAACGTGACAAGAATCCATTAAAAACTGCTTGGCTTGGCGGCAGGTCCGCTATCCCGCAAGGGCGGCAGGCGGCCTGCGGCGGCGGCGGCGGCCCGTGGTGGCCGGCGGCGATCGGCTTCTTAGTCCGAGCAGCGGCTTCTGAGCTGGGTCTAGTTCTGCTTGACCTCAGGCTGGACTATCGGTGAGCTGCTTGCTTAAATCCTGCTTGCTTAAAGCTGGTGCTACAAACAACTCAGACCTGCCCTGCCGAACAGGGCCCTGCCTGTAAAGCCAACGCACGTGGTCGGAGCTTAAGGAAGCCAGACCCAAGCCTTGACTCGGCACAAGAGGGAACACGTGGCTGCATTTAAACTTTAGCCAGCTACGCTTTCTTGTTCTCTCTCTCTCTCTCTCTCTCTCTCTCTCTCTCTCTCTCTCTCTCTCTCTTTCTCTTTGGATTTACACCTGGGACACTAGGTGGCTGCTTTGAAAATCCCCTCGGATTTCTACTGTTCTACGCAGATTTGGTAAGTCATAACATATCAGATATTTTAAAGGAAACTATCTAAAAGAGAATTTTTTCCACATTAAAAAACAAATGGGTTTTATGTGTACATTGGAAGAAAATTGGTTTTTGTTCGAAATTTTAGGCAGTCTGGCAATGGAACAACTATATAATATTAGTATTGGTGGAATTATGCACCTTATCACTATAATAATTCACATTTTAATATTTAAAAAGATAGTCAATTTAAGTGCCAGGATAACAGCTTTAGAAGAACTTGTTAAACCTGTAAAAATTCAGACAGAAGAAATTAACAGTGAAGTTGTTTCAAGTCGGGATCATAAGGTTGCAGAAAGAAAGCCTGTTTTCACACAGTCACCCTTAATTTATCCTGTAACCGTACAGCAGATGCCTGATCAAATGGCTACACAAAATACTTGGGCTCCAATTGAAATGTTGGATTTAAAAAGGTTTAAGGAGGCAATAGTATCTTATGGCATGTATTCCCCATATGTAACCAACCGTCTTATTAAATAAGAAACACAGAAACAATGTAAAAGAGAAAGCTGAGAGGTCAGAGCTCAGAGCTAAAATCTCACCCTTCCTCCTGCTGTCCCAGCTTCGCGAAAAGAGACCTACTTCCTGTCGGTTTGTTTTTTTATAGTATGTTGTTCTGCCTTCTCATTGGTTGTAAACCCAAACACATGACTGCCTCGTCACTGTCTGAATGTACAGCCCCCTAGGTCTTAAAGGCATATGTCTCCAATGCTGACTGTATCCCTGAACACACAGAGATCTTATGGGATTAAAGGCGTGTGCCACCACCGCCACACTCTTGCTATGGCTCTAATAGCTCTGACCCTGAACACACAGATATCTATGGGATTAAAGGCGTGTGCCACCACCGCCACACTCTTGCTATGGCTCTAATAGCTCTGACCCTGAACACACAGATATCTATGGGATTAAAGGCATGTGCCACCACCGCCACACTCTTGCTATGGCTCTAATAGCTCTGACCCCCAGACAACTTTATTTATTAACATATAATCAAAATAATATTTCAGTACAATTAGATTACCACCACATAGTAAGACCTTATTTTGAAAAAGAAAAAAAGAAGAAAGAAAAAAACCATCCAGTTGTACACTTTGAAAACATGCAGCTTATTAAACCAATTATATAGAACTGAAAATATAACAAGTGTAGTTACCTACATATTTTTTTTAAAAGATGAATGTTCTGCCTGTGTGTTTGTATGTGCATCATGTGCATGCAATGCCCAAGGAGGCCAGAAGAGGGCATCAGATCTCCTGGGACTAGAGTTACGGTGGTTGTGATCTACCATGTGGATGCTGGGAATCTAACCTGGGTCTTCTGTGACAGGAGCAACCCCTGAACCATCTCAGCAGCCCTACATATATATTTTTACCTACTAGGAATGGCCCGTTAGAAAATACAATGGGAAAATGTCTTGTTTGCCATACCAACAAAAAAAATACAATATAACCTATAAAAAAAATTAATGGTATGTTAGGCATTGTATGAAACAATATCTTTGTAACAGCTCAAATCTTTGACAATGCTGTGAGAAAATAAACCTGAATAAACAAGAGGATAAAATATATTGAGCCAGCCAGATGTCTTAATGGGTTAAGATGACAACCTGACTCAATCCCCAGGACCCACATAGTGGAAGGAGAGAATTGAGATTCCCATGAGGTGTTCTCTGACCTCCGCTACTTTCACCTGTGGCATGCACACGCACACATGAAAAATTAAATATTAAATATAATATTAAAATATTAAATACAAAGAAATATTAAAGTAGAATATTAAAACATTCATGTGTGTGTGTGTGTATGTGTGTGTGTGTAAGAAAGATCTGAATGAATGTAGTAGACCCACACACAGTGCATCAAAGTGAGATCCCACTCTGAGATAAAGGTCACCATATCCGTAGCTGCTAAGAATTTTTATTGCCAGGGACTTTTAGGGGCTCTTAGGGGCTCTCCTCCATTGGAGAAAACCACCTCCTCCTAAGCTTACCACCAGCTCAGCTCCAGAATTTTGTACCTAGTGACTGATCAGCGGTAGGGAAGGCAGTTTACAAAGCCCTGGAGTCATGGTTTCAATCGGCAATGTCTGTTCCCCCCCACGGGCTCATAGGTTTGAGCACTTGATCCCCAGATAGTCACCCTGTTATGGGTTCTGGCTTAACAGGCAGATACGGGCCACTAGGGGCAGGCCTTTGAGGGTTAGAACTCAGCTCTGGTTTCCCTGTCTTTACCTTGATCTTGGTCTGTCAGCACGACCAAACAAGGCTGCAAGCTTCCGTTGCTGTGGATTTCCACCATCACGCCTTCCCCACCAAAATAAACCTGTCCTTCCTTAAATCCCTACTGCCAGGTATTTGGTCACATGATGAGAAACGTATCGGGTATTTGGTCACATTATAAGAAATGTAACTAACATGCCTCGGTCTGGAGCGGCCATGGCCGTCCATGACGGCTGCGAAGCCTCCTCGGGATCGGTGCCCTTGTGAACTCCACTGTGTTTAGCGGCACTCTCTGCTCTGTCTCCCTCCCTGGTGCCCACAGCTGGCAATCCCAGGGGTTCTCCCTAATAAACCTATTTATGCAAATCTCCCTCTGAGTCTGCTTTCCCAGGGAACTTGACCTACAACAGAGGGTAAAGGTGTCAATTATTCCCCAATTAAAGTATATACTTACTGCAAGTTCTCATCGGAATAACAGTGGAATCATTTTACTAAGTGAAAATAGCTAAAAAAAAAAAAAAAAAGGGGGGGGGGAGGAGGGAGCAGAGTAAGAATAATGAAGTTTGGCTTGAAACACAGGAAACTAAATTTTATTAGAAAGCTATAATAACTTTGCAGGAAACTAAATTTTATTAGAAAGCTATTATAAACTTGAACAGTGTATTAATGATGCCATCGTAGAAAAGGTCACAGAAACCATAAAACCACCTCCTTTTTCATTGTTACCGTTATTTATTTAGTGGGGGGGGGGGCTGGTACGTTGCCACTGGTCACATGTGGAGGTCGGATGATGACCTGTGGGAGTCAGTTCCCTCCTCCCTCAATGTGGCATCCAGGCACTGAACTCCCAGGATCAGGCTTAGAGGCAAGTGTCTTTACCTACGGAGCCATCTGGCGGGCCCCCAAATGATCTTACCGTTCATCAGTGCTGTGTGCTCCCCTGACTTTTAAAATGCTGTTCTGTCATAAGGACACCAACTCCTCAGTCCCTTTTTTGTGGAAACAGTTTATTCTTTCACATGGATACTAGTGGTAGTGCTGACGTTCCTCTAGCCCCCTAATATCACTAATGAACATCATCATCATCATTTCTGTCCCATACTGTCTCGATTTCATCTTTAGGGTAAGGTTATCTCGTCACTCTTCTCTGCTGCTTCTCACTAACCCTCCACTCGAGTACGCCCCTGCCTCTCCACGCACTGAGTCCCTTACCACCCAGCTGGATCTTCCTGTCCACCTTAGGAGCTGCTACCATCAAAATCAACCCCATATCCACGGGAACAGCACTTCCTACACTCCAGCATCTCAGTCCCTTAGCCTCAGAGCCAGTAAGCTGTAATTCCCCTGCCTCTGCAATCCATGCTCTGGCCCACAGTGGCCCTCTGTTCTCTTGGGGAGCTCCTGCCAGCCAAACTGTGTACTCTGATATTTCCATCCATGACCACGGTTTTCTGACTTCCTGCTTTCTGATGTCTTCTATGTCCACTCTCACTCCACAGAGAACCCCCAAAACGTATGTGAACACTACAGGGATTTAGAACGTCTCAATAGAACGTCTCAATCCCACCTGAAATGTCTTCCTTCTTTGAACATGAGCCCATGTGACTTACAAATACCGTGTCCCATTGTTTAAGTATGGGAACCACTGTGAACTCCCATTCCAACTTCCCTTAGTCTCCCAGGTTCACTCCCAGGTGCTCCCCTGCCGCCATAAGCTAGCTGCCAAGGAGGCTAGAGGACAGATGTCATCAATTTGCTTCCCTAGGAAGGACTTTCCTTGGCTCTGTCATCATGAAGTTGAAACCGCTGCACTGGTACCCAACATCCACTGTGACTCCGCCCCTCCTCTTCCTCTAGCCACACCCTTCCTTGCCTCTCCTGTTCCAATCAGAATAAATGGCTTGCACACTGATGTCTCCAGCCCTCAGAAATCTGCATGTGCCAGTCCCTTCATCCACAAGTCCTCGTGGTCACCCTCTTCCTCAGGTGGCACTGATAACACCTGCCTGAAAATCTTCACAGTTCTTCTACACATACACACACGGAGGTACTCCGGGCTGGGCGTGGAAACTGTTTCAACGTCAGAGTCGGCTACCGGCCTGGAACACCTTGTGCTCAGGGAATTGAGAAGAGTGTCTTCATTATTGCATCATCAAGACCATCACACCGCACAGAACACAGGCAGATGCGGAAGCGCCACAGCTTGACTGGATGGGAAGAGGGACAACACAAGGGAAAAAACGCGTCAGGCTCGCATTCCAGCATCCTGGACTCCAGTTCCTTTCTGACTGCAGAGTGACTGCAGGCCATTTTCTTTCTTTCTTATTTTTGGTTTGGTTTTTCCAGACAGGGTTTTTCTGTGTAGTTTTGTTTTGTTTTATTTTGTTTTGTTTTTCCGGAGCTGAGGACCGAACCCAGGGCCTTGTGCTTGCTAGGCAAGCGCTCGACCACTGAGCTAAATCCCCAACCCACTCTGTGTAGTTTTGGTGCTTGCCCTGGAACTCGCTCTGTAGACCAGGCTGGCATCGAACTCACAGAGATCCACCTGCCTCTACCCCGCCCCCATGCATACACTGCCACCACCCGGCTTACAGGCCATTTTCCTAAGCTTTCTGGTACATAGTTACTTTCCCTATAAAACTAACACAGGGATAGTTACTTTACAAGGTGACTTAAGGAGTCAATTAGAGAACACATGCTTCTGATATTCAACCAAGTCTGGCCTTTTTCATGTCTTTTGTCCTTCCTCCTGCCTTCTCTCTGTAAGCATCCCTTATACTTCCTCAAAATTTAGAGAGCAGCAACAAGAAACAAAGCCATGTACTTCAAACGCACCTCTGACTTCAAAGTGTTCCACTCCCTGCCCATGACTCAGTCGGGGCTAATCACACTGTTGCTACACCTTGTAAATAGTTGACCTTTTAACTCGTCTGACAAGGTAAGGTTGCTAGGAAGTAAACGAATGTATTCACCTGGGTGTGTTCTAGAATCTTCTTATGAGGAGCCGCCAGTTCTTCATTGAACAAGCCCTAGAAGATGATGGGAGCTCTGGAGTATCTGTAGCCACCCAGCTGGATCCTTCATGTCACACTCAAAGCTAATGTGACCACTGAGGTCTAGATTCACTTTGGACCAACAGAACAGACAAGAAGTTTCAAATTAATAAGGCAATTCAAAACACATAATGCCCAGCAAAGAGACGTTACCAAGTTACAATTGTCATCCTGTCCAGGACTGTAATGAGGACATACCTGTCCTGGAGATTATATCCTTACAAAGAGTCAAGAGAGCGCTGAAGGCTGAATGGAGAATAAGGAGGGAGCATTCCATAAGACGGTCACTGTTGGAACTGAATAGCAAGGCAGAAAGGAAACACACAGAAGCAGAGGAGACTCCTCGCCCCGCCAGCCTGTTCCCGTCTGCTCTTTACAGTGGGCACATGCTTACAGAAGCAATTATAGCAATTCTATAAGGAGCATAATCCAATTTACATATCAGAAAACTGAAGTTTAGAGACGTTAGTAACACATCCAATGTCACACGGGTAGATATCAATGATGATATCCTAAATCCAGTCTGTCCAGCCCTGTAGAACATGCTGCTAATAGTTTACCAGACAGTCCCTAGTGTTGTGTACATGAAAATGGAATTAATCCTCCAAGTGGAATGGACTTAACTGGCTTTATCGAATATATAGCTTTATCCATGGTCTCGTTGCAAAGAAATGTTTTAGAAAACTCCAGTCTCCTGACCATCACCTAGAAAGCCTTGAGATCATCACTGCATCCCAACAAGTAGAGAGCTGAAGACACTTGGCTTCTTAAAAGTGAACAAAGCCAAGAGTTGGAAACCCTAAGAGGGAGACCAGTCTCAGAGGGGTGCCCCCTCCCATGTTATGGGGAAAAGGACAAGAAGAGATCCCACTGCACTTCCAGCAGAGAGAGGGGAAAAGAATCACTTAAGAGCCCGGTCCCAGCTAGGGAGGCAGCTCTGCCGGTAAATGCCCTAGCCACAAAAGCCTACTGGCCAGAAGCCAGTCTTCAGAATTCATGTCGAGAGCAGGATGAGAGATGCACATCTGTAATCTCATAGGGCGAGATGGGAGCTGGAGACAGGAGCATCTCCCAGGAGCTCGTGAGCCAGCTAACCTGAAGTGTGAGGCGCAGCAGCAGAAACAAGGAAACCCTGCCTCTCCACGGTGCAGAGGGAGAACCAGCCATCTAAGTCGTTCTCTGGCCTTACACGCTCACTACGACAGGTGCATAACTGTGCACGTGCACACTCGCAAGCACACACCACACACACACACACACACACACACACACACACACGTTGCATAATCAAATAATAGTAAATAAAAATAAATCATGGGGCTGGAGAGATGGCTCAACGGTTAAGAGCACTGGCTGTTCTTCCAGAGGACCTGGGTTCAAGTCCCAACATCCACATGGTAACTCACAACTATCTGGAACTCCAGTTCTAAGAAATTCCACACCCTCACATAAACACACATGCACATAAAATAAAAATAAATCACAAAAATTGTTTTAAAAATAATCAAAGGACAAGTGCAGTTGTGGGACTGGAGAGATGCCTCAGAGATTAGGAGGACAAACTGCTCTTGCAGAGCAAGAGGACCCAAGTTCAGGTCCCAGCACCCCCATCAGGAGACCTACAATCACCTAAAACTCCAGCTTCGGGGGATCTGATGGGCTCTTTTGGCCTCCAAGAGCACCTGTACTCATGTACATACACACACACACACACACACACACACACACACACACACACACACACAATTAAAAATAAAAATCTTTAAAACCCAGTTTCTTCTCCATATCTGTAGAGGATGAGTTCAAAAAACCAAATACCAAATATGTGGATGCTCAAGTCCCTTGTAGAAGAAGGCATGGTGCACAAATCCTCCCACATACTAGAAATTGCCCTAAATCATTTGTAAAACCTGTCACAATATAAATGCTATGTAAATCGTTACGTTGTTTAGGGAGCAGGGGCAAGAAGGAAGTCTATACTTGAGCGATATAATACTTTTCTGAAAATTTCCCATGCCAACTTGGTAGGATTTGTGGATGTGAGACCCACAGTTAAGGATGACCTAGACATCCTTTTGTGTGTGCGCGCACACATGTGTATGTGCAGATGTTTTGTCTGCATATATGTCTGTGTACCACATTCATGTCTGGTACTGGAGGAAGCCAGAAGAAGGTGTCTCCTTGAGGTTTCTATCGCTGTGACAAAACACCATGACCAAAAAACAAACTGGGCAGGAAAGAGTCTATTTAGCTTACACTTCCATGTTGCTGTTCATCATCAAAGGAAGTCAGGACAGGAACTCCAACAGGGCAGGATCGTGGAGGCAGGAGCTGATGCAGAGTCCATGGAGGAGTGCTGCTTACTGGCTTGCTCCCTACGGCTTGCTCAGCTTCTTTCTTGTAGAACCCACAACCACCAGCCAGGGATGGCATCACCCACCGTGGGCTAGGCCATCCCCCATCAATCACTAATTAAGAAAATACCTTAGGCCGGGCGGTGGTGGCGCACGCCTTTAATCCCAGCACTCGGGAGGCAGAGCCAGGCGGATCTCTGTGAGTTCGAGGCCAGCCTGGGCTACCAAGTGAGCTCCAGGAAAGGCGCAAAGCTACACAGTGAAACCCTGTCTCGGAAAAAAAAAAAAAAGAAAATACCTTAGAACCAGATCTCATGGAGGCATCTTCTCAGTTGAGGTTCCTTCTTTTCAGCTAACTCGAGTCTGTGTGTCTGTTGACATAAGTGTAGCCAACACTGTGTCAGATACCCTTGGATCAGAGTTGGGGAGGGTTGTGAGCTGCCATGTGGGTGCTAGGAATTGAACCTGGGTCCCCTGGTAGAGCAGACAGTCCTCTTAACCACCTAGCCATCTCCCCTGCCCCTTGAACACTGTTATTAACAAGTCCTGCCACAACCCACCTGCTAAGGTGAAGTCAGAGATGCACCAACCTATAGGGAGGGAAATAGTTAATTCTGGCCCCTCTCACCATTTTGTCACAAGAGGAAATATATTGTTACTTTTATTGTTGCTGTGAACAAACACCCAACCGAAGGGAATGAAAATGTACTTTGGTTCATTTTTGCAGGTGGTACAATCCACTATGGTAGGAAAAGCATGAAAGAGAGACTCGGTGGAGATGGGGCTGTGTGATGCACACAGAAGCTGGACCAGGAAGCAGAGGAGAAGACGGGAAGCAGGGTCAGACTCTAACTCCCAGCTGTGGAATAATTTTTTTATACACTGTGAAGATTTGTCACTCAAATTGGTTTAATAAAAAGCTGAATGGCCAATCGCTAGGCAGGATATTCAGGGCAGAGAGGACACTGGGAAGGAAAAGGGAGGAGTCAGAGGAGATGCCATAAGATGCAGAGTGGGCAGGATGGGAAGTACATATATGAGGTAAATGAGCTTCAGGGCAGCACATAGATGACTAGAAATGGGTTAGTTTAAGTTATAAGAGCTAGCTAAAAACAAGCTTAAACTACCGGCATTTATAATTAATATTAAGTCTCTGTGTGGTTATTTGGGAACTCGCTGGTGGGACAGAAAAGTCCACCTACAACCTCCAAAGGCACCCACCCAGGAACCCACCTCTGCCAGCCAGGGACCATGGTTCAAAGGTTCCACAGTCCCCCCAAACATAAATACCAGCTAAGGATCAAAGGTTCAAACACAGGAACCTGAACAGTTCTGTGGTGATATATTGTGTACCCTAATAAACTTGCTTGGGGATCAGAGAACAGACTCAGCCACTATATTAGACATAGAAGTCAGGCAGTGGTGGCACACACTCTTAATCCTATCAGTCGGGAGGCAGAGATCCGTCTGGATCTCTGTGAGTTCAAGGCCACACTAGGAACAGAGCCAGGTGTGGTGGCACACACCTTTAATTTCAGCACTTGAGATCTCATGTCTTTGCTTGGGAAGGACACACCCTTTAATCCCAGGAAGTAATGTGGCAGGACACAGAAAGGCATATAGGCGTGAGGAAATAGGAACTTGCCCTCTTTAGACTGAGAATTTCCTGGAGGTAAGCTAGGGGCAGCAGCAGTTCAGCTGAGACCCTTTCCGGTGAGGACTCAGAGGTTTCCAGTCTGAGGAAACGGGATCCGCGGAGGAGCTGGCAAGGTGAGGCTGGCTGTGGCTTGTTCTGCTTCTCTGATCTTTCAGCTTTCACCCCAATATCTGGATCTGGGTTTTTTGTTATAAAACTGTTTAGCAATTCATGTTACACAGTTCAAACCATATAGAGCGGGGAAACAGAATTACATGTTCAGGTCACAGCCTACCAACATAGACTCAATATGAGCCTGGAGCCTGACCAAGGGACGCAGAATCTCTTCTGTCACACCACCTTACCAAGTTATTAAAGACCTATTGAGAACCAGCAAGACGGCTCAGTCTGTAAAGTCACTTGCTGCCAAACCTGACAACTTGTGCTCAATCCCTGTGGCCTACATGGTGGAAGGGGAGAACCAGCTGCTGCAAATGGTCCCCCCCACATTCATGCATGTACCCCCATGACACACATACACACAGACTCCTTGGCTTGCAGCTAGCCACCTCTCCCTGTTTCTTCCATGACCTTTTATGTGTGTCTCTGACCTCGTTACATCGGAAACCTAGAGCCTGCCCCACAGTCTTCTCATGTTTTGAGTCTTTGGCCCTCAGTTTATGGCACTGTTTGGAAGGCTGTGGAGCTTGGCTGGTGGAAGCAGGTCTCTCTGGGGAGGCAGGGCTTTTGAAGATCGTACCCATCCCTGGTCCCCGGCCCGCTCTGTCAGCTTCCTGGAACCCTGCCATAGGAGCTATGCTGTTCTGTCACGTCTTCCCTGCTGTCTTAGACCAAAAGCTCTGAAGCCATGATCCAGAATAAATCCTTCCTTAAGCTGCTTCTGCCTGGGGGTCTTGTCACAGCAGCAGGAAAGTAACTAATACAGTCCCGATGGCTTCTTCCTATAAGAACACCAGTCATGTTGGATTAGGGCCAACCCCAATGGCCTCATTTCAATCCCATCACCTCTTTAAGCACCGAGTCTTTGATTATAGTAACCCTTTAAATACTAAGGGTTAGAACGTCAACATAAGAGTTTGGGGACAGGGGTGGGGACAACTCAAGCCATAATAAGTACCAAAAATATAGTGAGGAGGCTGGAACGATGGCTTGGTGATTTGAGCACTTGTTGATCTTGCAGAGGACCCGGGTTCAATTCCCAGCACCCACACGGTGGCTCACAACTGTCTATAACTCCAGTTCCAGGGGGTCTGATGCCCTCTTCTGACCTCCGCATGGGGCACATACAGACATGAAGGCAAAACCTTCATACACATAAAATAAAATAAGCTAAGCAGTGGTAGTGCACCCAGCGCTTGGGTGGCAGAAGCAGGCGGATATCAAAGCCAGCCTGGTCTACAGAGCAAATTCCTTGACAGCCAGGCTACACAAAGAAACCCTGTCTCAAGAAACTAAAATGATTAATTAATTAAATAAATCTTTAAAATCTGTAAAATATATACAATGAGGTGGAGCTAAAGCTTAGTGGTTAAGAGCACTTGGCTGATCTTTCAGAGGACCCTGGTTTAATTCCCAGCCACCCACATGGCAGCTCACAATTATTTATAACTCTAGCTCCAAGGAATCCAACAACGTCTTCTGGGCTCCATGAGCAGCATGCACACTTGTAGTACATAGACATACATGCAGGCAAATGCCATACATATCAAATAAAAATAAATAAATCATAAGGAAATATTTATATATATATACATACATACATACATACACACATGTGTATGTATGGGTGTATGTATGTATGTATGCATGTGAATGGGGCATTGCCCCATAATTTATTCTCAAATGATCCAGAAATAAAAATATAAAGTTATTTCTACAGTATTTCCAACTTTTATGTAAACTTGCTCTTGTTTAAAAACCAAAAACATGTGTCTGAAGGTTGTTCTTGTATTCTTCCTGAAATATCCTGGGGCTAGGCTGGAGAGATGACTCAGAAGTCAAGGGCACTTCAGTTTTCACAAAGGCCCTGAGTTCAGTTCCTAACACTCACTCTGGGTGCCTCACAACCACCCTAACTCCAGCTCCAGAGGCTCTGACGCCCTCTTCTGGCTCCTGTGGGCACTGCACTCACATGCATCGACACACAATTTTTAAAAAATTAATATTCTGGGAGAATTTAAAACAAGAGAATACTTTTTTATAAAGAGAAAAAAATGAAAAGGGATAATTATATCCCCGATGTGTAATTCAAATGACTTCTAAAATGTGCCTCAGTGAATACTTTGTACTTTGGGGGTACTGGCTATCTGGCAGCTGATGTAACAGATCACTTTAATGATGAATAGTTCCATCACAATCGATTCACAGATTCCAGATCTCTGCCATGATCCTCTCACACAGTTAAGTGTGTGATGTTTTCAGCGCTGATGCTTTTAATGCAAAAGTGACATCTTCCATCATCTGAGGATTCTTCTAACAGCTATGGGAGCCTCTCACAATACCACAAAGTAAATTAACTTGCGGCAAAAGAAAGCATCTGAGAAAGGAGGCATAAAGGAAGGCTCAGTTTTTGCCAAATTATGACACAGAACCATATATATGTGTGTGTACAGTGGTGTTACATTAAAAAAAGCAGGTGGAGTTTATTAAGCGGGAAGTGGATAAAAACCAGAGGGGCCATATCAATGAAGAGACATGGAAGAATGAATCTTGCTAGAGAGCATCAAGACCAGTGAGGAGGGTTTGGAGAGATAGAGCTCAGTTGGGAGAGTGCTTGCTAGCATGCACAAAGCCCTGGTTCTGAACCCCAGCACCACATAATGGGGAGTGACGGCACACACTTGTAATTCCAGCACCTGAGAGCAGGAAGGTCAGAGGTTCAAAGCCAGACTGAGATGCATGAGACCATTAATAAACAAGACAAAGCAAAAACCCCCCAAAATTATCAGTCCCCTCAGACCTTTAGCAGCATCCCTTTCCCTCACACAAATACACATCAAAGGCAGCAGACTTCTTGGTGAATGCTTACCCACAGTGATATTACAGGCTCCAGCCACATTCTCTGGCCAAATGTGCTCTTGGTAGGAAATGTGTCCCATCTGTGAATTCCACTGCAAGTGAGTTGGGTAAACCATGTACTATTTTATCTGTCCCCTCTCTAACCTCTGTCATGTAGCTGCTCCTTTTGAAAATATTTTCTTGCATAGATAGATAGATAGATAGATAGAGCTAAGATTTCTTTTCTTTTCTTCTTCTTCTTTTTTTTTTTTTTTCCGAGACAGGGTTTCTCTTGTGTAGCTTTGAGCCTTTCCTGGAACTCACTTTGGAGACCAGGCTGGCCTTGAACTCACAGAGATCTGCCTGCCTCTGCCTCCTAAGTGCTGGGATTAAAGGCGTGTGCCACCACCACCCGGCAAGATTTCTTTTTTTAAATTTTTGTTTTCACTATGTGTGTGCACGCGCGTGTGTGAGTGTAGACGCCCACAGAAACCAGAGGTGCAAGATCCCCTGGAGTTGGTTGTGTGTTGTGGACTATCACTTTAACTACGTAAAGATGGGTTACATTTGTTTATGCTACATTTGTTTAATGATGGAAAAAATGTGTGGCATTTGTTTATGCTGCATTTGCTTAACTATGTAAAGATGTGCTGCTGTTTTACTTTGTCTACCTAAGGCACCTGATTGGTCTAATAAAAAGCTGAATTGGCCAGTAGCTAGGCGGAAGAGGAATAGGTGGGGCTGGAGGGCAGAGAGAATAAGTAGGAGGAAGAATCTAGGCTCGGGAGAAAAGAAGGGAGAAGAGAACAAGGGAGAAAGAGAGGAAGACGCCCAGGGGCTAGCCAGGCAGACAGACACAGCAGGGCATACAGAATGAAAGGTAAAGAGCCCTGAGGCAAAACATAGATGTATAGAAACAGGTTAATTAAGTTATAAGAGCTAGTGGGACAAGCATAAGCTAAGGCCGAGCATTTATAACTAATACTAAGTCTCTGTGTCATGATCTGGGAGCTGGTTGGCGCCCCAGAAGAAAGCCTGCTACAGTTGTTAGCTGTCATGTGGGCACTGGGAAGAGAATCCCAATCGTCTGCGAGGGCATCAAGTGCTTTTCTTTTTTCTTTGTTTTTTTAAAGATATATTTGTTATGTATACGGTGTTCCACCTGCACACCAGAAGAGGGCACCAGATCTCATTACAGATGGTTGTGAGCCACCGCCATGTGGTTGCTGGGAATTGAACTCAGGACCTCTGAAAGAGCAGCCAATACTCTTAATCTCTGAGCCATCTCTCTAGCCTGAGAGCTTAGAGTGTCAGATCATCTTAGCAGGAATGAGTTGCTGAGACAAGTTTTGAAAGGACAGTGAGGGTTAGGAAATTACACTTAGTAAGAGTCAGGGACACGGAACTGGCAAGATTGCTCAGTAGAGAGACCATATACTGCTCTAGCAGAGGATCCAGGTTCAATTCCTAGCACCCACATCAAGCGACTCACAACTGCCTATTTACTCCAGTTCCAGGGATCCGAAGCCCTCTTCTGGTCTCAAACATATGATGCACAAAAACTCACAAGACACATACACATAAATGTGTGTGTGTGTGTGTGTGTGTGTGTGTGTGTGTGTGTGTTATTTAAATAAAAAGGCAAGTTGGAATGTTGTCTCTTTTCTATTCTCAGTGACCATATGCCCAAACACACAAGCATGCACATGTACACATGTGTGCTTACATACAACACACACACACACACACACACACACACACACACACACACACACAAAGTCAGGGAGACCGATTAGCCCACATTTGGTTCTCTACCTTCTTCATTTTCTAGGACTTAAATCATTCTTTTTCATCTATGTGGATGGCCCATTGACTTCTAATCCTTAACTCAATTAAAATTTCATCTGTCTTTTAAGATTGAATAAAACACCATTTATTCTAGCAAGTCTTCTCCCACGGCGGCTCCTACTCCCTGTCTCCTCTGCCTGTCAGCCCCTTATTATGCCACGTGTACTTGGCCATTATGCTATCAAGGTTCAGGTTACTCTAGGGCACCCTTGCTGTCTTGTTCTTCTTCTCCTACCCACCTCTCTCTGCACTGCCTCCAACACACAAGTGCTTAATAAACACTTTCGGGGTTTAACAGTCTCAGGGTTAATGAGACCTGATCTCCCCAAGGCTTTATTTACACATGCTTTTCCCACTATAGTGTTGGAAGGCATTGAACCAAAAATGCATGGGAACAAGCCTCTTCCTGCAGTAAAGTAAGTCTCAAAAACATTAATTAGAAAGGGCCTTTGCTATTAAAATGAGAACAGGTCGGAAGGCAACAACACCGTTCTCACACGCCTAGTCAGTTAAAATGCCTGTGGATTTGTGCCATGGACTAAAAGTCATGAGCCTGAAGCCCAGCTCCCCGAGGCTTTGTGAGCCCTGACTTACATTTCCTTTCCCAGTTGCCTCACATCAATGACATCCAGAACAATGCAGGGAAAAGACCTTGGAGTTGCCCCTGATTTTATCAGTGGCTACAGGGAACCAACCTGGAAACTTGAGCAGGGACCTGGCCAGAAAAGAAAATGCATTTCAAAAGAAGTATGAGTTTATCACACTCACTTGTTATTGGCTCTGAAGACTGTGTTATTCTGTCAACATTGATATTTCCCACAATCCCTTTGGAGGGCCTCCTTGGGGATGCCTGATTTGGGTTATCTGAGATTTTTTTTAAGATATTTTAGATTGTTTTTTTTTATTATTTTTAATCATGTGCAGTGTGTATGTCTGCGTATGGGTATGTGCTAGGAACTGAACTCAGGTTCTCTTCAAAAGTAGTAAATGCTCTTAACCATCCCTCCAGCCTCTAAGACTTACATTTGAATGTTTCCTCCAGCTGAGTAGTCCAGCCCTTCTTATCAGGCTATTCACCAAATGACATCATTTCTGAAATGAAAGGTCTCTGAAATGACAGAGTCAGAACCTCTGGGGACACGTGAGAGGATATGTCCTTGACATTGAGATCTATAACCAGTCACTCTGGAACACACATCTGTCCATCCAAAGCTGAGCCGATGCTGTTAAGAACAACACTCATGCAGAGAACCTGATTTCTTCATGCTTATTAAGGCAGGCTCCTGCCATTCCTCTAGAATGGTGGTTCTCAACCTTCCTAATGCTCGAACCTTTAATACAGTTCTTCATGTGGTGACCCCCAACCATGAAATTATTTTCATTGCTGCTTCATAACTGCAATTTGCTACTGTTATGAATCATAATGTCAATATGTTTTCCAATGGTCTTAGGTGACCCTATGAAAGGGTCATTAAACACCCCCCCCCAAAAAAAAAGAGTCGCACCACACAGGCTGAGAAGCACTGCTCTAGAACATGTAAATGACAAAGACCATTGGTGAATGAAGGAGCTGATAAGAATCATGTGAGCTGAAGTATGGTGCATGCCTCTATCTCAGCACCCAGCAGGCTGAGGCAGGAGGATTGCCATGAATAAATGAAGCATGTAGATCAATAAGTTGAGTGCTTATCCAGCCAGCAAAAGCCCTATCCCTAGTTGCTTTTCTGTTGTGATAAACACTGTGACCAACACCAACTTGGGGAAGAAAGGGTCTCTCTGATTTACAGCTTACATCACAGAGGGAAGCTAAGGCAA
Organism: Peromyscus maniculatus bairdii; assembly: GCF_049852395.1. Classification (NCBI taxonomy): domain Eukaryota; kingdom Metazoa; phylum Chordata; class Mammalia; order Rodentia; family Cricetidae; genus Peromyscus; species Peromyscus maniculatus. The sequence continues at coordinate 65,402,190 of NC_134860.1, read as the reverse complement.
GAACTCAAGGCAGGAACTGCAGCAGAGGCCACAGAGGGCGGCTGCTAACTGGCTTGCTTGTCCTGCTAGTTGTTAGGAAGCTTTCTTGTACACCCCAGGACCATCTGCCCAGGGTGGCACTGTCCACATCATCTCACATCAATCATCAATCAAGAAAATGTCCCTCAGACAATGCTCCCAGGATGGAGGTAATTCCTCAGTTGAGGTTGCCTCTCTCCAGGCAACTTTCGTTTGTGTCAAGTTGACAAAAAGTAACCATCACACTCAGGAGTCAGTCATAAGCACCACATAGACCAGGCATGGGGGTTCATGTCTGCAATCCCAGCGTGCAGGAGGTGGAAGCAGGAAGACCAGAAGTTCAAGTTCATTCCTTAACTGCATAGTAAGCTTGAGGCTAGGCTATCTGAGGCACTGCATCCATAAATAAATAAATAAATAAATAAATAAATAAATAAATAAATAAATAAATAAATAAATAAATAAATATTAATATAGCTCAGAAGGTACGCCTAGAATCCCAGCATTCAAGTATGCAGTCAGGGTTCTTGGGCTACATAGCAAGTTCCAGACCAAAAAAGCTAACATATTCATAATGAGATCCTGACATGAACGTCACATAGTTAAAATACATAGCTTTAAGCCTGGATGTGGTGGCACATGCCATTAGTCTCAGAACTTGGGAGACAGAGGCAGGGGGGTAATCGCTGTGAGTTTGAGGTCAGCCTGGTCTACATAGCAAGCTCCAGGTCTGCTAAGGTACCAAAGCAAGACCCTGTCTCAAAAACAAACAAACAAAATAAATAAGTAAATAAAATATATACATGTACATTGAGAGTTTTAAAATTATTTTTCTTTTTTGTCTTTTTTTTTTCTTTACTGCATATTTATATGGGTGTATAGAGGTCAAAGGATAACTTGTAGGAGTCAGTTCTCTCCATCTGCCTTTGGGAGGCCTAGCTGACAATGTCCCAGTGTTCAAGCAAGCTGGTGGTTATATTTACACACTACTTACCCTCTTCTAGAAAGCTCACCTCCCCCCCACACACACACACATATACTTCCCCACGCCACCCCACCCCCAGCCGAGGTCTCCTCCTGTAAGTTCCTTGAGCTCTTCTCTGAGTGCTCCGTGGCATGCCCTTGGGTAGTGTGGAAACTCACAAGCTTTGAGAGACAAAAACCCAGTCTTCCATTCCAGTGCCTCTTCAGCCCCTGGAGCAGCACAGGCTGAGAGCCGGCACTTAAGAACTGAGAGTCTAGTGAGAAAACATTTCTTCTTCAAGTCGTTCACAGAATTCATTCTCCCTCTCCTTCTCTCTCTCCCTCTCCCTCTCCCCTCCTCCTTCCTTCCTTCTCTCCCTTCCCTTTTTTCCCTCTCCCCCTCCCCCCCTCTCCCTTCCCCCTTCCTTTCCTCTTCCCATCCCCTCCCCTCCTCTTCCCCTCCCCCTCTCTTTTTTCATTAATATGTAATGAAGGAATCCATAATAAATTAATGACTCTAGGCACAGATGATCAACAACATGACTGTGAGAAGAGACCAAGCAGACCTCATCTGCCTCCTGAAGAAAGCATGTCCCCCAGGAGCTCACCCTGCCTGCCAGCAATAAAGACAACAAATCCAATCCCATCAGGCTAAGTCTCCAGGTCTAACTCCTGATTTCTTTGAAATACAGGGGAATATGTCAGGTAATACACAAAATTACCATGAGAAAAAGCTATCCTGGGCACCCTCTGGGGAAAAGGCTTGGATTCCTTCACCAAAGAAACTTTGAAAGAGTGCTAGAGGGAAACCACAAATCTGAAAGAAACAGAAAATAAAAATATCAGCTGACCCATAGTATGTAGCCATCTTTTAGATTTTGATTAAAAAAAAAACACAAAATAACCAGGCAGCGGTGGCGCACACCTTTCATCCCAGCATTCGGGAGGCAGAGGCTGACAGATCTCTGTGAGTTCGAAACCAGCCTGGCCTACAGAATGAGATCCAGGAAAGGCACCAAAACTACACGGTGAAACCCTGTTTCTAAACAAACAAACAAAAAACCCACAAAATATTTAAATGTATGATACTTAAAAAAGAATTGGAAATTTTTGTAATAAATTGATATTTGCTGTAAAGAAATTGTTCATTGTTTATCTAATATGATGGCACTGCTCTTGTGTTTTTGAGACAGGGACTTCTGTAACCCTGAGGGTCTACTAAAACAAAAGAAACCCCATCACACTCACACACACACACACACACACACACACACACACACACACAGCAAACAAACAAAAACCCTACTAACTTACTAAAGGCTCATCACTGATGGTTCACACTTGTCATCCAGCACTTGAGAGTGCTCAAGGTGGTAGCATTACCTGGTAGTTTCAGGACAAGCCAGGCTATACAGAAAGAAATTCTCTGAGAGCAAGGATGATAGGAATTCCAGCCACACCCCCATGATCTCGCATGCCCTGGTGAGACACTTAGTCATCTTCGCCTAGTTATTTCTGGATAATATGTCCTGCGTAACCCATGTGCTCCATGGTCACATAAATTGCACGCAGCATGACCACAAGATCTATGCGCATGAGTGGAGTAGCCACGTGGATCCATGTGCGCATGTGCGGGGGTGGACCTTAAAAGGTGGAGCCCATGTCCCATCCCCCTCCTCTTCACATGTCCTTTCAGCAGGCCTGAACACATCTGTCCCTTCTCCTTTTCTTAATAAAACTCTTGTTAGTGGACTTTGTTCTGTTCCGTGGCTTTTCCTCACAGGGCAAGAGCACTGCTAAAACCAAGGAACACAACAAAGACTAGATGTAGAGACAGCTCCATGGACAATAGCACTTGTTGTGCATACATAAAGGCCTGAGTAAAAAAACTGAATGTTCAGTGTGAGCATCTGTAATCCCAGTGCCCCTATAGGAAGACAGGAGGTAGAGGTAGGAGAATCCCAAGAAGCTCAAGGTCCAGCTAGCCTGGCACACACAGCAGAAAAAACAACAGAGAGACCTTGACTCAAAGCAAAGGGTGAGGAGCAGCACCAGATGTCCCCTCCCCTCCTCATGTGCCATGACACACATATTCCTGCGTCCCCACATCTCTCTCTTAGTCTGTGGTGGTTTGACTGAGAATGGCCCCCATAGGCTCATATATGTGAATGCTTAGTCATCAGGGAGTGGCACTACTTGTTGGAGGAAGTGTGCCACTGGGGATAGGATTTGAGGCTTCAAAATCACAAGCTAGGTCCATTGTTGCTCTCTCTTCCTGCTGCCTGTGGATCTAGATGAAGAACTCTTAGCTACTTCTCCAGCACCATGTCTGCCTGTGGACCTCCATGCTTCCTGCCATGATGATAATGAACTAAATCTCTGAAACTGTAATAAGCAAGCCCCAGTTAAATGCTTTCTTTCTAAAGAGTTTCCTTGGTCAGGATGTCTCTTCACAGCAATGGAACACTGATTAATTCTCCCTCTCTCTGTCTGTCTCTGTCTCTGTCTGTCTGTCTGTCTGTCTGTCTGTCTGTCTCTCTCTCTCTCTCTCTCTCTCTCTCTCTCTCACACACACACACACACACACACACACACACACTCTTGGGGGAAGAGAGAGTACAGAAAGAAATATATTGAAATATGATTGAAGAAATGGGAACATAGATCAGTAGCAGAACACTTACTTGCTTAGCATGTATTAAACTAGGAACTGGATTTAATTCCCACCATCATAAGAGAAAAGAAGAGGAGAAAGAGGAAAGAAAAGAAGTCCCCATTGCTGAGACACCATGCACTTCAAAAACAGCCCAGAGGACCTGAGCTGAATCTGACCTGAAAGTCTCTTCCCTGAGGATTAACCCCTCCATGGCCTCTGCATTAGCTGCTGCCTCCAAGTTCCTGCCCTATGTGAGTTCCTGTCTCAACTTCCTTTGATGATAAACAGTGATTTGGAGGTGTCATCCAAACAAACCCTTTCCTCCCCAAGTTGCTTTGGTCATAGTGTTTCATCAAAGCAATAGTAACCCTAAGACACCAGCTATGATGCCTATGAACCCCATCAATGACCAACATGGCACAAACCCTGAGTACAGTAGTGGTATGTATACCTTGGCAGTAACCAATACTCCGTGACTGGACTTAAGACCACTCAATGGGAGGGAGACTGTGCCTGATACCAGAAACCAAGATAAATACTCAGAGCTGGTGAAGTCGGGGTAACTGGAGGAGAATCTACAACCACTGATTAACTAAGCTAGCATAATGCCTAACAAAATTCTATAAACATTTGTCCTTGTACCCACAGATATGTGTAATCTTCACCCTTCATCAAAGAAGCTTCTCTTTGCAACAGATAAAGACCATTACAGAAAACCACAACCCATCAAAATCTGGAACTGTAGAGTCCGATCTCATCCAATACATCTATAAAGCATGCCTACATCTAAGGCTCAGGGAACATTGTGGAAGAGAGAGTGGAAAGAGGATCAGGATCAGGAAGTTTGCTATGAGATTGTGTCCCCTAGTAACATCAGAAGCCACGCCTACAAAACCTCACCAACATGACACCAAAATGTGAGCTGACCAAAGGTGACTCCAGTGAATATGCCAAACTGCATGAGGAAAATTCTAAGAGGCCTGAACCCTACACAAAGAACTATAGGCAACTGAGGAAAAGCTGAGATCGGGAGCGGTGGCCTTCCCCAGGGAAGAGCACACCAATTGGTTGTCCAGTGCCAAACAGTCAGCCCTGAAATCATGCACACAGGTAGCATCATACAGGTTATAGATAAGAATAGATATGTACACACATACATATTCATATGCATGCAATAATAATTAGATTTTTTCATTAAAAAAAAAAGAGACCATGAATTTGAAGAAGAGTGAGGAGAGATGTATGAGTGAGTTTGGAGAGAGGAAAGGGGAATGAGAAATGTTGTAATCAAATTATATTATCAAAAATGTTAAAACAAAAGACAATAAATTAAAGCAAAAGAGAAAGGGGGAGGGGAAGAAGGAGGTAAGGAGAGGAAGGCGGGGAGGATGTGTTACTACAGTGTTCATCCAAATAACAGCTGGGTGAGACGGGCAAAGCAAAATGGGCCACATGGACAGGTGGGTGACAGACTGGTGCTCATTACGCTGTGGGACCTAATTCTATGCCTTAAAAATACTCCATAATGAAAGATGTCTCTAAATGTAATCATCTACCCATCCACTTGATCAGTGAGCCAACTCAGTACCATGTCTTTACTCAGCAGAGAGACAGTCCAGCGGCAGCAAAGCCTTGGGACCAAGCAGGCTTACTAACAGAAGATGCTTTGAGGTTTGAAGATGAAAGGAAGCCATAAAACCGCAAGGTGTCATTACCATATTAGAATCAAATAACACTAAATTGGAGGTCCAGGTGTGAGTACCACTTACGTTAAAATTTGGGGCCTGTGAGAATGACCCTGCTGAGAAGCATCCATACACAGTCAAGAGAGAGGACTGATTCAGTGATGTTCTTCCCTGTTAAAAGTTGCTCTCTTGGGCAGAGCAAATCAAAGGTAAAATTATAGGAGACATTAAAATTCTCATCTGAGTCCCACCCACCTTTTTCCTATGCAAGATGCATCTTCAGCCTCAGCTGTTCCTTGCTGCGGGCTGCCAATAAATCCATGATAGGACGAAGTGCACACAATGACCCTTCCACTCAGGATGCCATGCATTCATTCAGCCATGGGACTCAACGGGTGTATCCTCGGCGATGGGAACGCAGGTATGATTTATGTCGTGCTGGAGCAGCTTGCAGGCCATTGTGTCAGTAAAGTGGCTAACATTGTGTCAGTAAAGTTGTGTCAGAGGCGCAACTCAGTTGGTAGAATGCTTGCCTTGCATGCAGGAAGTCCTGGATTTAAGTACCAGCACGACATAAATCGAGCATGGTGGCGCATGCCTGTAATACCAGTATTTGGGAGGTAGAGGTAAAATAATCTGAAATTCAAGGTCACCCTCAGCTACATACTGAGTTAAAGACCGCAAAACCCTGTCTCAAAACAGCAACGACAAGACAAACCAATAACAGTAACAAAAATAACCCACAGCAGCTATTGAGATGGCTCAGCAGATAAAGGCCACAAAGTCAGACAACTCTCAGGACCCGCAGAGTAGGAGAGAACAGTCCTCTGACCTACACACTCATACTCACACCCACCCACCAAAACCTATCACACACACACACACACACAGAGGTCACCTTGTCCCCTACTGCGGGTGCTATTTTGAGAGGCTCTGAAATGTTCAGGAGGTGGGGCCCAGAGACAGTCAAGGGGACACGCCTTTGAAGCCACCATGATTTCCCTGCCGTTGCTGTGGGAACCCTGTGAATCTGGGAACTTCCTCCTTTAAGCTGTTCCCTCAGGTAATTTGGCTGTAGTAATGAAAAGGGACGACTAACACAGAGCAGGAGGAAGAAAATGAAAAGAGGATCCTTTCCATTGGAATCAGGCTAGCCTGGCTGCGTTTCCACTCTAAGCTTTGGGCCCGCCATCTTTTTAAGGGTCCCAGAGCTTTAAGCATGCTAGGCAAGCACCTACCAACCAAACCACATCCTACCCCTTTTGTCTTAGCGCCACAATGCCTACCAGATCTTCCAGCATGAGAAACCAAAGAGAGTTTGAGGTCAGGGGTCATCTCCCAATCTTGGGTACTAAGACTTCACACAAGAAAGGAGAGAAGTGTAAGTTATACCTGAAGGGGAGGGAAAGGCTGCTTCCCTCAACAGTGGGAGGACAGGCCTGTGTGAGGGAGATGGTCACTGGGCATAGAATGGCGCATTTCCCACAAGAAACCTTCTTGTTAGGGTTTCTATTGCTGTGATGGAGCATTGTGACCAAAAACAACTTGGCGAGGAAAGAGTTTATTTCTTGTCATTCTCAGGTCACACTCCAGGAAGTCAGGTCAGGAACTCAAGGCAGGAACCTGTAGGCAGGAACTGAAGCCAAGGCCATGGCTTGTGACTTGCTCCTCACGGCTTGCTTACTGGCTTGCTCTTCATGGCTTGTTCAGTTGGCTTTCTTATATCACACAGACCATCTGTCCAGGGGTGGCACCACCCACAGTGGGCTGGGCCGTCCTCTATAGGAAATTTGATGGAGGCATTTTCTCAACTGAGATTCCTCTTACCGGATAACTCAAGCGTGTGTCAAGGTGACAAGGACCAACCAGGAGAGCACCTGTATATCCAAAAGATCAGGACTACCACAGGGATTGTCAGAGAGACCAAAAACCCTAAGAAAGGTTGGGCTGGATTGCCCACAGAGGACAGAATGAAGCCTCCGTTGGAAAGGGACCTTCACTTGGTGGAGCGTGCTCTGCCATTGGGGGAGCCTTTTTTCAGGGCCCAAGAGCACCCCAGAGAATTGCTCAAGGCAGCCTGGAGTTACTGGCTCTCTTGTCAGACTGTGGATGTGTCACCCTTGGACCCGGGGAATCGAATGGGCAGCATGCCTGCCTACAATCAAGATACTTTCTAGTGGACACAGAGCTAGTGAAGACCAGCAAATGTGGGGACTGGGAATGACTGGGGATGTAGGGCATGGTGGCACACACTTCTCTTCCTACCACTCCGGAGGCAGAGGCCAGTGGATCACCATGAGTTCCAGGCCAACCTGGTCTACACAGTGAGTTCCAGGTCAGCAAGAACTACCACGTAGAGAGACCCCGTCTAAAAACAAAACCAAATAACAGCTAAATGACAGATCGAGTAGGCTGTGTCAAGCATGGGAGAAAAGCTTAACTGAAGAACCTGGAATGGTCCCAAGTTCTCTTTCTATGGGTTTCTTGAAGAACACACTGAGCTGTCAGATGACAGGTCACTGGGCGCTGTGACCATCACCATGGCAAGTGTCCTCCTGAGTCCAGTTCAAGAACTGGTTTTGCTGAGAAGGTTTTAATACACCCTTGGGCTTATATGACCCCAGTCTACCTTGCTAAGCTTATAGCGGGGACCTTTTCACTTTCAGGAGTAGATTATTTATCAGTTTGTGCCTCCAGAGGGGTGCAGGACAGGTGGTGGTACCCACAGCCACAACAGGATGCAGAGTCATCCTGCCTGTGCACCGGCTCTCAACACGCAGCTGAGGACTACTTGCAAAATGGAGTCATCCCGGACAAGACACAGCCTGAGAGCTGATGCTTACCCAAACAGAGTAACTTAGAAGAGCACGACACTGTCTGGTCTCAACACCACCTTACAGTGTCATCTGCAAAAGAAAATTCTTTAAGATAGGAAAAGCAAATAAACCAGCTCATGTTTTTAAAGTTTGCCTAATCTGCAAACCTTGTTGGAAGTTACATACTCTGAGAAATGTAGCTCAGAAAGCTGTAGACATCTAAGTATGGTGTCTTTCTTTCTTTTTATCTATCTATCTATCTATCTATCTATCTATCTATCTATCTATCTATCTATCTATCTATCTATCTATTTATTTATTTATTGGTTTTTTGAGACAGGGTTTCCCTGTATAGCTTTGCGCCTTTCCTGGAACTCACTCTAGCCCAGGCTGGCCTCGAACTCACAGAGATCTGTCTGGCTCTGCCTTCCAAGTGCTGGGATTAAAGGTGTATGCCACCACCACCCGGCCATGATGTCTTTCTTAAGAAGTCTGAGAATGCCTGGAGCGGGAGGTGCTATAGTGTGCTATTACTGCCTGCCTCTCTAAGACCTTAACAAACTCACTGACTTTGCTTCACTCTGGCTCCTGCTCTGGGGTGAAGTCCGGGATCCTGCTTTACCTGATTAGAGGTCCCTAAGTGGGGAAGGACCACTTCAAGATGCTGGTGGCTGTACTGAGCTGCTGCTGTGCCACCACCGACAATCTGAATGTCTGTGCCCCCCTAAAAATCGTGCTCCAATCATAACCCACAAAATGAGGATGTTTGGAGGTGTGGCCTTCAGAGAAGGAGCAGATCATGAGGACAGAGCCTCTCGCTGTGTTTGGAATGAGTGTTCTTGTGGAGATCTCACGGAGCTAGCTGGCCCTTTCTACCGCATGCAGACACAGGAAGAGGCGCCATCTGTTGACAAGGCACAGGCCCTCACCAGATGCCAACCTTGGACTTCCCAGCACCTAGAACTATGAGGAATACATTTCTGCTGTGTACAAGCCACTCAGTTCATGTATTTCGTTCTACCCAGATAGACCTAAACATCCCTTTCCCTCAGCCTCCTTCCAGAGTTCTCCCACAGTCAGAAATATCCGTCCGTTTCTTTTGCAGAGCTGTGGCTGACTCATACTTTGCCTCTGGCCCTCAGTGCTATTTTTCCACATTCAAGTGAGCCTGTCAAGGTGTTTGCTAAATAGATCATTCTCTCCCCTAGGAATGCTAAGCTAAAATGTTGAAGCAGTGATTTTTTTTTTTTTTTTTTTTTTTTTTTGAGACAGGGTTTACTCTGTTTAGTCCTGGCTGTCCTGGAACTCACTCTGTGTAGACCAGGCTGGCCTCGAACTCACAGAGATCTGCCTGCCTCTGCCTCTTGAGTGCTGGGATCACAGGAATGCACCACCATCGCCCGGCTGAAGCAATGATTCTTCCCCCACTTAAGGAGTAGAGTGTCTCTGCTTGTCTCAGTCCCCACCCCCCCAACACACACACACACCTCCCACACAGGCCTCATTCTCTTAGTCTTGGCTCCTGGCTGCACCTCACCCTGTCCTCCAACCTGCTTCTTCTCCATACCTCCATCTTTTTTTTTTTTTTTTTTTTTTTTTTTTTTTTTTTTTTTTTGGTTTTTCGAGACAGGGTTTCTCTGTGTAGCTTTGCGCCTTTCCTGGAACTCACTTGGTAGCCCAGGCTGGCCTCGAACTCACAGAGATCCGCCTGGCTCTGCCTCCCGAGTGCTGGGATTAAAGGCGTGCGCCACCAACGCCCGGCCATACCTCCATCTTATGCACCTTGTTTACTGCCTCCAGCGTCCCTGCCTCCTGCCCTTCTTCCTCATGCCTCGACTCTAAGGCTGATAGTCCTTCCTCTTTGCAGACTCAGCCCTTTTCCAGCTGTGAAACCCATCCCCACTTGGCCTGAAGATGGCAACTTTGATTCTCACGGCTGTAGCCCTTTACAGAAAGAATTCTTCCTCTTGGGTGGGTTTGTGGCGTTGCAAGCTGTGGTGGTTTGAAAGACAATGGTTGCCAAAGGGAGTGACACTGTTAGGAGGTGTGACCTTGATGAAGGTAGTCTGTCCCTGTGGGGCGGGATTTGAGGTCTCTGTTCTCAAGCTTCATTCAGTGTGACAGTCAATCGACTTCCTGCTGCCTCCTGGTCAAGTTGTAGCACTCTCAGCTCCAGCACCACATCTGCCTGTACACTCCCATGCTCCCCTTCATGATCATAATGGACTGAACCTCTGAAACTGTAAGTGAGCCACCCTGGATTAAGGTTTTCTTTGTAAGAGTTGACGTGGTCATGGTGTCTCTTCACAGCAACAATAAACCCTAACGAAGACACTTGGTAACCTGGCCAAGACAATGCAAGATTTTATTCCAATCTTAATTACTAATATTAATGCTCACATTATACATTATACAGCTCATAGTAAATACATCTATATGTCTATCTGCAAATAGATGCACATATATATACATGCATATGTATCTTTACATATATATTTTTACATAGCATATATACACATATATGGTTTAAATAGCATATATACATATATAAGTTTACATAGCAAAAACAAATTAAAAGAGGCTGTGGCAGAGTTGAAGAGGTTGCATAAGGAGGTTGAGAAAGAGTCTGTATTAATATATGACCTGGATCAGTGCACTGAGGAGGCTTCTGGAGCTGCTGAGTTAGGATTTAAGATTGATGCACAGAGTTCAGCTGGAAGGTGAAAGCCCAAGCCAGCCCCAAACAGGAACCAGGGCAAGAACAGAAACAACAGGTCTGGTCCAGGGAGAGGCTGATAGGTGAATGGGCATGCAGTTTGATAGGCGACATCAAAGCAGCGACCAAACCAAGCCAAAGGTCCAAGGATAACTAGGGAGTCCTCTGCTTGCTGGTCCTTCAGGCACACACCAGGCATCTGATGAGAGATTGGTGTGGAGCCATGACATCACAGTGCTGAGTGCCTATCACTTTATGGGGTCCAGGTAAGGAGGAGAGGTATGCATTTTTCTTAGCCTGGCACATCTGGCAAGTTCTTTGGGCCTGGTTTCCTTGATATGATTTTAGCACATCCATGTACTCCCATAGTTTTAATTCACCCAATAATCTGGAAAGGTGGCTCCCTTTCTACCACCAGAAATACGTCATTTATCAGTCTGTGTTAGGTGGGTGGTGCCTGGTGTGCTGTTTGAGTATACCAAAGAGCTGCTATGACCCTCCTTCAAATTGGACTAAAAAGTTCCTTGTAAAATGTAGTCTCCTAGCTGGGCATAGTGGCACATACATGCCTTTTATCCCAGCACACAGAAGGCTGAGGCAGGCAGAGCTATATGAATTTGGAACCAGCCTGGTTGACACATCGTGGTCTAGGTCAGCCAAGGCTACATAGTAAGACTTTGCCTCAAAAAAAAAAAAAACTAAAATAAAATGGGGTTCCCCAAAGCAATCGCAGTCTGAAAACGACTGTTTTCTATAATGAGTGACTTAGAGCAAAGTGCAGCCTGATCTCAACAGGGACCCTGTTGAAAAATAAAAAGTTAATTTTAGATCAAATCTCTACCACAGGCACTCTTTTGTTCTCTCCTTGGCTGAAACTATCAGGATTGCAATTTGCAATTGGAGTGCTCCACTGAAGACTATCGGACCCTTCTTTTTGCTCAGGCCAGAGGCAGTTTTGTAAATGGACATTTCCTGTTCCAACTGTCTGTTCCCAAATACCCAGCAGTCACTTCCCAAATTACCACACAGAGGCTTATATTAATTAATGCTCAGCCAATAGCCCAGGCTTGTTACTAGCTAACCCTTACACTTAAGTTAACCCGTATCTCTTATTTATCCTCTGCCACTTTTTACATGTCCTGCTTCCTGAGTGTGTGGCTGATATTTCTCTTGACTCTGCCCTCCTTCCTCCTATCATTCTTAGTTTGGCTTTTCTGCCTAACTTCCTGCCCAGCTACCGGCCTGCTTTTTATTAACCAATGAGAGTAATCCATATTCATAGTATAGAAAAGGATTGTTCCACAGCACAGCTTGGAGAAACTTGGTGATATCCCTAAGACTGGCAGAGACAAAATCCAGATTGAAACTGATACTACTGTTCCCAAGTCTGACAGACTTAAAACAATATCACTGCCTCTCCTGAAGGTCCACTGCCACAACAATGATGACATCAGCCCTTCCATTTCCAAGAAGATTGTGGTAGCTGTCAATCATGCAGCTTCTTTTCTAGTGATTTCTGGAACTGTCATCGTGATAGCTAGACTAAACAACTTGTGCCTGCTTGGGAAGACTCTCATTCAGCTGCCAAGACCTGGGAGAGACCTCCAACCAGGTGCCAATGCCTGAAAGAGACCCCATTCCAGTCAGGGGGAAACACTGCACCTGCCATGACCAATGTTTCAAACCTGGCTTTGCCATGGCCACTTCAGATAACCATTATATGATCTCACCCATAGCAGATACAGACAAGACTTCTCACAGTGGGTCTGGACACTTTGTAGGAGTCTCCAATCCAGTCAGAGAGAGGACCTCCCCTTCTCTTCTGGTTTGATCTCTGTCAACTGTGATAAAATACTCTGAACAACAGCGATTTGGAGGTGGAAAGGATTTATTTTGCTTATGCTTCTAGGTCAAGTCCACTGTCAGGATAGTCAGGACAGGAACTCAAGGCAGGAACCTGAGTGAAAGCAAGTCTGCTTGCTATTCCATGTCACATTATCTCTAAATATGAAACTCACTAACAGCCAAAGAAATACAGCAGATATCATGATGGATGATGCTTTGTGTCTCACAAGTTGGCTTATACTCAGCTAACATTCTTATGGTTCAGGATCACCTGCCTAGGGAATGGTGCCACCCACAGTGGCACTCTCCTGGGCCCTCCTATATTAACAATCAAGATAATCACAATCACAGACATGTCCACAGGCCAATTTGCTCTGGATAGTTCCCCCATTGAGACTCCTTCCTTGGGTGACTCTAGGCCATGTCAAGCTGACAGTGCTAACTAGGACATCTATCCATGATCAATGGATGCATCCATGACAAACTATATTAGCAGACTCCTCCCAGGAACAGAACAAAGGACCTCCCTGTTTTACATTAGCCCCTTACCCCTACTCCTGAGTTAAGGTTCTGGAAAGAGTTCACCCAAACGTTTCAATGCCTACTTGTAGTTCTTATCACAGGTAGAGTGGGCTGAGCTGGTAACACAAAGAGTAGTTAATGCCCAGGGCCCCAGGCACACCCAGTAGTAGCAGCTAGGAGTCAGCCAGGCAGTTCCGTCGAGTATAGGGGAGCAGAGATTGTAGGAAGCTGAGAGTGCAAAGGACTGTGCAGGTGCTGAGAAGGTAAGAGAGCTGAGGCTGCAGAGGTGAATGGTTATAAATAGCCAAGATTGAGAAAGAGATGCTAGGCCTCTGGAAGAGTTCCAGAAAGCCACCAAGAGTTAGTTACTAGCTCTGGGTACTAAAGAGCTCAAACACCAGGGGTTCCACATCCCAAGCTCAAAGTAGAAATGGAAGCTGCTGGATGCTGAACTAAGACACTGAACACAGGAAAAGAACCCTCAGTCAATTAGTGACAGACTGAGGCAGGAAGGCTATTATTATCTGTCTCTCTATCCACATTGGAGTCTTGCTGTATGGGCTGTAGAGAGCTAAGTTATACTTCATTTCTCTGACTGCCTACTCAGTTTTGAAGAGGGCTGTAATAGTTTTGTCAGTTTTGTACACTCTAGAATAACTTGAGGAGAGAGTCTCAATGAGGGATTTTCTAGATCAGGTTAGCCTATGGACATGTCTGTGGGTATTGTCTTAGTGAATTGATTGAGGTAGGAATACCCAGCCCACGATGATCAGGGATCAGTCCCTGAATTTAGGTTTTGGATATATGAGTGAAGTAAGTAATCTGAGCAATAAGTATGCATATGTTCATTTTCTCTCTGCTCTTGACTGTGGGTGTGATAAGACTAGCTGTTTTAAATTCCTGCCACTTCTATTCCCATGTGAAGATGGACTATAACCTGGAATGGAGAGGTGGGGGGTGGGGGAGCGGGTATGTTGGCTCATGCCTTTGATCCCAGCACTTGAAAGGCAGAAGCAGGTGAATCTCTGTGAGTTCAAAGCCCAGCCTGGTCTACAAAGCAAATTCCAGGACAGCCAGTTGCTGTGGGATGGTCTTTCTGTATACTGTGAATATGTGTTGCTCCCATTGGTTAATAAATAAAGCTGCTTTGGCCTATGGCAAGGCAGGATAAGAGACAGGCGGGAAATCCAGGCAGAGATACAGGGAGAAGAAAGGCGGAGTCAGGGCAGACGTCATCCAGCCACCCAAGGAACAAGATGCCATCAGGCCAGTAGTAACTTCACAGCCACGTGGCAAAATGCAGATTAATAGAAATAGGTTAATTTAAGATAAAAGAGCTAGTTAGCAATAAGCCTGAGCAACAAACCAAACAGTTTGCAATTAATAATAAGCTTCTGTGTTTATTGGGACCGAGTGGCTGTGAGACAAGGAAAACTTCCGGCTACAGCCAGGGCCACACGGAGAAACCCTGTCTCAACCCCTCCCCCCTAAATGAACAAACAGTAATGAAGCTAGGTCAAGGGGGCTGCTTCCTGGATCCCTGATGGCAGTGTCCTTTGGAACCCAGGCTCCTCAGCCGCTTCTATTTTTAGCCATCTTGTGCCCATGGACATCACCTACTGCTGGCCAGGGTCTTCAGGCTCCTCGGCTCACCCACGCCTAGACTCTAAAGTGCCTTCTGCAAAAAGAATTTCGAGTTAAGACTGTTTCCTCCCCTTGTGCATTGTTGGTAGAAATGCAGAGGAGCAGAAGCACTGTAGAAAATGGTATAGAGCTTCCTCAAAGATTTTAAACCAAGGCCAGGGAGACCGGCTCAGAGAGTGAAGGTACTTGCTGCCAAGCCCGATGGCTTGAGTTCTGTGCCAGGAATCTGCATGGTGAAAGAAAAAAGTTGATTTTGCAAGTTCTCCTTCCTCTCCCTGCATGCACTGTGGTGTGTATGCTGAATCCTCTCCCTTTCCCCACCCACACTAAATAAATAAATGGAGAGGTTAAATGGAAAAGACTCTGAATTCCTGTGTTTATTGCAGCATTATTTGCAGCAGTTAAGACACAGAAGCAGCTTAAACATTCATCAATGGCTAAATGGGTAAAGAAAATGTCATAATATACAGGAGAGAATCCTATTCTGCGTCGAAGACTTATTTAATTTTATTTTGTGTGTATGAGTGTGTGCTTGCATGTACGGCTGCGCACCACATGTGTGCATGGTGCCCATGGAGACCAGAAGAAGATCAGAACCCCTGACACAAGAGTGGGAGATGGTTGTCACAGTTGCAGGAACTGGGAATTGAACCCAGGTCTTTTGCAAGAATAGCCAGTACTCTTAACCACTGAGCAATCTCTACAGTCCCCCTGTGCAGAAACT